>NW_020954551.1:39453020-39487756 GCF_900497805.2 Vombatus ursinus
AGGAAGACTCATCTTCATGAGTACAAATCTGGCCTCAGACACTTACTGGATGTGAGACCCTCGGTCTGGAATGCCAGACCTGGAGTCAGGCAGACTCATCTTCATGAGTACAAATCTGGCCTCAGACACTTACTAGATCTTCGACCCCTAGTGCTCCGTCTGATCCCTGGAGTCATAGACCTCGATTCTGGTCATCATCCCCAACATGTATGCATGCACCCATGTGTTGGAGTGAGGGGGTGGGAAGCGGGAGGTGCAGGCACTAAGCAAGGCTCGCCCATAGTAAGAGCAGCCAGTGCTTCCGAGGCTCCCTGCTCGATGCTCCGAGATGCTTCCCTCCAGTACCACCTATCTCCCCCTCACCCTGTTTACCTCAGTTTCCTCATCTTTAAAATGAGCTGGAGAAGGAAATGGCAAACCACTCAGTATCCTTGCCAAGAAAACCCTCAAAGGGGTCACCTAGAGTCAGATATGACTGAACAACAACTGTCTCCCAAAAACAGGTCAATGTGGCCATATGATGTGACACACTAGAAAGCACTGACCTGAGAGTCAGGAAATCTAACTGCCACTAATACATTATGTGACTTTGGGAAAATTATTTCCCTTTCTAGGCCTCAGTTTCTCCATCTGTAAATTAAGAGCACTGAACCAGATGACCTTTACTACCCTAACTTTTCATAAAATAGAACCACCTGAGCTCCCAAACCCAAAATCTCTGGGCTCCACACTATCAGACTCCTTAGGATGCATTAGAGAAAAACAGATTTTGAAGCCAGAGGTGATGAGTTTGAATTCCAGTGGTCTGAGTAACTTAAGACTTTCTGGGCCAATTTCCTAATTGGATGACCCTCCTGCTTTCATCCAACTCCAGATCTTTGATCTTCTGGACAGCAGTAGGTTCCTTCACACTCTGCCTTCAAGACCTCTCTGTTCCTGTTTCCTCATTTGTAAAAACTAAGGGGTTGGATTATTTGACCTCTAAAGTCCCTTCCACCTCCCCAAAGCTAATGATTCTAATATGTAATAAAATCGTATTTCAGAAAGTCCCTTGCTGTTCTTTTCAAAATGTTAATAGCACTTTCCTTTCTATAACTCCTCCTCCTCCTCCCAGTTGGTCTTCTTAAAACTAGAGATTTTTGCCTCTATAGATAAACTTCTGGGAGCATGAAAGAGTGGCAATGGCCAACCTTTCCATAATGTTGGCTTTTCTGCCTATTATCTATCCTATAGTTAAGACTCAATTTCCAGTTACTGTCTGCAGCTATAACCAGAGGAAGCACCAACTGCCGGCCCCTTCCAGGGTCCTACTGTTCTTCCTAGATCTGTCTAATTCACTCTCCTGTCTCAATAGACTCCAATAAAATTCCTTTATCCCCACCATCACCCACCAACCTCCTCCCTCACTTCTCTTAGTGCCAAAGGAAGGCACTGGTTGCTAGGAGCTAGCCATGTTCCTCTCACAAAAATAAACCCCTCCTCCCCTGAGTTTCTCTAAAAGATCACCTTCCTAGTCACCATCCTTTGGGAGAATCCTTCTCCCAGAGTTTAATTTGCACACACACATTGCCAAAAGTTGTCCAGCTTAATGAATTCCAAATCTAGAATACAAATCTGGACAGAAGATCACAGCCCCAGAGTACTCCTGGAAATCCTGACATCACTGTGTCTTGGAGGTTTAATAAGCTGATGGGCATGGGGGCACACACACTCACACAAACCCTAAACTAGCAGAAATCTCAACTAGAGTGGACAGATGGGCACAGGGCCTACAGGCTGGCATCGTTGGGTTTTTTTTTTCCTGATCTTTTTCCCATGATGCTTGTGAAGCATTTGGAGATGTCCACCTTGCCAAAGGGACTACTGGTGCTACCAAAATAGCGCTTAAACCCGGGTGTCACCTCCCTCCTCCCTCCTCCTCCTCCTCTTCTGCCCACTTCATTAATGCCTCCCTCCGGGGCAGCT
Organism: Vombatus ursinus; assembly: GCF_900497805.2. Taxonomy (NCBI): domain Eukaryota; kingdom Metazoa; phylum Chordata; class Mammalia; order Diprotodontia; family Vombatidae; genus Vombatus; species Vombatus ursinus. The sequence continues at coordinate 39,454,986 of NW_020954551.1, forward strand.
GAGATAAAAGTCCATCGAGGCCCCCTCCTCCCTCCTTTTCTGACAACTGGAATCTCTCCAATGTCCGGATGGGTTTATTCAAGTCCTCTTTCTACATTTAAGGCCTGAAGTGTGACCTCCTTAATTCCGTCACCCGGCACCCAAGCTGCTATTTGGAAAAAGAGACATCCAGGCTTAAACACGGACTACCATTTCACCTCGAAAAACAGAGGTAGGGAGGAGGAGGGAGGAGAAAGGAGGAGGGAAGAAAGAGGAAAGGGGTGTCGTCTCCAAGGAGCGACAGCCTCTTTTTACCTTCCCCAAAAGAGGAAATGATTATAGGTGAGTGGAGAGAGGCAGGGAGAGTTCTGGTCTGGGTAATTCATCTCCTACACACAGAAAGACAACTCCTTCCCACCTCGCTCCTCCGGTACTCCGACTAGCGCTCTGTCCGATCCCCGGAGTCACAGACCTCGATTCTGGTCATCATCCCCAACATGTATGCATGCACCCATGTGTCGGAGTGAGGGGGTGGGGAGAGGGAGATGCAGGCGCTAAGCGAGGCTCGCCCGTAAGAGCAGCCAGTGCTTCCGAGGCTCCCTGCTCGATGCTCGGAGATGCTTCCCTCCAGCACCACCTATCTCCCCCTCCCCGCCAACAGAGATGCAGCGGGCAGAGCCTCCACTAAAGCCCCCCGTAAGAAGACTGCGGGCTTCCTAGCCAAAAGGGAGCGAACCGAAGAGCCGTATTGGGGAGCAGGGGGGGTCTCTCTCTGTAGCAGAGCTAGAGGTCTGCCTTCCCACTCACCCACATATACCTCCCCGCCTTCTCCACACCGTCCCCCCCCCCCCCCTGCATCAAAAGGCATTTTTTTTTATTGCAATTTGCCAGGGAAACAAAAACACGCACCACTCCCAGCTCCCCTCCCTCCCCGACCTCCCCTCTTCTCGCCACCGCTTCCACCCCCAAACCTAAATGCAGCGGAGCCTGGGCAGGGGGGAGGGGGATCAGGACCCATCTAGGCACCGTGTGCCAGGGGGAAGGGAGTTATCCTCCCTCAAAGGTGAAGTGAAGAGGAGGGCGATGAAAAAGGTCTGCGGCAGACCGGAGGGAGGGGGGAAGGTGGGCTGGAGGGGGCGGGGGGCAGCGGAGGCGAATACCAGCGCCAAGGGCGCAAGGCTAGCCCGGCAAGCCGCAGTAACTAACCCGAGGGAGAGCCGAGCGGAGCTGGAGGAAGGAGCCCGGTCGGGCTGTAGCTTGGCCTGCCCGTGGCCGTGGAGGGATGCGGGGCCGAGCCTGGCGGGCAGCTCTGCACCTCGGTCGGGGTCACAAAGCACGCTTCCGCGCACGCCGGGGCGCACACAGCTATTGTCTGGTTCGGCTTATTTTCCTTCCGAGCTGCCTGGGGAATAAGAGCCGTCCGTCCTGGGCTAGCTCCCGGGGTCGCTCTACTCGCACGTTAGCTCCCCACGACCCCTCTCTGTGCTCCCTGCCTACCTTCCCTCGGCTCGTCCTCCCCGCGCCCCGGTTCCAGCAGCCGCGACAATGCTACCTGCCGCTGCAGCCGCCGCTGTTGCCGTAGCTGGTGCTGCTGGTGCTGCCGCTGCCGCTGCCGCTGCCGCCGTCGCCGCTGCCGCCGTCGCCGCTGCCGCTGCCGCCGCTGCTTTTGTCAAGGAGCCGGCGTCTGAGAGCGCTAGGAACCTGGAGCGTGCGTCCTGCTCCGCGTCGCAGTCCAACTAGCCGGGCTGCGAGGGAGGAAACGGTAATTTATAAGCGGTTTCTTCCTGACCTCTCGTGTCTGTTGTCTAATGAGGGAGCATTTAGCATCACCCATCCTGCTGGGTGGAAAAATACCAGCTCGGCCTCTTCTTTGGGGAAGGGGCGGGGAATGTGCTGGGGTGGGGGGGGAAGAGGGAGAGAGGGAGGGGCCAGGGTTCGGGCAACCCTCCCAGGCACACACGCGCGCACACAAGCACACACACAGGCGCAGGCACATACACACACACACACACACACACACACACACACACACACCGCGATCGCTAGCTGTTTGCTCATACACACGCACGCACACACACATACACACCACCACCGCCACCTCCGACAGAAAAGCGGGCAGACGAAGGGAGCTGACTAGGAGGTGTCTTTTGCTGTGAGCTCCAGGAAGAGACTGCGACCAGGACTCCCCCCACACACCCCCCCGGGGGGCAGCCTAGCCTGGCCCAGCCCTACCCGAGGAAGCAGCGGGGAAGAAGGGTCAGAGACAGCTGTCGGCCTAACAAGCGGTCGCTCCAATGTCTCTCTGTGTCAATAATCTTTCTGTGTCGGTCGGTCTTTCATTCTCTGCCTCTCCCTTATTCATTGTCCTTTCTCTCCATCTCTCATTCTAGCTCTGTCGTTGTCTCCCTCATTCTGTCTCTCTCTCCCTCGTTCATTTTCCCTCATTCTTTGTCTTTTCATTTTTTGAATCATTCTAGCTCTCATTCTGTCTCATTGTTCTCTCTCTCTCTCTCTCATTCTTTCCTTCTGCGGCTCTGATATAGTCTGTCTTGGGAATTGTGTCCCCTGGGACAATAAAAGGAAAAACACACTCGCACGAACGCACACACACACACACACACACACACACACACACTCAAGCTTTCCTTAAATGCATTAAGTAAGGTAGGGAACCCCCTTCTCAAACGGAAAAAGGTACTGAGCATCCATTACCCACCACAAACTGGGAGCATAATTTGAATTGAGTGATTAAAAGCACAAAGGCCAAGGACCGGACCAACCCTTACATCACAGCATCCTGCCCAGAAAGGTCTGGGGCTGAGAACTTGGAGAACTAACCTAGAACTAGCTAATTATCATCGATATGGCCTTAGGCAAGTAACCGACAATTTTCCACCATGAAGGTCCACATCTGTAAAACTAAGATCTTTAGAGACAGAAGAGGTCTCAGAGGCTCAGGGAAGTTCAATGCCTCTTCCATAGGCACACTGATAGTAAACATCAGAGGTGGGAACCCAGGTTCTCAGATTCCAGCATCAGTGTTCTTTCCAACTCACCATACTGTCTAACCCGGCCTACCTTGCAGGGAGAGTTTGGTGGAAAATTTCTGCATTTCAGAGTGGTAGGACCTGGGTTCAAATGTTGCCTCTGCACTTGATGCCTGTGAGATACTTGTGGAGTCCACTTACCTGTCTGGGCCTCAGTTTCCTAAGCTAATAAATCAAGATGTCAAACTAAACAACCCCTATGATCCTTTTTCTCTCAGATCTATGAGCCTATGAAAGGAGATACTTGAATGATAAAGAACTTTGTAAAATATCAAACAGGGCATAATAAATACAAGATGTCACACCCAAGAAAATGAAGGTCCCAATCTTTCTCTCCTTTTTTCTTTCTTTCTAGTCCAGCTTCGATCCCTCCAGTAGAGGGAGTAGGTCATATGTAAATTCTGATTAGGATTGGAATGGGAGAGAGATCTTATAAAGGAACCATTAAGACCCCTTCCCCTCCCTCACCAAGGAAGCTACCATCAGAGATTCAAGGATGCCATATAGCTGTCCATTTTTTCTTTTTCTCCCTGGGAATTAGAAAGGCTCAAAGACATCCAGGGAGCCTAGACTGAGGCAAGGAAAGAGAGTCCAGACTGCTGTTTCCCACCCTCTCTGGACTAATGAATGTTTTGGTATACTGGACCGGAGCTTCACAGGCTCTGAGATGAGGTGGAATCCGGGGTGGGGGGGCGACAAAAGACATAAAAGAAAGGAGTTGTCTGAGAAATAGGAGGGAAACTAAGAAAGCCCAGAGAGGAGTTTTAGAAAAAAGTGAATGGATAGTGTAAAATCTGACAGAAAGGTGGTAGAGAGTCAGAATTATTTGATCTGATAGAAAGCAAGCCCCGGTAATGTTCAGTGTAGAAATCTCATTGAGAACAGAAATTCTCAAAAGAAAAAAGATTCACCATCATTTTTATTTTTTACATAATATTGTTTCCCCAGTTATATGTAAAAACAATTTTTAACGTTTGGGTTTCTTTCAAGTTTTGCATTCCACATTCTGTCCTTCCCTCCCTCCCCTGCCCCCTATTATTTTTATCATATGACTATATTAAGAAGAAAAATTAACAGGTAGGTAAAATACACAAAACAGAATCAGGAGACCAACTTCTGCCAAGTAATTCAATGTGTAATCTTGAAAAAGTCACTTCCTTTCTTTGGCCTAAAGTCTACTCACCTATAAACATGTGGGTTAAATTAAATGATCTCTAGGAGTAAACCCTTTCAGCTTTGATGTAACACATTTCTGAGCTCCATGTTCAAAGGTGCTTTACAGCTCAGATAGTCTATATCTAAGGACTTTTCCAGTCCCAACATTCTATGTTCTGATATTATTTTCTAAGCTCCATTCTGACTCTGACCTCCTCTAACTGTGTTTCTGTAGACATTAAGTGTCTACTAGGTGCCAGACCCTGCACTGGGGTACAAATGAAAAGTAAGACAGCCCTTACTCTCCAGGAGGGACTTCATAAGGTTCCATATTTTAGACTTTAACAATCACATCCTTAACGTAATGGATTCATTGATTAGGATCTCAAAGGTTGCTGCCAGCTTTAGAAAAATGGATTCAGGGCTTTAATAAGCCCTTCTGGCTCTGCCAACTAAGGTCCTGTTTTATTCAATCAGTGGTAAGTACCTACTATCTTCTGGGTGCCCAGCTCCTGTGTATGGTGTCAGAAAGGAGCCAAGAGCAAAAATCACAGGCCTTGCAGTTGTTAGAGACTTATATATTGATATACGACAACTTGTAATCAAGACATTTACGAAGAACTACTACAATCCAGACAGAAATCTCTATGGGAAACAGTTCAGGGAATTAAGTGAAGGCTGGAGCAGTCCAAGGAAGATTACTGGATGAGGGAAGACTAGAACTTCCCCAGCAGGGGATACAGCCTTACTAAGGTATGGAGGCAGGAGTGAGCATAGCATGTTTGTGAGATCAGGAGACCACCTAGCAGGCAGCACCAGCTGAAGCCCTCACAGGCTTCCCTCTGCAACAGCACCCCTGGCTTAGCTGGATTTCCCTCCCTCCCCCTAATACCCATGACCTGCACAGAGGAGGGGCGACATATTATCCTTCTTGGGCTGGGATGAGGTGGGATGGGACAACACCCAAGTTGGCTTTCTGTCCCCCTTAAGATATCCATATGATCTAAGGGCTAGAACTGAACACAGAGAGCAGGGAGACTTGAGGTGGGACTGAGTACAGCAAAGTCAGTTTTTCTGGCATGAGACAAAGAATATGGAAGGGTTTATCTTGGAGAGAGAAACAAACAAAAAGCCCCATATTGTTTTGTATTCAAGACTTTAGGCTTCCTCGTCCTCCTTTTTCTTCTTCTTTTTCCTTCTTCTTTTGTCCTTCTTCTTTTTCCTTTTTCCTCTTCTTTTTCTTCTTTTGCCCTTGTGGATTGGAATTTTCTGTGTATCCCAAGTGAGAAAGGACAACCTAGGACCAGTACAAAGATCATAGAATCATGGAATTTTCAAATCATATAATCACTTTTGAAAGTGACTTAAGAGCTCATCTTGGCATTCCTCCCACCTCGTACTAAGAATCTTCTTTAGGACATGTCTGACCTATAGAAGGTCTTCCAATCTCTACTTGAGTACATTCAATGATGGAAAGTTCCCTATTGCCCAAGGCAGCCTATTCCAATGTGGGATAAGTCTTAATTGTGAGAAATTAGCTTAGATGGAGCTGAAATCTTCCCAATGCTACCCTGTGGGGCTGCCTAGATTAAATATACTCTGTCTTCCACATGACAGACTTTCAAGTATTTGAAGACTGCTACCATGTTCCCTCCTCCCTAAGTCTTCTATTCTCCAGACTAAACACCCCCAGCTCCTTGTATAACCTGGTTTCCAGACCCTTCACCACTCCAGCTTGTCAATAACCTTCTTTAAAGGTATCTCCCAGAACTACACCCACTATTCCTGGTGTGGTCAGATTTCAGGATCTCAAATTCCAGTTCTTTTCTGAAGAGCAAATCACAAAACCCCCACCTTGCACCAATGAAGAATGTTAATGCTGAAGACACAGACCCACCTATGATATTAGATTGTAAGCTTCCCATGAGATTGTAAGCTCCTTGAGGGCAGGGACTGTTTTTTGCCTGTTTTTGTATCCCCGTTGCTTAGCTGGCCTGACAGTGCCTGGATCATAGTGGGTGCTTAATAAATATTGATTGATTGACATGTAAACATGCACAAGCATCCAAGTCCATAAGGTACAAATATATCATCATCCATTCAACATGTGTGTGTGTAACATGCATAAACATGCAAACAGAACCTTGTATTCAAGAATCAACACACTTATACAGACACATGTACTGTAAGCACAGATGTACCCGTGTAAAACTATACACACACGTATGCATATTTTAAAACACCTACAAGTGTTTACCTACAAAGACACACATAAAAGGTGTTCACACCCCAATCAGTTCCACAAACTACAATTCCACAAGTTACCCATTCCAAAGATTACATGTAGCAAAGGGATGAGGAGGTACTAGTAGGAAGAAACCAGTGGAAAGTGTTAATTAAGTATTCAGGCTAAATGAATGAATTAGAAAGCACTTATTAAATGCTTATTTTTTGCTGTTGAGTTGTGTTTGACCCTTCATGGGTGAACCACATTTGAATTTATTTATTTATTTATTTTTGGGCAAAGATACTGGAGTGGTTTGCTATTTCCTTCTCCAGCTCATTTTACAGATGAGGAAAATGAGATAGACAGGGTTCAGTGACTTGTCCAGGATCACCCAGCTAGTAAGTGTTTGAGGACAGATTTGAATTCAGATATTTCTGACTCTGGACTCCATGCTCTATCCACTGAAGTCACCTAGCTGCCCAGTTAAGTGCTTACTATGGGTCAATTACCTTGCTAAGTGCTGGGAATATCAATACAAAATCGAAGAGTAGATCCTGCCTATGAGGAATTTACATCCCAACGAGAAAGTAGAAGGAGATGAGGGGTCATGGTAGGGTTGGGGAGAACATGGGTGGATGGGTGAAATAGAGAGACTGATTGGATAATGTAGCAGTAAGAGCTATGGATTTTTTTTATTCAGAAGACCTGAATTCAAAATCTTTTTTCTTCCATTTACTTCCTCTAGAAACGAGTAATTTATTTTCCTTCTTTGGGCCTCAGTTTCCTGCTCCCAAAAAATCCTAGGGGGAGGAGGGTGTGGGGGGGAGTTGGAAAGGGAGAGAAAAAAAGGGAGAGAGGGGGAGGGAAAGAGGAAGGAAGGGGGAATGAGAGGGAGGGAGAGGAAGAGGGAGAGAGGGACAGAAAGAGGGAGAGTCCATTCTGGATGTGAAATGCAAATGGGAACTGCTTTCTTACCTTTCCAAATTGGTGATGAGATCAATAACCTTCCATGTTCCATTTCCCCAGCCTTCAGTGGGATGAGCTGGCACTACAAATTCGGGGACAGATCAGACAGTAGTCTGTTGGAGTCAAATGCTGCCAGGTACCCAGCAAACTTTTAATAAATGTTCATTGATTGGTTGATTGACAATATCTAACAGAGCAAGCTCAAATCCCACCTTCTTCAAGGAGCTGTCCAGTTGCTGGTCTCTCCTCTGAGACCCTATAGACCTTCGAATTGAAAGAACAATTGAGCCACCTGACTGTAATCTCTCTTGGTGGTACCAATTCTACCTTCTTCTCTCTATCTCCAGTCCAGTGCTTAGCTGGATGCTTAGTAGTTACTCCAAAAGGGTTAGGGAGGTGGGGGAAGCTGTCAATTGACCCTAAAAACCCTGGTCCATAGGGTGGTTGGAAACAGCTCTATTCTTGGAGGAAGGGAATTTGGGCTCCAGTTCCAAGTCTTTCACTAAGAAATACCTGAGCAAATGACTTCACCACTCTGGATCTCAGTTTCTTCCTGTATCAAATGAAGGGATTGGTCGAGGTGAATGGTAAGGTTTCCTCTGACTCTTAAGGGTCTCCGATTTTATGCTTCTGTATTTGCTGCCTTTCCATCACCGGAGAAAAGCCGGAGGTCTACTTTCACAAGGCTCCAAAACGTTGTTTGTTCTTTTCTCTTTTCGTTCCAGGACTGGGCCTTTCTAGGGAGTTACTTTTTTTTTTTTAATTTGGTTATTTTTTTCTCTCCCCAAACAAAACAATTCAAAATATTTCTAGCACTCAGACAATAAACAAAGACCACAGAGGCAAATGTAGTGACAATTTTGTTCCCACTTATGGCCTGATCCTGGAGCCCTTGGCTCTGATTGGATCCCCAAAAGGCGTGTCTTTTGAGAGGAGAGAATTGGGAGAGCAGTGAACTGTGCCTGTACCTAGAATTGTATGATCTTAGAATGTCAGGGCTGGAAGGATCCTTGGAATGTAGAAAGTTAGAGCTGGAAGGAGCCTGGGAACACAGACTTTAAGGACATAGACTGCTGGAGATGGAAGAAACTTGAGAGATCAGTTAGTCATCTCTAAGTTCAAACTTTTCATTTTGCAGATAAGGAAACTGAGGCCCAAAGAAATGAGGTCATTCACCCTAGATCACAACGAGATAATGCAGAACTGTGCCTGGCTCTCAGCTCTCCTGACTCCAAGCCCAATGTGATTTCTATCACTCCTCCACCCTTACTGCTTCCATGTCTCATGAACCCCAATTCAACCACTAGTCCTGTCCTGGGAAGGGAGGTGTCTATCCTTGGACCCATGGGTGTGCTGGCAAATATTCAACAACCAGCTCTCTAGGAAAAAGGGGAAGGGAAGGTGCCCGGGACACACTTTTAAACTTAATCTATATTATTAACATTTTCTCCATCAGTTTTTTAAATCTAGACAATCAACAAGACAATAGATCAAGCCTTGATTTGCAACATTTGTCAATTTTCAAGATGTTAATTCTCACAATGACAATTTCAAACAATCACTTCTCTGGGTCATCTGGCTCCAGCACATCTATGCCTTGACCAATCTTCAGCCTTTGTAGGGTTAACCCTAATTATGGGTGGCATAGGTATGTAGCTCCATGCTATGATATGTGGGCTTTGGAAAACCCAGCCTGACCCCAGAGAAGTACACACAAGCACTTGGGGCTTCTGATTCCCAGATTGCCTTATACAATATGTTTAGGTCATGTCTATAGTACCAAAATGGCAGAGGGGGCTAAGTTGTGTCCACCATTTTGGCTTACTACCTTATCTCTTGATCTGATCTATTTATTTACTCATTCATTCAACAGCTTTAGAGTAAGAAGAAGCAAATTTAGACACATAGGACCTGGGCTCAAAAATAAAAAAAACAGCTCTGTTACTTACCACCTGTGTGACCTTGACTAAGTCACTTCAGCGGGATTCAGTTTCCTTTTTCTTTTTCTTTTTTTTTTTAGGGAATGAGGAGGTAGGACACAGTGATCTCCAAAGAACTCTGACCCTCTGTGTTTTGACCCTCTCTGGGCTAGCATTGTGTTCTCTAAGGTTTCTGTGATTCTAGAGAAGCAGTGTGCTATAATGGGGAGGAGCATTAGATCTGAGGTGAAGAGACATGAGTTCAAATCCTACCTTTTACTTTTTTACATTATTCTTATTTGCTGAGTGACTAGGATCAGTTAGTACTATGACAAAGCCAGGCAGTGCAGTGCATAGAGTGCCAGACCCAGAATCAGGACAAATCCAGTCTCACCCATTTACTAGCTCAGTGACCCTAGCCAAGTCACTTCACCTTTGTTTGCCTGTTTCCTCATCTGTAATCATCATAATAGCTCCTACCTTCCAGAGTTATTGTGAGGATCAAATGAGATAATATTTGTAAAGTGCTTTGTAAACTTGGAGGTGCTAAATAAATGCTTACTACTACTACTCTATTGTTGCTGCTACTGCTACTACTACTGTTATTAATTAGATTACAGACTTAGAATTGGAAGGGACTTAAGAGGTCCTCTAATCCAAACCCCTCAATTTGTAGATGAAGAAATATGAGACCCAGAAAGTTATTTACTATATTTATTTGCTTTAGTATTTAGTATTTTCTCACCTGTCAAAGAAAGATGATACATGCACTTTCTCACAAGATTAGGGTTAGAGTTGAAGGGGAACACTCTGTAAACCTTAAAAGTGATATAGAAATTAAAGTTTTTATTAAATACATATGCATATATACATACACGTGTACTTATATATGTATGTACATAATAGGTTGAACAGCTAGGTGGTACAGTGGATAGAGTACTAGGGCTGGCGAGAAACCCACAAAGGAGTCAGGGAAGACCTGAGTTCAAATTGACCTTCAGACACTTATTAGTTGTGTGACCCTGGACAAGTCATTTAACCCTATTTGTCTCAGTATACTCATCTGTAAAATGAGTTAGAGAAGAAAACGGCATACCACTCCGTTATCTTTGCCAAGAAAATCCCAAATGGAATCACAAAGAGTTGGATATGACTGAAATGACTGAACAACAACAAAAAATTGGGTATCTGTCACATATTCAGCCCTATGATGGGCCCTGGGGAATATAAATGTTACAATTCAGTACAGTTATCCTTTCCACATCTTGACTTTCTCCATCATGGTTTCTATATATTGCAGGTCGGCATAAGAAATTAAATGGAATTTGGGGGGGAGTTTTGTGCAAGCCAAAGATGACATGCAAAAGCCAGCAGACAACACAGAAAATGTTTAGAAACTCAGAAATGCATAAAATATATTTACAGTACTATATAATATAAACACAAATTTTACAATAAGGTATTGTAAACACTTGATAAAATAGAAAGAAAAAAGATCAGACTTCTTCTTCTCTGGTACAAAGGCAGAGCCAAAATATTTTGCAAGAATTTTCCAGATCACAGAGGCACCATGCCCTTAATCCTCTTGATGTGGAAGGGATAACTGTATAAGCTAAGTCCATACTAAGTGGTACAAGTGAGCACTCTGAGCTCTGAGTGATTAGGGTAGGTTATCTGGAAGAGGTTACATTTAGTAAATTGTAGTCTAGTTTATGACTCTTAACAGGAATTCAGAGAAGCAGAAAATCAGTGAAGGTTGTAATGGTTTGGGGGAGGCTTCATGGAGGGTTTGGTAGTTGAGCTGGGCCTGTAAGATAAAATCAAAAGACCTTTTAACTCATTTCATCCTTCTGCTCTCATTTTAGGGATATAGAAACTAAGGATCAAGGGGGATGCTTGATGTTTCCAGGGTCACAAGTGATCAGAAGCCCAGAAACTAGAACCTGGTTATGATGAATCCAGTCCTGGGCTCTTTCCACTAATTTCATAAAATTTTAGAAAAAGAAGGGACCATGAATCTTCTGACTAAGACACATACATGCTTGGCTACACAGAACATAGAGTATCTTTAAGCATGCCTTCATTTGCTGAAGCCCAGATGAGGGTAAACCGAATGGGGAAAGCAGAATTGCAACACTTGGGAAGTCAGTCCTGTCAGGCCTAGGACCACTCCTGTTGTCTCCTTTTCTCACCCCATTCATGAACCCAGTGCAGCTTCCTGAGATGTTTAATTGCCTATAAAATGAGGATGAATATACATATGATTTTCCTCAGACATAAATCCATCTGTTATTCCCCGTGTTCCAGAATCTTCTATGGCTCACTATTGCTTCTCAGAAACACCTTAACTAGGAATTTAAAATCCTTCACAGTCTGGCTCCAGACTACCTTTCCAAACTTATCTCATATTATTCCTGTTCTCTGTTCCACTCAATTGGCTTACTTGCTGTTCCTGGGTTTAGTTGTCCATCTTCCACCCCACCTACCTGAAATGCACTCCCTTCTCTCTTCTAGCTTTTGGAATTCTAATTGTACTTTAAGATAGTATAACCATATCTCACTGGAAGAATATCCTGATCTCCCCCTACTTGTTGGCATTATCTCCCTCCTCAAATTATCTCATACTTATCTGTATAAGTGTCTGGTTCCTTCCACAGAAGTAGGAAGGAAATTTCTTTTTTTTATTTAAATATTTTATTTTTTTCTTAATTATATGTAAAAACAATTTTAAATCTTCATTTTTTTTTTACAATTTTGAGTTCCAAATTCTCTACCATCCTCCCTCCCCCCCCTTCATTGAGAAGGCAAGCAATTTGATAAAGGTTACACACGTACAGTCATGCAAAACATATTTCTATATTAGTCATGTGAAAGAAAACACAGACCAAAAAAAAAAAAAGGGGGAGGAGGGAAAGAAAGTAAAAGAACAGTATGCTTCAATCTTCATTCAGATCCTATCAGTTCTTTCTCTGGAGGTGGATAGCATTTTTCATCATAAGTCCTTCACAATTGCCTTGGATCTTTGTATTGCTGAGAATAGGCAAGTCATTCACAATTGATCACTATACAATATGGCTGTCGCTGTATATGCTGTTCTCCTGGTTCTTCTCATTTCACTTTGTATCAGCCCATGCAAGTCTTTCCATGTGTTTCTGAAAGCATCCTGCTCATCATTTCTTATAGTACAATAGTATTCCATCACAATCAAAGACCACAACTTGTTCAACCATTTCCCAATTAATCAGTATCTCCTCAATTTTCAATTCTTTGCCACCGCAAAAATTTTTTTGTATACATAGGTCATTTTCCTTTTTTTTTTTTTTAGAGCTCTTTGGGTTACAGTAGTGGTACTGCTGTGTCAAAGAGTATGCAGAGTTCTTTGGACATAGTTCCAAATTGTTCTCCAGAATTGTTAGATCAGTTCACAACTCTACCAACAGTGCATTAGTGTCTCAATTTTCCCAACATCCCCTCCAACATTTGCCATTTTCCTTTTCTGTCATATTAGCCAATCCAAGAGGTATGAGGTGGTACCTCAAAGTTATTTTAATTTTCATTTCTCTGATCAATAGTGATTTAGAGTATTTTTTCATATGACTATAGATAGCTTTTATTTCTTCATCTGAAAACTGCCTGTTCATATCCTTTATGAATTTATCATTTATCAAGTGGGGAATGACTCATATTTTTACAAATTTGACTCAGTTCTCTATATATTTGAGAGATGAGACCTTTATCAGAGAAACTTGCTGTAAAATTTGTCCCCCAGTTTTCTTCTTTCCTTCTAATCTTGACTGCATTGGTTTTGTTTGTGCAAAAACTTTTTACCTTCGTGTAATCAACATTATCCATTTTATATCCTGTAATGATCTTTACCTCTTGTTTGGTAATAAATTCTTCCCTTATCCACAGATCTGACAGGTAAACTATTCCACACTCTTCTAATTTGCTTATGCTATCACCTTTTATATCTAAATCATGTACGCATTTTAACCTTATTTTGGTATACAGTGTGAGGTGTTGGTTACTACCTAGTCTCTGCCAAACTGCTTTCTACTTTTCCCAGAAGTTTTTGTCCAATAGTGAATTCTTACCCAAGTCTGGATCTTTCTGTTTATCAGGCACTAGATTACGATCTGACACTCAATTACTATTGTGTATTATGTACCTAATCTATCCCACTGATCTACCATTCTATTTCTTAGCCAGTACCAGATTGTTTTGGTGACTACTGTTTTGTAATACAGTTTGAGATGTGGTACAGTATTTTTTTTTTCATTAATTCCCTTGATATTCTTGACCTTTTGTTCTTCCAGATGAATTTTGTTATTATTTTTTCTAGCTCTGTAAAATAATTTTTTGGTAGTTTGATTGGTATGGCACTGAATAAGTAAATTAATTTAGGTAGAATCAGGGGCAGCTAGATGGCACAGTGGATAGAGCACCAGCCCTGGAGTCAGGAGGATCTGAGTTCAAATCCGGTCTCAGATACCTGATGTTCACTAGCTGTATGACCCTGGGCAAGTCATTTAACCCTAATTGCCTTGCCAAAAAAGAAATTGAGGAGAATTTAGGTAGAATCATCATTTTTATTATATTGGCTCAGCCCACCCATGAGCAATTAATATTTTTCTAATTGTTTAGATCTGTCTTTATTTATGTGAAAAGTGTTTTGTAATTGTGCTCATGTAGTTTTAGGGTTTGTCTTGGCAGATAGATTCCCAAGTGTTTTATATTGTCTACAGCTATTTTAAGTAGAATTTCTCTTTCTATCTTTTGTTGCTGGGATTTGTTGGTAACATATAGAAATGCTGATGATTTATGTGGGTTTATTTAATATACTGTGACTTTGCTGAAGCAGTTAATTATTTCAACTGGTTTTTGAGTTGATTCGCTGGGATTCTCCAAGTATATCATCATGTCATCTTCAAAGAATACTAGTTTTGTTTCCTTATTGCCTATTCTAATTTTTTCTTCATTTTGTCTTTGTATCCTCAGTGCCTACCATAAGGTTTTGCACATTAATTAGGTGCTTAGTCACTGTATGTTGATTGATTGACCAATCGATATACCTCACTAGATTGTTGAGGGAAAACTATTCTGCACATCTTTAAATTCCGTATAAACATGATCTATTATTATCATTCTTTCTAAGCCCTACTCCATAGCATTATTTATAGAAAGAGTGGCCAGGAGGCAGGAGTTATGAGTTCTAGTTTCAGTTTTGCTATTAACTATGTGACCTCAGGCAATAATAATAATGAGGACAATTAGGATGAGAATGATAAGAGCTGACATTGATATAGAGTGTTTCAAAATATACTTTTCATACATTGTCTCATCTGAACCCTACAGCAACCCTGTGAAGTGGGTGCTTTTCAGCTGAGGAAATACAGCAATTTGTCTGGGGTTCCACAGTAAATGTCTGAGAAGGAATTGGAGCCCAGCAGATTTTTGTGACTTCAAGTTGCCCCACTCTGCTCATGACACCACACTGCCTTCTTCTCTCTGGGCTTGAGTTTCCCCCATTGTATAATGGCAAAGTTGGACGAACTGACATCTCAGATCCCTTCTAACTTGAAAGAGTTCTCTGGACATCCTCCTCTCCTGAGAAGGCACCCCTGTTGCAGTCACTGTCCCCGAAGACTGTTCACCCTCAAGAATTTTTTCCCAGGGTCCAGTCTAAATTCTTATCCCATTACTCCTAGCTATGGAGTCATTGTGGAGGTTTTATTTCCTTCTTGCTCTGTGGATGATCTCAGCTAAGCCCCATCCCATTAGCTCACTGCCTCAGTTTTCCTCGCCCATAAAAGGGCACGATGGAGAGGCTGTGCCCAGCACTTAGATAAAGACCAGAGATGCTTCAGTATTTCTCTGGTGCCCCCAAGCCTGGCAAGAATCACACACCACTCCTCTTCCAACCCTCTTTCCTCCTAGATATTTTGAGAGCAGAGGCACGTTTCCTCCCCTATTATCGGCCCTTTCTTTAGTCATCACTCAAACCAGAGGGTCAGAGTTAGTTCCTTTAATCTTGCCTCATAAATCATTTCCCAGGTTTCCCCAAAGCATGTTTATGGCTCCTCTCAGCAATCACTCTGCAGGTAGGCAGGCTGAGCCCCATTTTCCAAATAATAAAATCCTCAACCGGGGGCAAAATGTGAAGCAGGCTTCTCTACTGCAGGGTCAACTGGAAGTGAGGACACGCCTAAAGGAAGTAAGGAAAACTTGAGCAAACACGGCACCCCTGCTTCTCTTTTTGGTAAAGGATCACTGATTAGCAGTTAGAAGTCCCTGTCCTCCTGGAGATCAGTCCACTAGAGGGATACACATGTACCTGTAAGTCAGCATAAAGTAATTTAAGGAGGGAGTAAACAGCAACAACTGGGAAGTGAGGCTAATCAGAGAACAACAACTGATATCTCTGTAGCGTTCTCCATATATCACATCCCACGTGCATCACATCCTTTGTGAGGTTAATTTCTGTGGCTTTTACTGCTGCCATTTTGCAGATAAGAACACCAGGATTCAAGAGTCATTAAGCAATTTGCCCGTGGCCACTCACATAACAGAACTGGAACCCAGATCCTTCTGTCTAGAAGTGGAATAAGCTGCCTTGTGAGGTGGTGAATTTCCCTCCCTTCCCTTCCCCTCACAGAAGAATTCACTGGAATTCTTCAGTGAATGACCACCTATCAGGTGAGTTATACTGTTGCTTCCTTTCAGGAATACATTGGGGTCCCTTCCAACTCTCAGATTCTGTGACGCCAAATGCAGCAAATGCATCTACTACTGTACGTTGCTGTCTCTCAAGAGAAGGTTTCATATATAATTAAAAAGAAAAGCTAGCGTTTATATAGTGCCCACTCTGCGTGCCAAGAACTTTACAAATATTATCTCATTTGATCTTCACAACAATCCTGGGAGGCAGGCACTATTATTATCTCCATTTTAGAGATGAGGAAACTGAGGCAGATAGCAGTTAAGTAATTTGCCCAAGACCATACAACTGGTAAGTGTCTGAGGCAGGGTTTGAACACAGGTCTTCCTGACTCCAGGCCCAGAACTCTATCCATTGTACCACATGGCTATAGCTCTATAGTAGGTGACTGAACTGAGCCTTAAAGCTGAGAATTCTGAGGAAAGGTGCTAAGAATTGGCTATAGTTGAAGCACAGCCTGAGTGGGAGATAGAGATGGGAGATAGGTGGTGTGAGTTTCAGAAATAGCTATGACTTAATGCAGTGTGGGGGGGTCCAGGGAGTCATTCAATGCTGGTCCATTGGTTTGACTGGAACATAAGAGTGTATAGAAAGGAGGATATGAAATGAGTGGGGGGGGGGGACTTTGAGTGCAGAAGGAGGAGTCAGAAGTTTATCCTAGAGGCAACAGCTCAATGCTATGGAGAAATATGGTCAGACTTGGAACTTAGGGAGATTATCTTGACAGCTGCCCAGAGCTACGGATTGGATATGGAGAGAACAATTAAGAGACTACTGCAATAATCCAGGAGAGGGGTGATTCCAGGGCCAGAACCAGGGGAATGGACAGGTGGATTGAGAGAAGAAAATCATGAGAAAGGCTGTAAGGTACATGGTTGAAGATCTGACTGTTGGTGGGCTTTGGGGGTGGGGAGTGAGGGAGAGGAATGAATCCAGAAGGATTCTGAGGATGCAAAGCTGGGTGATGAAAGGGATCATGGCATTTACTATAATAACCAATATTCATTTAGTGCTTTCAAGTTTGCCAAGTACTTCATATGGATTATGCTATCGGAGCCTCACAACAACTCAGGGAGGTAGGTGATATTATTACCATCATTTTGCAGATTTGGAAACTGAGGCTCTGAGAAGTTAAATGATTTGATCATGTTCGTATAGCTAGTAAATGTCAGAGGCTGCATTCTGATCCAGACCTAACCAACTATTCACTGTGCCAGGCCTCCTAAGACTTGTGCCTCCTGCCTCATGAGGCTGTTAGGAGAAAACACTTTGAAGCTTTAGAGCACTGTAGAAATTCTAGTTATTAGGTAGTGCAAGCTTTATTATCCCCATTTTACAGATGAAGAAAATAAGACTGAGAGAGAGGAACTTTCCCAGGATCACACAGGTCATAGAATTTGCAATAGGCTATTTTCAGCAATGGAGCTGGAATTCAAACCTTTGATATTCTATCACTGCTCATTTCACCGCTGCCATAAAGATGGGGTTACAGAAGAGATGGCGAGATTTCCTTCCCTAGGGAAGTATCAGAAAACAGCTGGAATGGAAGAAGCTTTTGGTATTTACTTGAGCCTTCTCTCTCCTAAGGAAAATTTTCTCTTAAATATTTCTCCCCCTCCATGTGACCTTAAGAAAATCATTTCACCTTTTAGCCTCAATTTCCTCATTTGTAAAAATTAGATGTTTGCTTTTGAAACAGAATCTAGGGGTAGGTGAGGCAGGTATCTGCCTAGAGTGCAAAAATGTAGGTGGCAAGGAGGGTGAAAGTGGGTTCAACCAAACAATGAGTTTTAATATTGCTTTTTTTATAAATACACATCTGTAAATTGTCAAATGTACATGCTGAACAAAGCCTGACTCCAATGTCTCATCATTCTGTGGAGGCGACCCTGAGTCTCTCTTTTTTTTAATATAATCTATTTATTTATTTTTAGTTTTTGTTGAAAACATTCACTTCCATAAGATTTTGAGTTTTAAATTTTCTCCCCTCCCACTCCTCTCCCCCCCAAGACGGCATGCAATCTGATATAGGCTCTACTTATACATTCATATTAAGCATATTTTCCCATTAGTCATTATGTAAAGAACAATTAGAACTAATGGAAGGAACCACAAGAATGAAGCAATAAAACAAAACAACAAAGGAAAAGAAGAGCAAATAGTATGCTTCCATCTGCATTCAGACTCCATATTTCTTTCTCTGGGTATGGATAGCAATTTCCATCGTGAGTCTTTCAGAGTTGTCTTAGATCCTTGCATTGCTGAGAAGAGCTAAGTCTATCAAAGTCACTCATTGAACAATGTGGCTATGCCTTTGTACAATGTTCTCCTGGTTCTGCTAATTTCACTCTACATCAATTCATGTAAGTCTTTCCAGGTTTTCTGAATTCTGCCGGCTCACCATTTCTTAGAGCACAATAGTATTCCATTACATTCATATACGGTGACCCTGAGTCTTGAGGGATATGCCAGCAGACCATGGGACTTTGAGAAATGGCCGGCGAGGGGCTATGTACCTGATCCCTAATGACTAGCAGAGCCCCATTCCAAAGAGGCTCATGACCAGATTGGCTGCAAAGTGATGAATTATTAAGCCACAGCCACCCTCAAAAGACCACTTACTAAGTTAGGGAGAGGTTGTGATCTGCATCCCTAGGGGTGGACCCACCCTGGAGAACTGACAAATCCTCAAAGTATTGGGGTCCTGAATTATAAAGACGCACATTGTTAAAGCCGAAGAGCTCTTCTTTCCACGGCATACAGGTGTTTTACTCTGTGATCAATCAGCCGGCATGTGCTCTAGTCAAGGCTGAACACTAATACATCAGGCACTGCTTGTCTAGAAGGCACAGGAGTGAATGTTTTGTCCAGGCTCTGGTTGGACTAGAAGCATCTGTCTAAGAAGGCAGTGTGCCACCATGGACAGGGTGCTGGATCCAGAAGCAAAGGTTCAGTCGTGTTCAACTCTGTGACCCTGTTTGGAGTTTTCTTGGCAGAGATACTGGAGCAGTTTGCCATTTCTTTTTCCAGCTCATTTTACAGATGAGGAAACTGAAGCAAACAGGGTTAAATGACTTGCCCAGGGTTGCACAGCTAGGAAGTATCTGAGGGAGCATTCAAACTCAGAAAAATGAGTCTTCCTAACTTCAGGCCACGTACTCTATCCATTGGGTCACCCGGCTGTCCCAGAAGCAAAGGACTTGGATTCAAATCCTGCCTCCCTCACTACCTAGGTGTCACAATCCTGCTGAGTTTAGTTCTGTGTGTATGTTTGTCACCATTCTGCAGATGAAGACACTGAGGCTTGGAAAGTTTAGATGACTTGCCACATCTGTTAGAGGGGAATAAAAATATGTGTCCTTGAGTAAGTCACTTACCTTCCTGACCTTCAATTCCCTCATCTAGGAAATGAGGAGGTTGAATCAGGTGCTCCCTAAGACCTCTTCAACTGTAAATTTATAATCTTGTCCTCTTTAAGATCTCTTTTAATTTTAAAATTCTCAATAGAACACCAGTTCAGGCAGGTAGGTGGCGCCGTGGATAGAACGCTGGCCCTGGAGTCAGAAGGACCTGAATTCAAATCTGACCTCTGACACTTACTAGTTGTGCAACCCTGAGCAAGTCACTTAACCCCAATTGCCTCCAAAAACTTAAAAATAAAACGAAAAAAAAAATAGAACTCTAGTTCAACCAGGAGACTCCTTAGACACAAGGGTTTTTGTCTCCTCTGCTGCCCATCCTTCAATGCATCCAGCCATCTCTAGACTTGGGTCTGCAAGTCTGAGTTTAGGCAGAGAATCATAGCAAATAATCCCCTTATTTCTTAACTTACACACATACTTTATAAAAGCAATGACAGAATGGTCATGTAGGGGCTCCTGACTTTGGTGGGTTGTCCCTGACTTTCATAAGATCAAAATTTCAAGTTGGTCTTAGCCTGAATGAATTTAATCCCTCCTGAATGGGGTTTTCCAAGATCCTTGAAAAGAGGAGGCCTGCAGACAGGTGACTGGGGTAATCAAAGGGAAGGGGGGGAGATCCTAGAAATATTAAATCTGTGACCTCCACATTTCTTAATTTTCTGGGTGAACTCTTAGTCTGTTGCTTCTCCTGGGGAGATTCAGAAGTCATAAGAAATCTGGATGAGAAATAAGATGTTTAGTTTTGCCTAAGAGGTAAAGAGAGTGGGGAGAGGCCAAGGCAATATATAAATCCTTCCCTTCAAAATACTCACAGTTCCCATGCACATTTATTTGGGTTTATGTCAGGGAGTGAGTGATAAGTTCCTTAGACCCACGGGGGACACAGGAAGATGAACTAGTAACATGATCAGGAAAGATATTCTAAAAGCTGAGTGACTTGGTTCTCTTGCTTTATTCTCTTCCCGGCATGCCAAGTACAGGGTTGTGCACATAGTAGGTGTTCAATAAAACTTAGGCCCAGAAAATTTTTGAAACATGATTTGTATCACCACAAAGAAATGAACACATCCCCAGGGAGGCGCTCTCTCTCTCTCTCTCTCTCTCTCTCTCTCTCTCTGTCTCTCTGTCTCTCTCTCTGTCTCTGTCTCTGTCTGTCTTTCTCTCTCTCTCTCTCTTTGTCTGTTAGTCTTCGTCTCTGTCTCTCTCTCTGTCTGTCTCTGTCTGTCTTTCTGTCTGTCTGTCTGTCTCTCTCTCTCTCTCTCTGTCTCTCTCTCTCTCTTTCTCTCCCCTAAGTCATTTTGGTTGGGAACTGTTCACAGATGAAAGAGTCAACAGATTAGTGAGGGGAGGGAGCCAGGAATCAAATAGAGGGCGTAAACTGATCCTACATCATGAGATTTAAAAGGTTGTTTTTGTTTTTAAAAACACACCTGGCCTGCCTGGCTTGCTTTCTTTCCATCTTCCTTTTCCCTCCTTCCCATTCCTTCCTATGCCTCCCCCTCTCACCCATTCCTTCCCTCCCTAAACAAACTGTGTTCTGTGAACCTAACAAAATAGGGTTATGCATCAAGAAATGGCAAGTGTGGGGAATTTAGGGCTAGATGGGAAAATGGGCATGAAATAATCAGATTTAGAACAATGACACAATGACTATAGCTAACAATGTGAATAGAGAGATGACTAAAGGGGAAACTCTCAGTAATTACAGCATAGCGCCTGGAGTCAGGAAGCCTTGGCTTCAAATCCCTCTGCAGACATCGACTGTGTGACCCTGGACAGGTCAACTTACCTCTCTAGACATCAAGAAAATTAAGGGATTGGACTCCATGACCTCTAAGGTCCCTTCCAGCTCTAAATCTTCCATGCTGTAATAATTGTTTAAATGGATAATTAAATGGAAAATGGTGAAACATACTGTCATTCTCTCCACCCCCACATGCAAGCACACACACACACACACACACACACACACACACACACACACACAGCAGAGAGATAAGGAACTAAGGCTAAAGGGAGAATATTAGATAAGGAAGCTAGGCGGTAGAATGCGTAGCATCCTGGGCCTAGAGTCGGGATGACCTAAGTTCAAATTCAGTCTCAGCCACACTAGCTATGTGACCCCGGGCAAGTCCCTTCACCCTGTTTGTCTCAGTTTCCTCATCTTAAAATGAGCTAGAGAAGGAAATGGCAAACCACTACAGTATCTCTGCCCATAAATCCCCAAATAGGGTCACAAAGCCTCTAACATTCTGTGGTTATAAGAATTAAGAATATGGTGCATGAGCTGGGCCACATAAAGAGGTCAGCAACCACAAGGATACCATGATGCATAGAACATTAGAACCTTGTGCCCTACTCAGTGAGCTCTTTCTACCTTCCTGGCCAGGGTGCGGCCAACTTGGAACACAGCGATTTGCCAGACCTCAAGGCTCATTGTACAAAGCAGCTGTGATCCTTCCACTGCAGATACCTGGAAGGGTCTGACACCTTGAGTACGTGTAGATGAGGGGTTGGGATGAGGCCCGGGGAGGCTAAGAGTCTTTCAACTTTACAAAAGTTGTGGCTTGGTGTATACTTACGGTGACACATCTCGGCCCCCAGAAGAGAATGTGGGGAACTCAGGAAGGTCATGGCAAATGTGCTTAGATGTGGTTGGGACGTTGGTTACTTTTACAGACCTATTCTCCCTCACCCTTTCTTCCAGGGGAAAGCTCACTGGGAAGGAGGTAGGGGCATGTAAAACAATAGGTGTCAGTAAATTTTTTTAATGATGTGTACTAGACTTCCAAGAGATTTTGATTGGGGGGTGGGGGGTGGGAAGCGTACCCCATCAAATTATTGTGCTTCTTGGAAAAAATTCTAGTATAGTAAAGTTTGCTTTTGCAACTCTCACCTTTATTGGAAGTGAGAAGAACTGGTCTACATTGAGGCACTTTGTCATGCCTGTCCCTAAGTAGGTATATGACCATAATAATAATAATAATAATAATAATAGATAATATTTATATAGTGCTTACTATATACCAGGCACTGTGCTAGGCACTTTACAATGGGAAGTAGGTATTATTATTATCATCCCCATTTTATGGATGAAGAAACTGAGGTTAAGTGACTTGCCCAGGGTTACACAGCTAGTAAGTGTCAGAGCCCAGATTTGAACTCAATAAGTCTTTTTGACTCCAGACCCAGTTCACTATCCAGTAACCACCTAGGTGACTCAATCAAATCACTCCTTCTTCTGGCCTTTAGTGTCCTCCTTTGTCAAATAAGGAGTTGGCTTAAATAATCTCTAAAGATCTTTCCAATTCTATCATTTCCAGGTTCTAGTATTTCTTTGTCTAGATCAGATGATTATTAGATTATGACTGTATCTTTCTGCTGCAATTTAATAATTCAGCAAACATTAATTATACTAAGGTAATGATAGGCCAGAGGCAGTTAAATGGCTCAGTAGATGGAGCACTGGGTCTGAAGTCAAGAAGACCTGAATTCAAATCTAGCCTCGGGCACTTACTAACTATGTGACCCTAGGCAAGTCACTTAACCCTGTTCACCTCAGTTTCCTCATTTGTAAAAAGAGATGGAGAAGGAAATAACAAACCACTCTAGTGTCTTCACCAAGAAAACCCCAAGTAGGGTCATGAAGAGCCAGACACAACTGAAACGATTGAACAAAAACAAATTCAAAGGGAAAAACAAATTTAAAGATTAAAAAAAGGTCTAACTTTTTTTTTTTGGGTGAGGTGATCAGGGTTAAGGGACTTGCCCAGGGTCACATAGCTAGTAAGTATTCAGTGTCTGAGGCCAGATTTGAACTCAGGTCTTCCTGACTGCAAGGCTGGAGCTTTATTCACTGCCCATCTAGCTGCCCCTTTAATCTATTCTTTAAACAGATGCCAAATTCATCTTCCTGACCGATTTCTCTTCCCTTGACTAAGAACCTTGAGTAGCTCCCTATTGACTTTAGGGTAAGATAAAAATGCCTCAGGCTGTCATCCAGATATCCTCCACAGTATGGCTTCCATGTTTCACATACCTCCCTTTTGCACACTCCATGGTCTAGCCAAGTTGGACTACTATCTGTTTCCTGAACATGACATTCCATGTCCAAACACCATCCATTCTCCCAGACTACCTGCCGTGCCTGGAATGCACAACCTCCTCATTTCTGTTTTACTAATTCCTCCTCACTCAAGGCTCAGCTTGGGTGTGACATTCTCTATGAAGATTTCCTTGGTTCTTCTTCCTCACCCCCAGCTGAAAGAGTTAGCTCCCTCCTCAGATTTCCTTAGTGCATCTGTCCCTTGTCCCCAGACTCTCTGCCTGAGATCAGTGAGTTTGAAAACTACAAGGCTGAGGGGACATGATCCTCAATTACATGAGGATGAAATATTATTTCTGGCTGTTCTGTCTCTATATGGGACACAGAACCTTGGACAGAGCCCGAACTGCTGTGGGTGGGTTAGGTGTGATATGAAGAGGAGTCTTCTACCAAGAATCTGACTGTGGATTCCCAACGGATCACCATTACCAATAGTGGGTCTATGGCTTGGTAGATTAAGAACCAGATTGTTGCTTGAGGTAAGTGACTGGCTCAGGGTTCCAAAGTTGAACCTGTGGTCTTCCTAACTCCCAACTCAGCCTGACATTCTCTACATCATGCTACCTCTGTGGGGTGGGTTATTATCTCCTTTTCTAGATATCTTCCAAAGAAATGTATGGTCCTGCTGGTCTCAGAGGCTTTAGATGGAGCTCATGGCATGCCCAGGGAAATGAAATGATGACATTGATGATGGCTCATTTGAGAACGATAAAATGCAGCCCGATCATGACCTCAGTTACTCAATCTGACACGTGTGTCACAAGGGAGAGCTGGAAAGAGTCCATGCACCTGTTTGGCTACGAGTCCTGTCCACTCATTACCACACCCTAGAAAGAATGAGACCTACACTTTTGCCCTTTGGAGAGTGCCTTTCATCTCTGGGCTTTGCATGTGATGTTTGGTCTTGTACTGATGGAAAGGCTGGAAAGCCAAGAAGTTAAGTACCTGCCTCGGGTGCTTTGGAGTTAGAACAGAAAGTTCCCAGTTCCCAAATTCTGTTTTTGGACTCGGAACCCATGCTTTTTCTCCCTCCAGCTGACACTTTGGGTGATTAACACCCTGGTTCTGCTTTCCAGGAATTACATGGGTGGGGAGCCAAATTATTCCATTGTCAAATCAACATAAGGAGTGTAACTTTTCTTCTGATTTAGCACCAAGAACGCTACAGTCAGTGCCCCAAGGAGCTCAGTGCTGTTTTCTGAATCAAAGATGCCCATGTAATACTTGGAACAGTAGGGAACAGACTGGGAACATGAGTGAGCCTACAGCAAATCTGAGGCAGGTTAAGGCAGCAAGTCATGGAATCATACATAAAGCACATGAAAGGACCACTGAGGTCAATCTTTGTTTTATGAAGGGGAAAATGAGAAATGACGTGGTTGCCTCAAGTCACACAGCAAGTTAGCAGGAGGTCCAGAGCTATAGCCCAAACTCTCACTTTTAGCATTCTGTGTCCTCAAGTGCCTTTGAACTCCAACATTCTAGGTCAATCAGACTCTCATTCTCACCATCAGGTACAAGTGTTCCACTTTGGGGGGCAAGAATTATGGAACTCCTCTCTCTGACCCCCTATCCTTCCACTCCCTCCCATGCCTCACTCCTCAACCCAGCCTTCATCCTTGCCATGATCCCCACCCCTCAGGGTTCTCTCCCACCATCATCTCTGCTGCAGCTACCCTTCCTCCACTCCCAGTCTTGGAAGCTAGTTAACTCACCCTAATTTTACACCGTCTGCTACTTGCAAATCCCTTGCCCTTTTGTTTTATTGGTCCTCATACCTTGTGTAATGAGAGACTGGCCATTAAGCCCAGTCCTCAAGAGCATGTGCATAGTACCTCTGAGGCAATCCCCATGTGGACTTTAGAGCTTGCACAGATATTGCATCACTGGTTCCAGGAAGCTTACCACTAGATGAAGAAGAGACATTTTGATTGGCTGGAAAGCCTGAATGGCATTCAAATGCACTAGGTGAATAAAACCTTCCCACTTTTCCCTTTGGTCTCTGTCCTTCCTGCCTGGCAGTGTTCTGGTGAGAGACAGAAGAGAGATCCTTCTAAAAGGAGGAGAGGCCTTAGCTGTTCTCCATCCAAAGCTGACGTGTAGTCTGTAAATACAGGCCTTGGTTCTTTATCTTGGCATTTGTGTGTGTGTGTGTGTGTGTGTGTGTGCGTGTGTGTGTGTGTGTGTGTGTGTTTTCCCCTTTCATTTTAGGTAAAGGAGTTTGGAGGCTTTGACCCTGTAAATTTCTAAAGGTCCTGAGAGTGAGCCACAAACAGTAGAGTTGGAGCTAAATTTTGTAGCCAGCTGATCCAGCATTGATACCCAGAGGAGCAACCTTTGGGATCCAGCCCAGTGGTGCCTGAGGTACCAAGGCTTACCCAGCAACGGTGCTGAATGTGGAAGAGAACATGATGAGATCAATATTATGTAGAAACTTCATTAAGCCTGAGCCCACTCTCTCCAGAGACCAATGGTGGCATAGAGGAGAGTATGCTTCCAGGTTCTGAGGAAAAAGGTTTATACTTCTGTTTTTGCTATAGCTTCCGGGTAATTATCTCTTTGTAAAAGCTAATTGACAGCAATTGGTTAAATGGAATTAGGCCGCTAACAATGACCATCCCAGAATGGGGGTTCAAGCCAATATCATTAGAGAAGAGATTTCCCAACCCTCCAGGGTACCTCCTAGGACCTTGAGAGAGGCATGTATTGGTCTTGCTCTGGGAGAATGAGGCCAGGGTATCCACTACACTTACCAAAGCCTAAACCTGTGTTATACCCATCACCTACCTCCTCTACTATTCACTGGGCTGCGTAAGGTATTAGCACACAGTAGTGCTAATTGAGTCCATAATAAATTTGTTATCTAATATCACCTGGACCCTCACTACCACAAGGTAATTTACTCTTGCTTAACTTTTTCTCTCTCTTAGTTCCTATATACCTGCTCATATACCTATATATCTATACACCTACCTATAAAGTTCCTATAACCTGCTTCCCCTCAGACCTCCCACCCTAGCTCCTTCTCCCTCTCTCTCCAAAGAAGACCTTGCCTGTACTTTATTTAGAAGACAGAGGCCATTCATTGCACCCCCTCCCACTTCTTCCCTACTGTAGAACAACAAACCCCCCCCCACAACTTTGATATCATTCAACATTTTCTCCTCTATTTCAGTCTGATAAAGAGGTGACCTTTCTCCTTGCCAAGGTCAAACACCCTCCCCCCCAATTACACCCTTGTTCCCATCCTCTCCCTTCTCCTCTGGTAAACAATAATCCTGAGTCTCTCTTTCTCATCTTCAATCTCTCTCTAATTTCTGTGTCTTTTCCTGCTCCCTAAGTTTTCCTCCATCTGCCTAGTTAGGCAGCACAGGAGATAAGAGTCCAGAAGATGTGAGTCTGGCCTCAGACACTTACTAGCAGTGTGACCTTGGGCACAACCTCTTTCTGCCTCAGTTTCCTCATCTATAAAACGGGGATAACAATAGCACTCACCACAGGGTTGTTGTAAGGATGAAATGCGATCGTATTTGTAGAGCATTTAGCACAGTGCCTAAAACCTACCAGGCACTAAAGAAATATTTATTTCTTTCCTTCCTCCAACCTTAAGAAATCATTTGACCCTACCACCCCTCAAGCTGTCATTTTATATCTCTTTTCTCTTTCATGGTCAAACTCCTAGAAAAAGCTTTCTATACTGTTATCCATTTCCTCTCCTCTCTCATTTCGACCCCTAAAAATCTCACTCCTAACCTCATCATTCAATTGAAACTGCTCTCTCTGAAAGTCAAAATCCAATGACCTGTTCTCAATCCTCATCCTTTTCGACCTCTGAGTAATATTTGATGCCGTTTCACCACCTTTTCCTTCTGGATTCCAATTCCTCTCCGGGTTTTTATGACATTTCTCTTTTTGGTTCTCCTCCTATCTACCTGGCCATTTCTTCTCCCATTTGGTAGATCTTCATCCATGTCTTGCCCTCCTAACATAACTCTATAGGCCAGTACTCTATGGCTCTGTCCTTAGCTCTGTTTTCTCACATACACACCGTGTGATATTATCAGCTTCCAGTGATTCATTAGTAACCCTATCCAAATGATTCTCAGCTCTGAATATTCAGCCCTAGACTCTCTCCTGAGCTCCAGATCCATGTCCCCAACTGCCTATTGGGCATTTCCAACTAAATGTCTCATGAGTATTTCAAATTTGAAACGTCCCAAGTAGAGCTGTTAATCTTTTCTATAAAACACACTCCTCTTCTGAACTTACTTATTTTTCAAGGGTACCCACCATCTTTCCAGGCACCCAAGTTTACAATCTTCGAGTCATGCCTCAACTCTTCACTCTCCTACATTTTGCTCCCAGTCTTCAATTAATCATCAAGTCTTATAGATGCTACCTTTCCTACCTCTCTCACATTTCCCTTCTTCTCACTGGCACTACCACCATCCTCACTGGGGCCCTCATGGACTTTCACCTAGACTAATACAATAATCTCCTAATTGGCCTCCTTGACTCTAATCTATTCTCTCTCCAATCCACACAGCTGCCAAAGTAATATTCCTAAACTGCAGCTTGGACCACCTTGCTCCTGTGCTCATTACTGCCTCTAGGGAGTCTAAGCTCCCTAGAGCCTCTAGGACAACACACAAACTCTTCTATTTGGTATTTCTAGTCTTTCACAACCTGGCTCCAGTCTTCTCCAGACTTGTTAAACATTACTCCTCACCCCCTCTATACTCCAGCCAAGTCAGGCTTCTTTCTATTCTCTGTCATAGCTAATAATAACTAGTATTTATTTAGCATGTTAAGATTTGCAAAGCCCTTTGCAAATATTGTCTCATTTCATTCTTACAACAACCCTGGGAGATAGGTGGTATTATTATCCCCATTTTACAGATAAGGAAACTTAGGGAGACAGTGGTTAAGTGGCATATATTCCCCAGGGTCACCCAGCTACTAAGTCTGAGGCCAGATATTAACTGTCTTGAAACCTGTCTGAGGAGAGGGAACTACCAAAAAAAAGGAAAAAAAATCCTTTTGTTCACTTCTACATTTTTTCCAGCCTCACTCCTTCTCTCCAGACTTCTCTCTCCACATGCTCCAGCAGCCTTCTCATTCTGGAAGGTTCTGCTGCCTACAGACCCCTTCCTCTGATAGGCCATTCCCTCTTAGACCCTTCATTTTTAGGAAGGGCCCCCAGACCAGCCACGTTCTCTCCTTCCTTTCTCTCTGAGCCCCCACTCCTGACTTCCTTCTCTACCAAGCCTCCACATGAGTACCTCCCCCATTTTTAGCTCTTTTTTTTTGTCATCTTCACCTATTAGAATGTAAGCTTCTTGAGGACAGGGAACTGTCTTTCTTTTTACTTCTAATTGTATCCCCAGTGCTTAGCACAGTGGCTTGCACACAAAAGACCCTGTTGACTGGACTTGGTTCTTAAGCCAATTAAGAAGACTGCTAATCACTTCATAGCCTCTTGATCTCTCAAGGCTAGAAAGTAGATACAGCAAGCCTCCATCTATTGGCTTGAAACCAGGCAGGGAATGCTTCCTATGCTACATGTAGTCCACCAGAAGTTATATTCACATAGCATACTTCAAAGACTGGGCCCTCATAGGCTAGTCCACCATTATATAAGGTTCCTTCTTGTCTTACCTTTCTAAATCCTGAAATGCCCTTAAATGCTAGCATCTTATGTTCTAAAGCCCCTTTTACCTCCAGAAATTTGTAATCTAAACATGGTGCAATGATGAGCAGGCTGGATTTGGAATCAAAGGTCCCACCTTCAAAGCTATACTTTGCCACACTGCCTGTATGACCTTGGGCAAATCATTTACTCCCCTGGGCCTGCAGAAATGGGGGGAGCCAGGGCCTCTTCTAAGGCCTCTTCTAGTTTTGATATTCAATGTTCTAAAGCCTCAATCAGCTCCAGCATTTGAGGCTGAAGGTCGTTACCAATTCTGACAGCCTCCATGATTTTATGATTCAGTTCACTCCAGTTCTCAGAAGAATTGAAACTTTCCCCATCAAACAATAGGAGAAGCCGACACAGCCCTGGCCTGGAGCAGCAGAAGATAGTATCTTCACTCCTGCCTGATGGGAAAAAGCCTGCTAACTCTGGGCTTGCCTGTTGTTTATAACCTTGCTTTTGTACCAAGTTCCACCAAAGGTCCACCAAACCCATCTCTGCCATTCTGTGTTCTGTATATAAAGGTCACTGGCATCACGAAAATATTATTGCAGCCTGACCCTTTCAGCTTCCTCCCTGTCTCCTCCCTGTCCCCTCCCCCCTCCCATCATTTTGTTAAAAAAGCCATTTCTGGGGCAGGAAGTGGGAGGGGCGCTGCTGAGAGGAGAGGACCGGATATCTAAGGCTGCAGCCACAGTGGGATTGGTGGCAGCAGACCTCAATTTTAGTCCCTGCTCTGTTACTGACTTGCCTTGAGACCTTAGGCAAGTCATTTTGCTTGTCTAGCTTCAGTTTCCTCTGTAAATTAAGGAAGTTAGACAAAATGAACTCCAGCCCTCATATTCCAGGACAACTGATTCTATGACGCTGACTTGGGGGAGTGGAAAAAATTGTGGGGGGGGTGTGGGGAGACATTTGAGCTAAATATAGAATGAACCATTAGGAATTGGTGGTGGTGTTCACCTATTTATTAAGCACCTATTATGCACCAGGCAGTGTGCTACATGCTTAAGAAAAGTGTGTTCATCTAACATATTACGTATTGTTGTTGAGTTGTTTCAGTCTTGTCTGACTCTTTGTGACCCCATTTGGGGTTTTGTTGGCAATGATACTGAAGTGGTTTGCCATTTCCTTCTCCAGCTCATTTTATAGATGAGGAAACTGAGGCAAACAGGGTGAAATGACTTGCCCAGGGTCACACAGCTAAGAAGTGTCTGAGGCCAGATTTGAACTCAAGAAGATGAGCCTTCCTGACTGTAGGTGCAGTACTCTATCCACTGAGCCACCTAGCTGCTCTATATGTATTGAGCGCCTGCTAGGTACAAGACCTGTGGTAGATACAAAGCTATATAAGGTAGAGTCACTGCCCTCTGGGAGCTTATAATCTAGCTGGAGAAATAACCACCAATATAGAACGATGAAAGGACTAAATGAAGAGTATGAACTACTCAATTCACATAGTGCTTCAAGGTTTAAAAAATTATACAGTAGGTCAAAGGAGGGAGCAATTATAAAATGCTGGCACTCAAAGGTCCCTGGAGGGAGAGAAGGGGAGGAAGTTCTTCTAATTCCAGCCCGTGGTTTTACTTATTTTTAATTTAGTATTTTATTTTTCCCCAGTTACATGTGAAAACAATTTTCAACATTCATTTTTAAAATTAAATTCCAAATTCTCTCCCTCTCTCCTCATAAAGAAGGCTATAGGTTTGCTATAGGCTATACATGTGTAGTCATGCAAAACATATTTCCATATTATTCACATTGTAAAAGAAAATATAGACCAATTTAAAAAACCAAGAAAAAGAAAGTTTAAAAAGTATTAGTTCTTTCCCTGGGGAGGGGTAACATTTCTCATCATAAGTCCTTTAGAGTTGTCTTGGATCACTATATTGCTGAGAATAGCTAAGTTATTCACAGTTGATCATCATACAACATTGCTGTTACTGTGTACAATGTTCTCCTAGTTCTACTCACTTCACTTTACATCAGTTCATTCAAGTCTTTCCAGGTTTTTCTGAGAGCATCTAGCTCATCACTTCCTAATGGTTCATTCTATGTTTAGCTCAAGTGTCTCCCCACCCCTCCCCACAATTTTTTCCACTCCCCCAAGTCAGTGTCACAGAATCAGTTGTCCTGGAATATGAGGGCTGGAGATCATTTTGTCTAGCCTCCTTAATGCATGCACATTTTTTCCCCCGAAGGATTATACTCAATTTTGCTGGGTAGGTGATCCTTAGTTGTAATCCTAGCTCCTTTGCCCTCCAGAATATCATATTCCAAGCCTTCCAATCCCTTAACGTAGAAGCTGCTAAATCTTTTGTTATCCTGACTGTGGTTCCACACTATTTGAATTGTCTCTTTCTGGCTACTTGCAATATTTTCTCCTTGACCTGGGAGCCCTTATAGAACAATAGCATTGCATCACATTTATATATCACAACTTATTCAGCCATTCTTCAATGGATGGGCATCCCCTAAATTTCCAATTCTTTGATACCAGAAAAGAGCTGATATAAATATTTTTTGTACATTTATATATAGGCCATTTTCCGTGTGTGTGTGTGTGTGTGTGTGTGTGTGTGTGTTTGTGTGTGTGTGTGTGTGTGTGTGTGTTTGTGTGTGTTTATCTTTTTGGTATACAGACCTGGTAATGGTATTGCTAGGTCAAAGGGTATGCATGGCTTTATAGCTCTCTTGGCATAGTTCCAAATTGTTCCACGTAATTGTTGAATCAGTTCACAATTCCACCAACAGTGCATTAGTGTCTCAATTTTCCCACATGCCCTCCAACACTCATCATTTTCCTTTTCTGTCCTATTAACCAATCTAATAGGTATGAGGTAGTATCTCAGAATTATTTTGATTTGCATTTCTCCAATCAATAGTGATATAGAACTTTTTTTTCATATGACCATAGATAGTTTTGATCTCTGAAAATTAACTTCATATTTTTTGATCATTAAACAATTGTAGAATGGCTCTTATTTTTATAAAATGGACTCATTTCTCTATTTGAGAGATTTGGCCTATGTTGGAAAAAGTTGCTTCGAAATTTTTTTTCACAGTTGTGATTATTAACTGCATTTCCCTCCATCTTATGTCCCCCCTGTTTATTCTATTCTCTCTCTCCTTTCACCCTGTCCCTCCTCAAAAGTGTTTTGCTTCTACCACTTCCCTCAATCCACCCTCCCTTTTATCAGAAACCCTGCTCCTTCTCTTATCCCCTGCCCCTCCTACTTTCCTGTAGGATAAGATAGATTTCTATATGCAATTGGGTAAGTGTGCTATTCCATCTTTGAGACAATTCTGATGAGAGTTCCCCTCCACCTCTCTATTTTCCCCTCCACTGTAAAAGCTCTTTCTTTTGCCTCTTTTATGTGAGATGATTGACCTCATTCTACCTCTCTCTTTCCCTTTCTCCAAATGCATTCCTCTTTCTCACCTAATTTTGTTTTTCAGATATCATCCCATCATATTCAATTCACATCTGTGCTTCTATCTATCTATCTATCTATCTATCTATCTATCTATCTATCTATCT
>NW_020954551.1:39487766-39493620 GCF_900497805.2 Vombatus ursinus
ATCTATCTATCTATCTATCTATCTATCTATCTATCTATCTATCTATCGTCTATCTATATATGACTTTCAAATACAAGACTCAAGAGAAGCAAAAAAGGGCAAACAGGAAAGGGAAATCACAAGAGGCTTAATAAGGCCAAGCTGTTTACATTCCTATGTGAGAAAATAATACTTGTAACTCATAAGAATAAATGTACATACACACACATTTTTTTCCCTTGAAGGATTATACTCAGTTTTGCTGGGTAGGTGATCCTTAGTTGTAATCCTAGCTCCTTTGCCCTCCAGAATATCATATTCCAAGCCTTCCAATCCCTTAACGTAGAAGCTGCTAAATCTTTTGTTATCCTGACTGTGGTTCCACACTATTTGAATTGTCTCTTTCTGGCTGCTTGCAATATTTTCTCCTTGACCTGGGAGCACTGGAATTTGGCTATAAGATTTTTGAGAGTTTTCATTTGGGGATTTCTTTTAAGAGGTGTTTAGTGAAGTCTTTCAATTTCTATTTTACCCTCTGGTTCTAGAATATCAGGGCAATTTTCCTTGATAATTTCTTGAAAGATGATATCTAGGCTCCTTTTTTGATCATGGCTTTCAGGAAGTCCAATAATTTTAAAATTATCTCTCCTGGATTTATTTCCCAGGTCAGTTGTTTTTCCAGTGAGTTATTTCACATTGTTTTCTATTTTTCATTCCTTTGGTTTTATTCTATGAGACACTTGATGTCTCATAGAGTCACTAGCTTCCACTTGTTCAATCCTAATTTTTAAGAAATTATCAGGGGCAGCTAGGTGGCACAGTGATTAGAGCACCAGCCCTGGAGTCAGGAGGACCTGAGTTCACATTCGGCCTCAGACACATAACACTCACTAGCTGTGTGACTTTGGGCAAGTCACTTAACCCTAATTGCCTCACTGAAAAAAAAAAAAGAAAAAGAAATTATCGATGTACTTTTGTACCTCCTTTTCCATTTGGCCAGTTCTGCTTTTCAAGGCATTCTTCTCCTCAATGGATTTTTGTACCTCTTTTTCCATTTGATCTATTCTATTTTAAAGGGTTATTTTCTTCAGCACTCCTATATCATGGGGTATATGGGGTGTTTAGGGAAGATTGGCATCTCTGGTGTGAGGGTTTGCTGAGCCCTTTACAGGGCTTCTCATTTACCTTTGGGTTTACCTGTCACCCATCTCTCACCTGTGGCTCCAAGAAGCTGTAGCAACCATAGCGGCCACACCCCCATCTGTGGAAGTTTAAAGCTTGGTCAGACATTGAAGATGCCAAGGTCAATCACTGCATCCCAGGCCATTGCCAGTTGTCTTAACATGGGCAAATCAAGACCTCACCCTGTGATGAAAACAAAGGAGAACAACTACATCATATTGCCTTCCATTGAATAAAGGCTATATGATCCTAGGTAAATTACTTAACCTCTCAGTGCTCTAGGCAGCTCTCTCAGACTATATATGACAGAGGTGCCAACCAGCATTTCTAGAGTATAGGCCAATTTCTTGGCCTAGAAGTTACCTGTACTAATGAAATTACACCTCTAGTCACTATCCATTCTAATTCCATTGCATGTGTAACTATGGACAAGTTATTTCTTTCTGGGCCTTGAACGAGAGGACCTCTCAAGGTCCTTTTAAACTCTAGTTGTCAATCAATAAGCATTTATTAAGCACTATTGCATTTCAGTCACTGTACTAAGCTCTAGAAACACAAAGAAAATAAAAATATGGTCTCTGTCCTTAAGGAGCTCATCCTGAGAGATAACATGCAAACACATGAATATAAGACACATACTTTGTAAATGTGAGATATTCTCAGAGGGAAGGCACTAGCAGTGGGAGTTACCGAGAAAGGCCTTTTATAGAAGATGAGTCTTGAAGGAAGCCAGGGAAGTCAGGAGGAGGAGATGAAGAGAGAGGGAACACCAGCCATAGGGAATAACCAGTGAAAAGGCAACTGAGTCAGGAGAAGGCTTGCTATGTGGAAGAGCAAGGAGGTTGGTGTTGCTGGATATAGAGTCCTGAAAGAGAGCTCGGTGTAAGCAGGCTGGAAAGGTAGGTAGAGGCCAGGTTATGATGGTAATTAAAAGTCAAACAGAAGAATTTATATTTGATCCTGGAAGCTATAGGGTATTAGTGGTGTTTGTTGAGTAGAGGTGTTATATGGTCAGATCTACACTTTAGGAAGATCACTTTGGCATCTGAGTAGTGGATGAGCTGGAATGGGGAGAGACTTGAGGCAGGCCAAACAACCAGCATCTAGTCCTGGCCTAAGGTGATCAAGACCTTCACAAATAGCTCATACTTATGTTGCTTTACAACTGATAAACATTTATTAAATGCCTACTGTGTGCCAGACACTGTGCTAAGTGCTGGGGATGCAAATAAGAAAAAGAATAATAATCCCTACCCTCAAGGAGCTTATAATCTAATGGGGGAAGAAAGGAAGCTGAAAAGGTGGTAGGGGGGTGGGGAGATGGGGGTGGGGGTAGGAGGTGGGGAGGGACTGGAGGATACCCAGTATAGGAGTGTGATGTTCATGGAGTAGAAACCAAGGAGAACAGATGTGGGAAATGAAGAGTCGACTGGAAATTCTGAACCCTCTATAAAGAAAGGCTTTGGGAGGTGTTTTTTTGGTCTGCCCTCCAATTACAGGGGAGAGGCAACTGAGGGTACAGCTGAAGCAATATCCATGGTAATGAGATTTCTGATTATGAGCCTATCCTGGAGGAGTCATGCCATTCACAGAACAGGAACCAAGCAGAGCAGCTGGTGGAAAACAAAGAAGGATCCAGTCTTCTTTGATCCACACATCTACTCCATGGGCAATGTAGGATAGGAACGATGAACAACACTGATGACCCAGGTATGAAGAGGTAGGAGCCTGCACCAGAGTGGCAACTCTGTGACTGGAGAGAAGGGCAAGAGTGCAAGAGATTGTGTGAAGGTAGAAATGACAAGAGCTGGCAAAGGACTGGATGTGTGGAGTGAAACCAAATAAGAATTCAAGATGAAAATCAAGATGGAAAACCCAGTGACTGGAAGGATAGTAGTGCTCTCAATAGTAATAGAGAGATTTAGAAGAGTTTGGGAGGGGGAGATAATGTATTATGTTTTGATTGTGTTGAATTTTAGATGCCTGTGGGATATTCATTTAGATGTGTACTATAGGCAATTGGTGATACAAGACTGGAGGTCAGAAGAAAGGTTAGATCTGGATAGCATTTCATGGTTTATTCATTCATTCATTCCACAAACATACGTTATGTTCTTGTAGTGATTAGTCACAGAGTATTGTTTAAACATTGCTGCAATGCATACAATTGCAATTCAATGCTTGTTCATTGGCTTGTATCAAGGGATACAGTGTGTTTCAATAAAGATTTTACATGGCTATAATGCTTATATAGCACCTGGGAAATTACCCTCTCCTGCATGTGGTACACTCAGAAAAATTACTGTTGGCTCAAGATTCTTTGTAGTTCTATATCCATTTGAAATCATAGTTGGGCCCTAGCCCTGTGATTACTTTTACTAGTCAGTCAGAGAATACAATTAGTTCAAAGAAAGTCATATAATACAACAAGAGAGGAAGAAAAATTGCAATAAAAGATATTCTCCATAAACCTGGGTATATTCTTCCACAAACATTCATATCGTTAGTAGAAAGAGTGAAAACACCTAAGGAATATACATGGCAGGGCACACATGTAGGGAACATGCATGGCTAAAGTACACATATGAAGAGGAACGTAAGGAAAACTAGTGACAAGGGTGCATGCATGGAGAAATACACACATGAAGAAACATGCCTGGAGGGGCAACTCATGCTTCCATCATTGCAGGGCTCTTCATGTCTTCTGGTGATGTCACTGCACTGCTCCATTGGGTATGTTCCCTGATGGTCTCAGGTGGAATGTAGGCTTTGCCACCCTTATAGTCTCTACCTCTAGGACTCACTGCTACATAGTATACTTTTAGTCTCATATTTTCTGTGAAGTATTGCACCTCTGAGTCATCAGGTTCTGGGCTACAGTTAGAGTCCTTAGCTGAGGTTCTGTCTTCTATCCATAAGAGAGTGGACTCTGCCAGCTTTCTTTTAGATTACAGCCTAGAGGCTTAATCTTCAGCCCTTTGGGGCAGAGGCATGCCCTTCATGTGCCCAGAGAAAACCCTAAATTATTGTCTTTTCATAAGTAGAGGAATCTGTTAGTTTTGAGAGTCTTAACTGTACATGTTGTTTCTTTCCAAAAGGAGAGTCACAGCCTTCAGGTGTTAAGCTATTTTAGAATAGAAAACAGCCAGATATCTAAGCAAAGTCCACAGGCATTTAGTATTTCTTTGCACCTACTTTCTCTTACCAAGAGTCACATCTCTGTCCCAAGCTTCTATCTGACTTAAGGGTTGAAAGTTATTTTTAAGAAGTAAAAAAAAGCCCCTTGGTTGGGAGCGGCTAAAACAAAAATTGTGGTCCATGAATGTAATAGAATATGACATTGCTGTAAGAAATGACAAATGGGATGAATATAGAGAAGAATGGGAAGACTTATACAACTGATGCAAAGTGAAATAAGCAAAGACAAAAAACCAATATATGCAATGGCTATAACAGTATAAGTGGAAAGAGTAATCAAACGTGAAGCTACAAAGTTACAAAGAACAAACCTGACCCAAAGAAGAGATATGAGATGACACCTCCCCCATCCTTTGAGAAGGATGGGAGATCCACCACTGTGGAACATTACATATATCGCCAGATTTTTTAAATGCATTCATTGTTTTCATTGTTTTATTCTCTTCTTCCCCTTTTATCCTTTTTTCTTCTTTTTTTAAATTATCATATGGGATGGCTCTCTAGGACAGGGAGAGGAAGGGATATAGGGGGAAATTTAGGGGATGTAGAAACAAAAGATCAATAAAATTTTATCTTTAAAAAAAAAAGAAAATCTCCTTTAACTCCCACCAATTCTTGATTCCCAAGCTGGATCCATTTAAAATCATTTTTAGGGACCTTCAACAAATCACATATCATGCAGTTCTGAGACCCTGCTGTTTTCCTGAACACATCTTCCCCCTCTTACCCTCCTTGTGCTTTGGTCTGTCATGCAAATAAAAGGAAGGAGGAAAGACAAGAACAAGTACAACAGAATTACCCCTGCCTCCAAATACATGTTTAACAGGGATTAGGAATAGGGGTTATTTGGCTCAAGAGGAGTGCCATTTACTCCCTCTTTCTGCCCCCCCCCACCCTTGTCTGGCCTGAGCTGTTCTTTCTTGTCTTCTCACATTCCAAGGAGCATGACTTTTTCTGTAGTTATTGTCTTCACTCTGGGGATAGGGACAGGGAAAGAATGATGGGGTTCTTTATGCCTGCCTGGTAGAACCAATGGAAAAAGGGAATTGCCTGAGGCTGGCTCAGTGTGGCTTTCTCCTACTTCCCCTCACTAAGCTCTTCCCAGCCAGAACACTATAGATTCATCCTTTGTCCAGGGGAGTCTAGGACTGTCCAGATTCATTCAATCTTTTACCTGCTTTGGGGGAGTTGTAATAATCTATCTCCATATATATATATATATGTCTATATGTCTATATCTATATCTATATCTATATCTGTATCTATCTATCTATAAAATCTCTTTGGTTCATCTCTGTCTCCTAGCTGGTAATCTCAGCAATTAGAGAGAATTTTCTTTTGTGTGAGTGTGTGTCCTTAAGAGACCATAGCCTCCCATCCCACTGTTTTTAACTATTCCCCCAAGACAAATACATACATGGATGCCAGAGGGAGAAAGAGAGAGAGAGGGAGAGAGAGAGAGAGAGAGAGAGAGAGAGAGAGAGAGAGAGAGAGA
>NW_020954551.1:39493630-39503724 GCF_900497805.2 Vombatus ursinus
GAGAGAGAGAGAGAGAGAGAGAGAGAGAGAGAGAGAGAGAGAGAGATCCTAGAGAAACCACTTTCTTTTGTACTCAACATAAGGAAGAAATTTCCAACAATCAGAGCAATCTCCCAATGGAGCTACTGACTGCCTCATGAGATAGTGAGGTCCCCATCACTGGGAGTGTCCTACCAAAAGTTGGGTGAACATCTGTCAGGGATATTGTAGAGAGGCTTTCTGAACCAAGAAGTGTACAATCATAAGATTTAGAATTGGAAAGGATCCTATGTTAGATTTAGAGTTGGAAGGGACCTTAGAAGCCATCTAATCCAACACTCAATTTACAGATGAGGAAATCAAGGTCCAGGTAAATGAAGTTATTGGACCTAGGACACATGGGTAGTAAATGGCAGAGTTGGGTGGAAGTGAACTTAGGTCCCCTGACTACAAAAATCCCTAGTTCTTTTCACTGCTACATACTGCCTTTCCTATGCTTTCCTCCTTCTCTGTATCTTTGCACAGGCTGCCCCTCATTCCTGGAATTTCCCATAAGCCTATCAACATCTACCCCTTTGTCTCTCTGGCTTCTTTCAAAGCCAGGCTCAGCTGTCATCTTCTATGGCAAGCCTTTCTTGATGCCCTTAGTTGTTAGGGTTTCTCATCCCTTCCCAAATTATCATGTGTAAACATATCTGTTTATATGTGGTATATTCCCTTCATTTAGCAGAGTTTAAGCCTCTTGAGGACAGGGACCATTTTCTTGCCCTGTCTATATGTATTTGTGGAGTGCCTCACACAGGAGTTTATAAATGCTAGTTAGATTGGATGGATTTTCTCATTAGAAGTCATCAAGTAAAAGCTAGATAACCACTTACAGAGTATGTCATAGGGAGAAAAGCATCCTTTTTCAGGATAGGTTGTCCACTGAAGTCCCAGTCCAACTGAAACTCTGAGACTCTGAGATTCTTTCCAGTGGCCTGGGAACAGAACATAAATGTCATGCCAGGTATCCAAGAGCCAGCCAAGAGGTTTTTCTTCCCAATTTGGGCTTTCAATTTCCCAGTGGGCTTTTAGGAATGGCTGGATGACCTTTGGCCTCAGCTCCTTTGTTAACACTGAACCGAGGAGGAGATCTCTTTGAACTTTAATAAATCAGCCCCACTCCTACCCAACACACTTCTTAAAGGTTGTTTGTATCAGAAGTTGGCTCAAGGGCAGTAATTTTCCCTGGATTGCTTTGGGTCATACAGACTGAGAAACATGATTCCCAGGTTCAGTTTTTTTTCTCTCCCAGTTTGGGGGCTGATTGATCAAACACATAAAACAAATCCTGTTCACAGCTTACTATTGATCTTTCAGGACCAGTGACCCTCTGCCATGGTGTGAAGGACCTTTTTTAGACAGCAAAGAACTCACTTGTAAACAGAAGGGAAGAGCAGTGTTTGGGTAATGAAAGCATTGGATTTGAAGTTCGACAATCTGTCTTGAACCCCAGACCATTACTTGAACCTGTGGTGTCATGGGTAAGTCCTCCTTTTTCTGGGAGGTCCTCCTGGTTATTGCTGTGAAATGTATCTCCCTAATTCCCGTCCAATTTTATTTTTTTAATGAGATGACCTTTAAGATGAAAGTCATGTTTCAGAAAAACCTAGAAAGACTTACATGAACTGATGTATAGTGAAGTTAATAGAACCAGGAGAACACTGTACATAGTAACAGCACTATTGTTTGATGAAGCACTATGAATAACTTAGTTATTCTCAGCAATACAATGATCCAAGACAATCCCAAAGGACTAATGTTGAAGCATGCTATCCACCTCCTGAGAAAGAACTGATATTGTTTGAATACAGACTGAGGCATGCTATGTTTCACTTTCTTTCTTTCCTTTTTTTCTTTTATTCAAGTTTTTTTGTACAAAATGACTCTCATAGAAATATTTTACATAATTGCACACGTATAACCTGTATCTCATTTCTTACCATCTCGAGGAGGGGAAAGGGAAGGGAGGGAAGGATAGAATTTGGAACTCAAGATTTTCAATAAAAATGTAAAAAAAAATTACTGCTAATAGGCAAAAGGAGAGATCAATGGATTAGCTAGATATACCAGACATCACATCAAATGTATATAAAAGATTGATGTTTAATAAGTCCATGGAAAAATTGCCGGTCATATATCCATTTTGAGTTTATTATGATAAATGGTATATGATACTGGCCTAACCCTAAATCATATGACTCTAAGTCTAGTACCCATTCTTCTATGTCATGCTGCCCCACATGAATCTTAATCTTGGGGAAAACATAGGACTTCCCTATGGAAGGAAAGAAGAGGCAGGGGTGGCTTTTGTTGGTATTTTCATGGTGGCCTGACATTGAGGAAGAACACTGGACTCAGAGACAGGAGACTTGAGCTGAAACCTGGGCTTTATCACTATCTAGCTGGGAAGCCATTGGCACACATTTCACTCTCTGAATTTCAGTTTCTCCACCTGGTAAATTGGGATCAACATACTTGACAACCAGCTTCCCAGAGTTATTGTGGGCAGGGTGTCTTATAAGTTTGAAAACACTGTAGAAATGTAACCTATTAGTTATTATTATTATTATTATTATTATTATCACTATTATCATTGGTGAGGCAACTGGGGTTAAGTGACTTGCCCAGGATCACACAGCTAGTAAATGTTAAGTGTCTGAGGCTGGATTTGAACTCAGGTCCTCCTGACTCTAGGATCACCTAGCTGCCCCTATTTATTAGTTATTATTAGAGCCCTAGGTATAAAGTGGGAAGGGGCCTCATAATATTTTGTCCAAACTTCTTATTTTACCAACGAGGAAGCTGAGACCCAGAGAAGTTAAGCAACCTGCGCAGAGTCACACAGGTAGAACATATTATAGGTGAGATTTGAACCCAAATGCTCTAACTCCAGAGCCAGTGCTATTTTCACTGTATACAGCTGATAGAAAATCCAACATTTCAGAGAAAGAGTCTTGGAGTTCTACTCAAGCAAGGAAAGTTTACATTAAGCAAAGATGACAATTCCTGTACCTGGCTATCTCTCCAGTGCCCTGGGTTTATGTAATCTCCTATTTATTGGTCCTGGTCTCCAGAAGTTAAGCAATATGGACAAGGGGGGAACCTGGTCATATAGGATGGGAGATATGGAAACACGTAGAGGTACCAGTTGAATAGTAGTCCTGAGTTATGGTCCAGTGAATAGTGCACTCCATTTTTGAGTCAGAAATCCTGGGTTTGCAATCCCATTTTTCAAATCTTTTATTTTTTGAAACTTAGGAAAGTTTCTGCCCTCCTAGCACCTCATTTTCTTCAATGAGAAAATGAATGAGTCGGACTCAAGGATCTCTAAAAATCTCCAGCTTGAAGTTCTCTGAACTTTTGGTCTGCGGTAGTGGGCTGGGAAGACCAAGTATATCTTCCAGGAATAGAACTAGAAGGTTAACATAGTGAAGTTCTCCAAAGTTCATGATAGGAATGGCCAGAAGTCATGGGCAGTTGTTCCAACCTGTTAGAAGAATTCTGCTTTCTTTTTGGCAGTAATAGCCAAAAACCTTGGTGGATACCAGCAAAATAAATGTCTTCAATGGGAAAGTAAGAGAGCTACACGTGCTTTCTTGCTGTTGTACCTCAATCATTTTGGCTGAGTAATTGATGTCATTGGTGAAGCAGGACAAAAAAACTAGCTTGCCCAAGGATCATGTGAAGCTACCATAGAAACTGATTAAAGTTGGGAGCATCTCTAAGAAACAACCTAGCAATCAATGGACTGATTCTGTATTAACTGAGCCCTTAATATGTGTCCACACCAGGTGCTAGAGGCTAGGAGAAATAGGGGAGCTAAGTTCTCTCTGCCTGCAAGGTCACAAGTCTCATGCTTTCTGCACCTACTAAGTGGTCAATAAATTTTGGATGAATTGATCTCAAGACTCAAACACTACCTATTTCAATAGCACTTTAGGGATTAGAAAACTTTCCTCTCCCAGTTTTGCTTCTGACCCTCAGCTGTCTTTATACTCTTCAAGTTCCTCTATGCTTGAGGTTCATTTCTCAAATTTGTGACTTCCTCCATTTAGAGAAAAGACCCAGGACAGTCATCCTTCATTCCTTTTCCAGATTTGCTTCCAGACTTTGTCACCACACTTCAGCTGCCTTTTCACCCTGGAAGTTCCCTCTGTCCCAATAACTTTGTCAGCCTGGTACATCCCTCTACTTCTAGGACCCCCTGCACCCATTGATGAGGTAGAACTTCCACTTTGAGGAAGGGTTCAGGACAGTCATCCTTCATTTGCTTCCTGGATGTGCTTCTGACTCTGCAGACTTTACTATCATGCTGCCTTGGGTGTGCACCCTTCCCACTCCCACCACCACACACCCTCTGTTACTTTGCAGTTCCCTTTTATGTATTGTCTTCTCCCATTAGAATTTAAACTCCATGAGGTCAGGGACTGTTTTTCTTTTGGCTTGCATTTTTATTCCCAGTGCTTAACACAGTGCCTGGCACATAGTAAGCACTTAATAAATGCTTGCTGACTTGACCTGACAAAGCACTGTCCTCCCAACAACCCTCTGAGGTAGATAGTGCAATTATTATTGCCCAGATGTTATAGATTGGACACCTGAAGCACAGAGAAATAGAACATGGGAAGGTAGAAACTAGGATTCAAACCTGGTTCACTTCTGATTCCCAGTATCCTCTCTCATATGCCACATTCTCATTAGAGAATAGCAGAATCATACCTAGGAACTGGAGTGGAAAGAGTAAGGAAGAGCTGAGAGTTCAAATCTTGCCTCAGCACTTCCTTGGTGATTTTGGGGAGAGAAATCACTTAACCTCTCTGGGTCTTAACTTCCTCATCTGTAAAGTGGGGAGAGGAGGAGGAAATTTAACTCTTCAAGGTCCTTTTCAGCTCTAAATCTATGAGCACATGAATTCTAACATCTGAGGAAAATGTAGTTGATTACGGGGTGGAGAGGGAGTGGTCAGGGTATGGCCACTCCTGTTTGTGGTTGAGTTCAATTGGAGATGAAGCACTTGGGGGTTGAGAAGTTTGAGGAATTAGGGAATCAGAGTGCTTGAAGGGAGGGGAACAGGGTGATAGAGGGTTTCTGCTGAGAGGTGGGAGAAGTAAATGGTAGAAACCTGTTATTTGAGAGCTAGAAAGGGTCTTGGAGACCCTTTTGCTTCCGTCATTTTATAAAATAGGAAGGTGAGGTTAGGCGTGCAGGCTTAAGTGTATGTATGTATGTATATATGTATATATATATATATATAAAATAGGTATATACACACATATGTATATATGTGTGTTTAATCTATGTGTGCATGTATGCCTGTGCTCATATGTGTACATAGATACATGTATGCCCCAAAACTCATGAGTAAATATACATATGTGTGGGCATACATACATTGCACAAGTGTATATCTACTCATGAGTATATGTAAATATATGTTATTGTTTGTCTTTTGTTTTCAAAAAGAACCAATGACATCACAGGGTGATGTCTTAACTTGCCATGAATTGAATTTAAGTAAGACAGAGTTGCACAAAGTCATCAGCCTCACTCTCTTTTCCAAAGTCATTGAAGTCCAGCGGCAAGACAAAAGTCAAGACCACTGGCAATGGCCCCAGAGGCAGTGGGTGATCTTGGAATCTTTAATGTCTGATGTCTTTGATGCTTTAGCTGCTTTCATGGCTCTTGGAA
Organism: Vombatus ursinus; assembly: GCF_900497805.2. Classification (NCBI taxonomy): domain Eukaryota; kingdom Metazoa; phylum Chordata; class Mammalia; order Diprotodontia; family Vombatidae; genus Vombatus; species Vombatus ursinus. The sequence continues at coordinate 39,499,343 of NW_020954551.1, forward strand.
CAAATTGTCCTCATCCGCCCATTTAGGGAGTCGGGGGAGTCTTCACGTGTTCAGGATAGACACCCCCTAACCCACCAATGGGTTTGAGGCTCATTGGTTACCCTCAGTCTGGGTTAGCCCACCTGCCAAGTTGGTTTTAATGGGGTGTGACTGCTACACATGCTACAGCTTCTTGGAGCCACAGATGAGAGTTGAGTGCCAGGTAGACGCCCAAAACGGATGAACAGCCCTCATACCAGAGGTACTAGTCCTCCCTGAACACCCCACGTGCCCCATATGAATATATACATGTGTACATATTTATATGTACATATATCAGAGCCCATAGGACTGCAGGGCTATTGGCAGTTCTACCAGCCACTTTGCTGAATAACTTCATTCATTCAGCCAAATATTTCTTCATTTGAATATCATCAGACTCCTCCTATTATGGGCTCAGCTCAGTTCTGTGGGAGAGAGATACAAAGAATGATAGTTCTCAGAGGGAGGAGGGTTCCTGCATATGGTGCAGTGAGAAAAGGGCCACATCTGGCGTCAAAGGAGCTGGCTCCCAATCCCTCCTCTGCGGCTTAGTGCTCGTGTGACCATGGGCAAGACTCAGCAAGTCCAAGCCGTCCCTACACCTGCCATCTGGTCTAATCTAACTAGACTCTTCTCTAGGATGCTCTCCAGTGCCACAAGTGGTCACCAAGCCTTTGCTTAAAGACCTCTAGGGATGGGCAGCTCACTACTTTCCAAGACAGTTTACAGCTTAAATTATTAGAACGCTTTTCCTTACATAGGGTAGAAATCTACCTCTGGGAAGGTTTTACCCATTCCTAGTTAGGGCTAAGCTGACCAAGTCTAATCCTTCTTCCCTTCGATTGGCCATCAAATAAATACTTGAAGGCAACTATCAAATCTCCTTTAAGTCTTCTCTTCCCAAGACTAAATGTTCCCAATTTCCTTTACTGACAGTATAAGAGGTATAAGACATAGGCCTTGCTCTCAAGAGACATGCAGTCTATCTGAGGTAACGTGCCTTGACATTCGTAAAGTCTAAGAATCCAAGGCATGATATAATTTAGAACTAAAATGTAATTTGCAGAGGGTAGGCATTCATTATGAAGGACAACAGTCCTGGAAGGGGCTGGAAAGGCAGCCAGGTATAATGATCATATGGCACGTTAAAGTTCAAAAAGTATATTACATGCATTGTCATACTTGAATCCCACACCAATTCCATGTAGAAACAGGTAGCACTAAGATCTCAGCTTTGCTAGTGGAAAAATTCAGAATTTATGTTGTAGCAGGGACTTTGGCCTGGTACTTTTAATCCCCCTTGACTCCCTAGAATCATGATAGGGTAACTACTTCATATCAAGGTGGAGTGTATAGTTAATTCACCAAGGAAGTCAGAACCAGTGCTTTGGAAGGGGGAATGTCTCTGTGTTAACTGTAGGAAGTATCCATTCAGTTTATCATGGGCCAAATCCAGAAAGGTGACCCTGCTGTTTACCTTAGATCTAAGTAAAAGAAGTAATGCTTTAGTTTTTAGGGTTTTTTAAGGTTGTGCCTCCTGACAACGTTATAATTGTTTTGTTTGGTAAATTAAAAAAAATTAACCTCTGTATCTTTGTTTTTATTTTACTGTGGAATTTTGTCTTTTCTCCCATACAATTACTATAAAACTTAAGGTGGAATTTGCTAGGGCAAAGAGGGAATTCTGATTAGTAGGATGAACTCTGTCATTCTCTACTTCTCTTCAAACAGAAATATTTGTATATTGATAAAGTGTCTGATAAATCTTGGCTAAAATTCAGATGCGGATTGTTCCCTTCTAGATCCACGAAGTAGCTGTTATAGGCATTACTGTTCCCATCTTCAGAGAAATGAAATGATTTGTCCATGTCCACATAGGGTAGTAAGCATGAAAGAGATTGGAACTCAGGTCTTCCTGATGCCAAATCCAGCATTCTCATGCACTGTGTTGCAGCTTTATGAATGGCAAAGGCTCTGCAAATTACCTCATATGAAGAATGGTTGAAGGAAAGAGGAGTGGTTAGTTTAATAAGTAGAAGACTTGGGAGTCTGGGATATTGTTGTTAAATGTCTGAAGAACTTTTACTTGGAGAAGTGCTCATCATAACTAGCCTGACCAGAGCCGTCACCATGGGTATCTCCATGCCAGATCTTCAGCCATGGGCTCTCCTTCCACCTGCCCCCCACTTTCTGTCTCTAGTTATCAAATCAACACTACCATTCCTGGACATGACATGTCAATCAAATGCCCTTTGACTTCCCTGACCATCCTTTCAATTTCCCTGACCAAAACACTCCTCCCTGGTCACAACTCCCTTATATATGTCTTCTTTCCTATTAGAATGTAAGCTCTTTCCAGATAGGGTCTATCCCGCTTTGTACTTATGTCTCCAGTGCTTAGAAGAATTCCTGGAATATAGTTTAATAAATGCTTTTTAATCCATTGATTCATTCATGAGAAAGCAGACTTGTTCTCTATGGTTCCAGTGGGCGGAACTCAGACTAAAGAGCAGAAATTTCAGGAATGCAGACATTAGCTCAACATAAGGAAGAAATTTCCAAAAATCAGAGCAATCTTCCAATGGAGCCATTGAATGCCTCTCAAGGTAGTGAGGTCCCCATCACTGGGAGTGTCCTACCAGAAGTTGGGTGACCATCTGTCAGGGATATTGTAGAGAGATTTCCTGAACCAAGAGGTATGCAATCACAAGATTTAGAACTGGAAAGGATTCTGAGATAGATTCAGAGTTTGAAGGGAGCTTAGAAGCAGTCTAATCCAACACTCAATTTACAGATGAGGAAATCAAGGTCCAGGGAAATTAAATCATTGGCCCTAGGTCACACAGGTAGTAAGTGGCAGAGCTGAGTGGAAGTGAACCCGGACCACTGACTACAAAATCCCTAGCTCTTTTCACTGTTCCATGCTGCCTCCCATACACTGAGGTCATGTAGTCCAATCTCCCTCTATTTGTAGCTGAGAAAAATGAAACCCAGAAAAAGGAAATCACTTGAACAAGGTCTCATGGCTGATAAATAGATCTGTGATTCAAACCCAAGGCCTCTCACTCCAAATACAGATTATTCCCATGTTACTCCATCAGAGATCCTATGAGAGTTTGTAAATCTATTATTTTGAAAAGTGAGACTTGATCAGTCTCAGAAAGTAGTGAGGCTTTTGATTGGTCACTGAATGGAAGGTCAGCAGCTCCCAGAAGGAAATTCTCTCATTTCATCTGGGATGATGAAGAAGAATTTCTAAGGACAAAACAAATGTTTGGGACCAAAGTGATCGCTGGCTATGTTGTCCTGTTCATTTTTTTTAATATTAAGATAAATGTTGGAGAAGATGTGGGAAAATTGGAACACTAATTGTTGGTGGAGTTGTGAACTGATCCAACCATACTGGAGAGCAATTTAGAACTATGCCCAAAGGGCTATAAAACTGTACATACCCTTTGATCCAGCAATACCACTACTAGGTATGTATCCCAAAGAGATCACAAAAAAGAGAAAAGGACCCACACGTACAAAAATATTTACAGCAGCTCTTTCTGTGGTGGCTGAGAATTGGAAATTGAGAAAATGTCCATTAATTAGAAAATGGCTGAATAAGTTGAGGTATATGAATGTAATGGAATACTATCGTGCCACAAGGAATGATGAGCAGGTGAATTTCAGGAAAACCTGGAAAGACTTACATGAACTGATGCTGAGTGAGGTGAGTAGAACCAGAAGAACATTAGACACTGTAATAGCAACATTCTGTGAAAATCAACTATGATAGACCTAGCTCTTCTCAGCAATACAATGATCCAAGAAAATTCCAGAAGACTCATGATGGAAAAAGCTATCCACATCTAGAGAAAGAACTATGGAATCCGAATGCAGATGAAAATGTAGTATTTTCACTTTTTTTGTTTTTTCTTTCTCATGAGTTTTACCTTTTGTTCTGATTCTTCATTAACAATATAATGTAGAAATATGATTAATATGAATGTATATATATAACCCATGTCCAGATTGTTTGCTGTCCTGGGGAGGGGGAGAGGAGAAGGATAAAAATTTGGAACTCAAAATCTTATAAAAGTGAATGTTGAAAACTATCTCTACCTGTAATTAGAAAAAAATAAAATGCTGTTAAGTGGGGAAAACATTAAATTCATTTGTGTTGACATCTTTTTATGTCACCTACATTTCCCAATGTATCTCTTTCTTCTCTCCTTCCCAGAGAGCAATCCATTATTATTAAAACAAAGAATAAAAAGGGAAAAAACCAGTGCAGCAAAACTGACCAAAATATCAGAAAAGCCTGTCATCTATCTATCTATCTATCTATCTATCTATCTATCTATCTATCTATC
>NW_020954551.1:39503734-39507789 GCF_900497805.2 Vombatus ursinus
ATCCATCCATCCATCCATCCATCCATCCATCCATCCATCCATCCATCTATCTATCTATCTAGGTCTGTGTGTCTGCTTATCTATCTAATATTCCACACCCATAGTTCCTCATCTCATCTCTGTCTTTTCATATCTCTCCTTTGGGGTCAAGTGTGGTCATTGTTACAACATCATAGAGTTCAGTTTTGATTGTTTTGTTCTTTGCCTCTGTGTTATCCAAGCCACCGTGTATCGCCTTTCTGTTCATTTTGTACTCATTAAAAAAAGAGGGCAGAAAGGCAGTTACTCCAAGTGGCTCCTTGGCCCTTGAGTTGCAAGATGATTGGGTTGGATCTGGGTTGTTATCTGACTAAGATACTGAGGCCAGGAGGGGTTAAGGAAATCATCCAAGGTCACCCACAATGAGTCAATGCCCCCTATCTCTCCAGGCTTGCTGCAGTCACTGGGCTTTTCTTGGTGCCTGCTGTTACTGGCACAGTTAGGAGCAGCAGCTCATCACAAACATGTACTTACGTCATGAGCAAGGACAAACTAAGGGATCAGTAACCAGAGGCCTCGGGAAAAACATGTCTTGCTCTTTTTATAACGGTCTACCATCTAACGCCGTCAGCAGACAGTTGCAGGGAATAGGTTTCCCATAGTCCTATGCTCTTCTCTGGATGCTGCCCCTCTACAGCTCAGAGGTTGTGCATTTCAGAAGCTATACCATCCTTCTCCCCTCTCCACAAAGATTGCGAATCCCTGAAGCTTACAAACGATTTTCCCAACAATGCTAGCTAGCTATTATTCTGCTCGTGACAAGACCCGAGGGCTGCACTCATATTTCCATGAAGCTCAGGCTGTGGTGCAATGGAGAAAACTTGGATGGAATACAGTGAAAAGTGTAATAGACTGGGCAGCCAGAGATCTGGATTCTAGACCTGTCCCTGACCGTGACTAACTGTGTGACTCTGAGCAAATCAAGTCCTCTTCTGGAGCTTCATTTTCTCTTTGGTAAAATGAAGGGTGATGCTAACCAGATCTCTAGCAGGGTCCATGCAGCCCTAGATCCCACCAGCTCCAATTCACCCTGCCATCAATGCAGAGCTGGAAGGACCTTAGAAGCCATTCCAGCCAAGCCCTTCATTTTACCAAGGAAGAAAGACCGGGAAAAATGAGGTTGACTGGCCCAAGTTTTCAGAAGTAGCCAGTGGCTGAGGTGGGGTTTGAACTGAAGCCCTCTATACCCCCACCTCAATCCTTACCGCTGACCCACCTCAAGTCAGTGGTTGTTCCAATGCACCATGGTTCTTTGGGCGGGGTCTGCTTGCAAAGTAAGCAGGAAATTAAGAAGACTAGAAAATAACAAAGCCTAACTGGTAACTTTTATTGTGGGAGTCAGGTGTCTAAATGGCTCAAAGGCTGCTTTTGTGTGTGTGTGTGTGTTCGATTGACTCCAAGTCACCTCTATTAAAATGGGGAAAACCCAACAAGGTGAAAGCCTGTTTGCATTTTGAGTTGCCTGCGTTGCTAGGAAACAGCTTTGCTGCTTCTCACCCTCCTCCCTCCTCATGCATTCATTCAGCAAACATTTAGTGGATCTGGTTGTCTCCTCTTTCTGGAAGACGGTGGAGGATGTGGAGAGAGAGAAACGTGACCCAGGTCAGGTGCATTTAGGACTCAAGGACTCTTGGGAGCTCAGCAGGACTTAAAGCAAATGTTAGGTTTCATCCATAAACATTTATTTAGCCTCTATTGTGTTAGCTGGGCTGTGAGGGATGCTAAGAGAGAAGACTATCCCAGTCTTTGGGAGTTTACTGTGTATGGCAGGGGTTCTCCACCTTTTTGTGTGGTGGGCCCCTTTGACAGTCTGGTGAAGCCTGTGGATCCCCGCCCAGAATAACATTTTAAAATGCATAAAATAAAACATAGAATTTTAAAGGAATTTCTGATAAGCAATTGACAAAAAAAATTTTTTTTAATTCACAGGCCCTGATTTAAGAACCCATGACTGATATCAATGTAGTCTTTTTGGTTATAAAGGGTTTACTTATTTTTTCTCCTTTGAACCTCCCAACAACCAACTGTGTGAATTAATATTATGCCCATTTTATATATCAGGAAACTGAGGCCAGGAAACAAAGACTTGTCCAGAGTTATTACTCAAATGGCAGAACCCAGTTTGACCAGTCTTTTGAATCCTTGGTCTAGTGCTTCATCAGTCAGTCAACAAGCATTTATTAAGTGCTTACTGTGTATCTGGATTATCAATACAAAGACAAAAGTGAAAGTCTCTGCCTTCCCTGAAATTCCTTCTGAAAACAGAAGACAACTTTATCCATAAAAGTATACACATAGTATATAAAGTGAATACAAAGGAATTAGTTATGAACTACCTCATCTCTGGGGATGAGTTGTCTCAGAACCCTACTCTGATTCCTTATCATGGATGGGGTGTCCTTAGGTTCCTCAAAGCTATGGATTCCCAAAGGCTCTGACTGCATTAGGCAAGCTTTGGCTGACTCTTACAGGTTGGAAAGCTTTCGAATCCAGTTCTAGTGATGAGATTGTGTCTGCTGTTTGAGGACCAGCCTAGTTTAGTACTCAGGGTCATCTTCAGAAGGCTGACCACTAAGTAATGAATTATTTGGCCAAAGTGGCCCCTAAAATAAGTAAAAATACAAAACAGCCCTAGGCCAGAGAAGTCCCATCCCTTTTCCGTTCTCCTACAGTGGCCTTAGCCAAATAAAGAAAAACAAAGGGTGCTTAGAATCCAGTTTTTAGGACATTATTTTAACAAATGTTAATTTAACTGTTGTTCATTTAATGAATGATTTTTGCACAAAGACTAACAAATTGAAACACTAAGGGGGCCCTGAACCAGATGCATATTAGTCTTCTCACTTCAAGTTCTTAACCTGGGTTCCATGAACTTGTTTTAAAATATTTTGATAACTGTATTTCAATAAAATTGGTTTCCTTTATAATCCTATATATTGCAGTTTATATATTTTTCTTTTTTTTTCTTTTTTCGAGGCAATTGGGGTTAAGTGACTTGCCCAGGGTCACACAGTTAGTGAGTATCATGTGTCTGAGGCCAGATTTGAACTTAGGTCTTCCTGACTCCAGGGCCGGTGCTCTATCCATTGTACCACCTAGCTCCCCCTTTATTTTATATATTTTTAAAATATTATTCCGAGGTGTTCACAGGCTTTAGCAGACTGCCAAAGGGATCTAGGATGTGGAAACTTTCTTATAAATGAAACAAGAAGATGATATAAAGTACTTGCAGTCACAGAGGGATGCATTTTTTTCCCAACTAGCTCTTGAAGGCTGGCTACTGGCCATGGAGTTATAGAAGGGCTGTCATTTGTGCTGAGTACCCCCACTGATCAAACCATAGACACTCAACATATTGAAGTGTCTGTTATATGTAGGGGAGGGAAAGACAGAGAGACAGAGACAGATGAGGACAGAAACAGAGACAAAGAGTGAGTGAGAGAGAGAGAGAGATGGATATAGATAGACCATAAATGTGGGTATACAAATGTAAGTATGTTTACATCTATATGACATAATAATAATAGCAAGTAGCACTTAAAGGTTTTGTAAAGCACTTTAGAGCAGTTAGGTGGCATCATAGTGGACAAGGCGTCAGGCCATGGAGTCAGGAAGACTGCTTTCTGAGTTCAAATCTGGCCTCAGACACTTACCAACTGTATGCCTCAGTTTCCTTATCTGTAAAATGAGCTGGAGAAGGAAATGTCAAACCACTCCAGTGTCTGCCAAGAAAGCCCCAAATGGGATCACAGAGAGTCAGACACAACTGAGACAACTGAACAACCACAAAGTGAGGCAGAGAGAAGTTAAGTAACTGCTAGAAAGGGTCTAAGGCTGGATTTGGATACAAGTCTTCCAGACTCTAGGCTTAGTGCTCTCTCCACTGTGCCATCTAGACACCTAGACATTTGGGTTATCTGCCTACCTGTCTATCTATCTATCTACCTATCTATCTATCTATCTATCTACCTATCTATCTATCTATCTATCTATCTATCTATCTATCTATCTATCTA
>NW_020954551.1:39507799-39630551 GCF_900497805.2 Vombatus ursinus
CTATCTATCTATCTATCTATCTATCTATCTATCTATCTATCTATCTATCTACCTATCTATCCATCTGTCTGTGTCTGTCCATCCATCCATCCATCTATCTGTCTGTCTGTCCCTGTCTGTTCATACATCTTTCTGTCTATTCATCCAACTATTTATCCAACCATTTTCTATCTAATCTTTCTGTTCATCCCGCTATATATCTCTCTCTGTCTCTGTCTCTGTCTCTCTCTCATCCCTCCCCTCACCAAAGTGCAAGTCTGACCATGCCACTCTTATACTCAATAAACTCCACTGGCTTTCCATAATCTCTAGGATAAAATACAAATTCTTTTTTATTTGGCATTAAAAATCATTTACCACCTGAGCCCAACCTAACCCCCTGTTTCAATCTTTTTATACATTACTCTCTTTCACCTACTTCCTAGTACAGTCTAACTGGTTTTGTTATTATTCACATGTGACCCTCCATCTCAAACTTGTTTCATCCCATTAGCCAGACATGTGTTGAGAAACGTTTAACAACCAGCTCTTTGGGGGTGGGAAGATGTCCCCATGATGCACTTTTAAACTCATTCTGTGTTATTAATATTTCCTCCATAACTTTCTTAAGGCTAGTCAATCAAAACAATAAAGCTCTGATGTGGAGCACTTTTTGGACAATTTCTAAGGTGCTGATGCTCATGCTGAAAATTTAACAATTAACTCTCATGAGCCAGTTAGAGTTGGCTCCAGCATGCTCCTGCCTATTCTTATATAATGAAACTCTGAACTTACTCTTCCAACCCACAGATGCTCTAGTAGGTTGGGTCTCTAGAGCTCTTCTGGCTACATCTCCTCCTCAGGGTTCTAGGTTTACCTATGAGGGACAGTGGAGGTATTCCTAATGTTACTGGCTTGAGTTCCCGTTCTTGTGTATTCACTCTCAATGTCAATTACCAATGATTGGCATCCTTTATTAATATCAATTCTATTAATTATTAGTACTGCTATTGGCATTAATATAGTAATTAATATGCTATTAATATTTATATTAATTAGTTTTTTCAAAGGGCTATTCATTAAAAATGTATGGCAAGAACCAATATTTAAAAAAAAGGACCTCTGAACTAGGGCACACTCTCTCCACTATGACTCCAGTCCCTGGACAGAGTGGGCTCCAGCTCAGGTACTTAATAAATACTTGTTGATTGATTGAATGACTAGCACCTACCTCACAAAATGGTTGTGAGGATAAAATGATATAATGTGTGGAAAGCACTTTGCAAACCTCAAAGCCCTCTATAAATGCCAGCTATTATCACTATGATTTTTTACCTGGCAATGGGCTCCTTGGGCTTTGTTGCTGAATCTATTACTCCACTTTATGCTTTAGGTCTAGGTAATACGAAGTCAAGCCCAAGAAGGTCAATGAAGGAAGGGAGAATCAAGCAAGCTCTGCAAATTCAGGTGGATGGTTTGAAAAAGCTGTAACTAGGTCAGAGTAGTGGGAGCTTAGTCCCAGGCTGCTGAAATTGACTTGATACTAATAGCAATTTTACTTACTCCTTTATCAGGTAGAAATAACTGAGTGTAGTGCCATGTTAACCAGGATAGTTAAACTCCTCCCACTCAACTACCTCCCCCAGTGGCAGCCTTCCTAGGAGTAACCTGATGGAGTTTTCAGGGTTTCTGCAATAAAGGTTGATGTCTTTGGGTCACTCTTTCCCCCTTCTTGGGACAACTAGATGGTGTAGTGGATAGAGTGTCAGGCCTAGAGTCAGGAAGATGAGTTCAAATCTGATCTCAGACACTTACTAGCTGTGTGACTCTGGGCAAGTCACTTGACCTTGTTTGCCTCAGTTTCCTCGACTGTAAAATGAGCTGGAGAAGGAAATGGCAAACCACTCCAGTATTTCTGCCAAGAAAACCCCAAATGGGGTCATAAAGAGCCTGACAACTGAACAACAGCAAAAGCCCCTTCTTGGTGAGGTCCTGATTCCTTTTCCCCCCAACAAGGTCTTGTGTTCCAAGGTCTGAGGTCTCTCTCCAAGGTCTTCTTCCCACCCCAACTTCAAGTGAATTTATTTTTAAAAGGTTTGAAGATTCCTTGAAGAGGTGCTGCTTGCCCCAGCATTCATTTTGTTTTTTCCTTGAGGGATGACAGAATTATTAACTACAGCTCTGTGGTCTGGTGTTTAGGATGGCAAGTGGCATTAATGAACAAGAGGTAGATAAGCTCCTTTTTAGCCTCTCAAAATTATACCCATCCTTTAAGGTCCAACTTATGGTGTTGTTCCCTCCCTGAAGTCCTAATTGTATATGCTTGTTCCATCTCCTGAACTAACTAAAGACTTTGTTTATATTTATGTTCTCTTATGGCCATTATTACATTCCTCCAAAGCACAGAGGTGACCCTGGGCTTTTTTTTATAAGACTATGCCAGCAGAGCACAAGTCCTGGCAAGTCCTAGTAAAATTAAAAGACTTTGAACCTAGGCCCAGGAATGGACTGTGTGTGTCTGTCATCCAGGAACCAACCTCACTAAATTTAGAGAGGGTCATTACCAGAAAATTGGTCACCAGGTAATGATTTTTTTTAGCCACAGCAACACATGAAGCTACCTATTCAAGGTATAAAGGAGTAGCCATCTCCCTCAGTGGCTGGAGTAGCTCCACTGCTTAAAATACAGATATTCTGAAACACTGAAGAAATTCTTTAAATGCTGTATTCACATTCTAGAATGTAAACTAAGACCATGATTTATTTATTCTTTTTTTGGGGGGGGGTCTTGTTTTTATTTTGACCTTGGCAAACACCAAGTTAAGATAAGCATTTCCCTAGACCAAGAGAAACAGAAACAGAGGATTGTGTATGCACAGACATGAATATGTACCACTTGGAGCTTGTTTCTTCCTCCAGATATACAAGCCACAAATTCAATGTGTTGTTTTCCAAGTTGCCTTACTTGTCTCTCTTACCTACTGACCCTCCTTCTGTTGTTGTCTTATGTGCATTTAAAAAAAAATCTCAATTTCCCTCTTTTTTTTTTAATTTTGGCAAATCTATTTGATTCTAAGTAGAAAGAATGCTGACCTTGAAGTCAGAAGAGACCTGGGTTGGAATCTTGCTTCAGACAGTTACTAGCTATGTCAGTTAGTCAAGATAAATTTATTAAGTACCTACTGTGTGCCAGTCACTGTGCCTTGGCACTTGGAATACAAAGAAAGGCTAAAGACAGTCCCTGTTCTCAAGGAGCTCACAATCTTATAGAGGAGACAACATGAAAATAACTCCATACAAACTATATACTGGAAAATTGGAGATAATAATACCGGGAAGGCACCAGAATTAAGGGGGTTTGGGAAAGACTGCTTGTAAATGGTGAGATTTAGCTGAGGCATGAAAGCCGCCCAGGGAAACCAGTAAGACAGAGATGAGGAGGGAGAGAAATCCAGGAACAGAAAGTAAAAGAATGACAGAATTGAAAGAATTGAAAGTGAAAGAGGGAGAGAATTACAGGCATGGAAAGCCAGTGAGAATCCCCAGAATTGAGAGATAGGAGTATATTGCACCAGGAACAGCAAATGTAGGCTTGTGTCATTAAATGGAAGAGTACTGGGAAGGGGGATGGTATTAAGTATAAGAAGACCGGAAAGGTGGGAGGGTAGGTTATGAAGAGCTTTGAATGCCAAAATTACTTAAATTTTCTGAGCCTCAGTTTTCTCATACATCAAATGGGGATAATAATAGCACTTACCTCACAAGTCTATTACGAGGATCAAATGATGCATGTAAAAGGTTTTGGAAACATTTTAAGCTCTATATAAGTGGCAGCTCTTAGGTACAGTGGAAAAAGCATTAGCTCAATTCTCAGGGGAATCAGGTTCATATCCGAGTTCTACTCCTTACTACTCGTGTGATCCAGGACAAGTCACTTAATTTCTAGGGACCTCAGTTTCCTCAGATGTAAAAGAAAGGGGTTGGACTCACTCTGAGAGATCCATGATCATCTCATCTCCCATAGAGTTAACCCAAATCCCTAGCCCATATGAAGTGCTCAGTAAAGACTGAGAAGGAATGGGACATTAATCAGTAATCAACACTTATTCATTGAGTTTCTACTGTGAATTGAACTAGATGCTAGAAAGCATTGGTAAGTATTTTGCTTAGTCTGCTTGTAACTCAAAAAATAGATTTAGAACTGGAAAGAATGTTGTAGAATATCCAGTACACTCCTTCTCTTGATGAGGAAATGGAAAACAAAAGAGGTCACAATGACTTTCCCAAGGTCATGAAGACAATAATTAGGAGAGCTAGGGTTTGAACCCAAGTCCCCCAACTACAAGTCCAGCATGTTTCTTACTCCTCCATTGATAATCTCCAACTCTATTCATATAACTGAACCAGTGACTCCTCCCACCAAGTCTGTGGCCTCTTGGTCAGCTGTTTGTGGTCCCACAGAATCCCATCTGTGATTCAGGTTGTCTGTTGTCTGTCCTTCATGCAACATGATCTCTCCCATCATGTCTCTTAATTTGATGAACTGCTCCTACTGCAACTGCCACACCCTGCCCAGCTGTTCAACTTTTCATGTGTCATTTCTACAAGATAGAGGACAATGATGTACAAAACTATATAGTATAGACATCCAGGGTCAAAAGAGGAGGGGGAGGAGGAGGAAGAGGGGGAGGAGGAGGAAGAAGAAGAGGAAGAAGAAGAAGAAGAAGGAGAAGAAGGAGGTGAAGAAGAGGAGAAGGAGGAGGAGGAGAGAACAAAAAGCAAGAATAAAACACATTTTCCCCAACACCTGAGGGCATGATCTCCCTCCATCCTCAGTCTGGGGAAGTGAGGGATTAGGTGCTTAATTTAGCTCAATTCCTTCACTGCACTGGTCTCATCAAGTTCTTGTCCAAAGGTGGCAGCTGGAGAAGTCCTTCTGCCAAGGTGGGTTTTTAAAAGTCACTCCAGAAGATGGCTCTGGCTCCTTAGGCACTGGCCTGGATTTTGACTCCCAGATGCCTATGACTTGTACTTGCAGCCCAGATCAGAGACTCTATTACCTGCCCCTAGTACCACAGAGAACCAATGAAAAGGCCTAGGAGACCTCATTTCTCCATGACCATGTGACCTTCTATAAGGTGGGGCAAAAGGAAGGGATCCTTCTCCTTACCTTGTCTCAAGCATTATACCGCCAGTGAATGATAAGAATAGCAAAGAGCTGGCCAGAGTTGTTAGGCCCATTTGAAGACAGTGGTCTCTTCCAATCATGGGTCCATCAGAACCAATTACAGAATGTCTATGCATGTTTCAGTCCCTCCCCTCAACAATCATCGCAATTCTCTCTAACATCCTCCATATGGAGATGCCATTTAGGGGAAGAGAATAAGCATTTATGTAGCACCTACCATGTTGCTAGGCACTGCACTAAGCACTTTTTACAAATGTTACCTCATTTGATATTCACAAAAACCCTGAGAGGTAGGTATTATCATCCCCATTTTATAGATGAGGAAACTGAGGCAAGTGGAAGTTAAGTGACTACCCAGGGTCACACAACTAGAAGTGACTGGGCCAGATTTGAACTCAGCTCTATCTTGACTCCAGGTCTAGCACTCCATCCATTGCACCACCTAGCTACCTCTACAACAAGGTGATAGGTTTTGCATATATGCCAGACACCATTATGCTAGCCAGCATTTAGATTGCAAGGTTAGCAATCTCATCTCATTTGATCATCAGAACAATCAGTTGAAGTAGATGCTGTTATTACCGTTTTGTTTTAAAGGTGAAGAAACTGAGGCTGAGAAAAGCTAAATGACTGGGGTAGGGGAGGGGGCACTGGGTCATACAGCCAGTAAATATCTCAAGTGCATGAGGGAGACAGTAATTCTCAATTCCATTGTCTAGCCTGACTAATAATAGTTGATATTTCCAGAGTGCTTTACAGCCAGTCTCCCATCAGATCCTCCCAGCAACCATGAGATAAGTGCTACCCGTATTATTATTGCTTATAGAGAAACCATGCTCAGAGGTATTAAGTGGAGAGACCATTTAATCCCCTTTTACTTTACACATGAGGCAAATGAGACCAAGAGAAGTTCATTGACTTGCTTACACTGGCACAGACAGTAATCATCTAATGCCGAATTCAAATACAAGTCCTAGTTCTCCCTATGACCTCTTTGCCTGCACAAAGTGCCTCCTAAGGTTTTAGTCATATAGTAGAAACAGTTAGCTTCAGAGAGCTGGGAGAGCTCCCTTCATTCTTCACCGTGTTCATAGAGAGATTCGGCTTTCTCTCGTTTCCAGCCATCCCCTGTTGTTGATACTTCCTTAGTTTTTATAGGAAGGACATAGATTACCTTTAAATGTTTGAACCACATGGAGTTCTGGGGGATTTTCTTGGTGATAAAAGTTTTAAAGGGCATCTGATATTTTAAGAAATGACTTTTGCAGGGAGAGGGGAATTCAGGTCATACCCCCAGCAGACTAGAGAAAGAAAGAGAATTTTTGATCTGGGAGGACAGTTTATCTTGTATCATAACCAACCTCTCCTATCTTATTAAGTCAGCCTCCAATGGAAGGCTGATTCTTCTCATTCTCATTGTCCAGCTGGGCAGAATCAGGGAGCTGGTCAGCAAGGTTGAGGCAGTTTAGTAATGGAAAGAGGACTAGATCTGGAGTCAGAACAACTGAGTTCAAATTTCAGGTTTGTTTGTTTCTGACTACTTGTGTGACATTGGGCAAGTGATTAAATTATCTTTGGACCTCAGTTTCCTCATGTGCTAAGTAATGAGATTGAGCTCTGGTCTCTCAAACTCCTTCTGGTTGAATTTTGTTGTTATTGTTGTCTGTCCTTCGTTCTCGAAGAGGACCATGACATCAGCGAGGTGGTGGCAGGACATGCAAGTGAATTGGATTTAAGTAAGGGAGAGCTATGCCAAGTCACCAGCCTTGATTTCTCCTCCAGAGCCATCTGGGTCCAGTGGCGAGATATAGGTCAGGATGACTGGAGATGAATTTTATGATTTTGTTAAATTCCTTCTTTAAAATTGAATGCAAGTTTTTGCTTAACACAATGACTGGTATTTTAATTGGGTCCCAATGTAAGGGTCCCCAGCATTTCCAGTAGGTCTTTATTTTTTTTTCTTTTTTAGAGCAACTAGGTGGTAAAATGGATAGAATAAAGTCAGAAAAGCTCATCTTCATGAGTTCAAATCTGGCTTCAGACACTTAGTAGCTATATGACCCTGTTTGCCTCAGTTTCTTCATCTATAAAATGAGCTGGAGAAGGAAATGGCAAACCACTCCAGTATCTTTGCCAAGAAAACCCCAAATGGAGTCACAGAGAGTTGGATAAGACTGAAAAACTACTGAACAACAATAATAAAAGAGTAAGCAATGATGGACTTTGCCTAGTGATTTTTTCTGTCTCCAAACTCTCTTATCTTGAGGCATAGCCCTAATTTATGGTAAAATAGATTCTGCCTTTCAAATGAAGGAATTTTAGACATACTGTGTGTAACACATGAGTTGGAGAGGTTGAAATATTTAGCCACCCAAAGACTTTTCCAAGTGCTATCTATCCACAAGCTTACCAATAGACAGCAGGTATAGAGGAGAGAATTAGGAGTATTAGGAAAGTATTAGAAGTCAGGAGACTCGAGTTCTGCATAACCTTAGAAAAGTCATTTCCTCTCTAGACCTCAGTTTCCTCACCTGTAGAAATGAGAAGGTTGCACTAAATGTTCTCTCTGTTCTCTCTCAGCTCCAACATTGTGTTCTAACATTCTACACTTCAAAACCTCTTCCTGTTCTAACTCTAGTTTCCAGCTCTAGTATTCTATGTTCTGACATTTTATGTTCTAATGTCCCTCCTGACTCTAATGTTTTATGTTCTAAGGCTCCTTCTAGTTCAACTCTTTAAGGTCCTTTCCAGCTCCAATGTTCTATGTTTACGATTTTAAATCCTTGGTGACATCTGGGCTGCTATAAAAGGAGGATAGGGAAGGGGGAGGTAGAGGACAAGCCCAGCCAGAGGAATCCTTGCTTTTCTTCCCTCTTTCCTCCCCTATAACTAATGTTTCTACCCCATGACTGGCTCAATTAGTGTCAGAATATCTAACTAATAGCCCAATGGCCCTGTCATGCTGCAGCCTGGGATTGTAAGTAATGTCATGGCCTCAGGGAGTCATGGACACATGCAGCCTCCTGTATTTCAGGACAGAGGGAGAGAGCCCTCCACTGATTGGGCAGGTCCTTTACTCCTACACAAGGCCAGGTAGGTTACATGCTTTGAAGTCCTACATGAAAAATGGAGGGAGGTCTGTGATGGTATGAGCTAAGAGGCAAAGAAAATGCCTCTTGTCTCCCAAATGTTTCCATCCTCTGTCCCCCTCTCCCAGGACCCACATATACTGCCAAGGCTTCCATTATCAGAGAAGTCCTGAGGAAATGGGAAGAGCACCGCACTCGGAATCAGGAGGTCTCAAATCTAATCCCTTTGTCCACTAACAAACTGTTACAGTTTGACTTCTATTGGTCTCACTTTCCTGTTCTGTAAAATGGGGTAAGTCATAGCTTTCTACCTACCTTACAAGGCTCACACAAGGATCAAATAAGACTTGGAAAAGTCCTTGAACTCTGTAAAAAAAATTGTAAAATTTGTAAATTTGAAATTTGACGTTTTTTTAGTTTAAATTCAAACAGTAGAACTCAAATACAGAATAGAGAAAGAAAAAGAAACATAAAAACTTAAATATTGAAACTTAAATACAAAGTAGGAAAAGAAAAAAAAAGGATGTCATGTGCACAGCAGAATATAAGAGAGGATTCAAAACATGTAGCAATAAATTTTCATTTCAAGAAAGCCTGTGTGATAAATACTACACGTTGTGTTGGGAACTGTCCATCTTTTCTTTGCTTCCTTATACATTATCTTTTGTTCTCTGCTGTGCACTTTTTACTTTGTTCTTTTTCTCCCTCCCCCCTTCCTCCCCCGCCAAAGGCTACAATTAAGTGCAGATATATTTAGATATAGATGCAGATATATACATATATACACACATATGCATATATACATAGGTACCTATACAGACATATACTTTCCCTAACAAATTCTACTCCTGATCTTTGCTTTTATGTTTGTGCCTAACTCTTGTTTCCTATCCCTCCTGACTCCTCTACTTTACTTCTACTGGCTACCTTGCCCTCCTATAACTTAGCCTAATCCCTCCCTCCAAGGATCCCTCCCCTATCCTCCCATTCCCATAAATCTAAATATCCTTCTATAACCCTCTTAACTTAACTTATTCCCTCTAAATTTGAAAATTGTAAAAGAAAAATCATAAAACCTTGTACAGATGTTAGGAATGGTTAATATAGAACTCTCCATTGACCCTTCCATCTTGACTTTTCTTACCTTTCCAGTTTCCTTACAGTTTATTCCCCACCAACCTCTTCTATGATCTAAAAACAGTGTCTTTCTTGCGGCTTCTGCCATAGGGCACTCCACCTGGGACTCTGTGCTTTCCCATTGGTTGGCTGTCCCCAATATCTGGATGCTCCTCACTTCCTGTCTTTCCTGGCTTCTCTCAAGATTCAACTGAAATCTGACCTTCTGCAACAGGCAATTCCTGGTGCCTCCTACTCCATTCTCCCAAAACTCCCTCTCCCCACTGCTAGTGCCTCTTCCCTCTTAGATTACTTTTCATTTACTCTGCAGTACATGGGGACCTCATCCTCTCAGAGTGAAGTCAACTCTATCTCTACTTGAGTGTCCTAGGAATAAGTTGAAGAGTATGGGGGTGCCTCTTCTCTAATGTCATTGGCTTGAGCTCTATTAATTAATTAAGCTCCATAGTGTTAGGTATCAGCTCCCTTTACCCACTTAACATCAATTAAATTAGCATTTAAAAGGAGGTGTTTACTTAAAAAATATAGCAAAAACAAAAGTACAACCATTTCCCCCCAATGACTCTGGAACATATAAAATCAGTCTGGCATTCAAAGCTCTTCTGTAACTAGCCCCGACCCCAAACACACTTTCCCAGTCTTCTTCCATCTTAGCCCTCTCCTCTGCCATCCAGTGGCACTGACCTTATGCCTTGCACGTGATACTGCATCTCTCAGCTCCAGGCATTTACTCCGGCTGCTCCCCAAGCCCAGAATGTTCTTCCTCCTCATCTCCACGTCCAGGCTTCCCTGGCTTTCTTCAGGTCCCAGACAAAGCACCCCCCCTTCTACAATAAGCCTTTCCTGATCCTCTTTAATTCTAGGCTTTGTTATGATTATCTCCCATTTCTCCTATACAGTGTTTGTATGTAGTTGTTTGCATATTGTCTCATCCCTTAGACTATGAACTCCTTGAGAGCAGGAGCTGTCTTTTTTGCCTTTCTTCGTATCCCTAGTGCTTAGTACAGTCCTGCACATAGTAGGTGCTTAATAAATGTTTATGGATTGACTCCATCTCTGGAGGGAATGATCTCAATCTTAGTGTAGTTTCTACACAGCATCAATCCCACTGAGTTCGTATCCAGATGTGGCACGATGGCCAGATGAGACTTCTTCTCAGCTACAGATGGACTGGGTCCTGAAAGTCACTCCTTGCTCCTTGGAGCACTGATAGGATCATGGCTGCAAATGCCACATGGATTCCAACTCCTGAATTGCTGTCACCTCACTCTTCTGACCTTTTAAAACTCACAAGGTCAGAATTAATGTCCTTCACTCAGACTAGAAAAGATCAAAGAGTGGGGCCAAAATGTCAGGTCAGTTTTCCTCTTCCACATGTTGGCTTCAGAGGGGAGAAGACCCAAAGCCTTACCCTTTCCAGCACTGTTTCTCACCATACTCTGTCAGGGAAGGGGTCAAACCAAGAGAGGGCCCCTGAAGAAATTGACCAAGGTGCTGATAGCTGATCTTTTCTGAAGCCACTCTCAGTAATCAAATATTCTCCTATTTACCACATAGTTTACCCGCCAACCAAAACCAGTTCTAGGATGGCTACATACGCTCTATACATTGCCTCTCCAAAGCATTTCCATTACTGTCATCATGAATCTCCAAGAGGTGAGCTCCTCAGCCTCTCCAAGGTGGTGTTAGCATCAGAGACATTCAGTCATTCCCCCAAAACATAAGTACTTCTTGTTAGAATGGTGTCTCCCCATTAGAATGTAAGCTCCTTGAGAGCAAATATGGTGTTTTTGCCTTTCTTTGTACCTTCAATACTTAGTACTGTGAAAGGTAGTGGTTAATACTTAATAAATGCTTATTGACTATTAGTGATCAATGTCTCCAAGAACCTCTTTTAAGATGCAAAAACCCTAAGGAGAAAAAAAAATCTTTTAAAACCCAGTCTCCTTCCTCTCTGCTATCTCTGCATGAAAGAATGTATCAGAACTTTCTTTACAAACAGAAGTAGGACACACCAGATGCTTTTGCTGCAAAAGGATTGAAAAGGGAAGAAACTGGTGATGAAAGGAGAGGCAGGGGCCCACAGAGACCTTTTTGTCCTGAAGTCAGTCAGTTAACAAGCATTTTTTAAGCTCCTACTATGTGCCAGGCCAGTCACTGAGCTAAGAGCTGAGGAGACAAAAAAAGGTAGAAGATACCCTATCTAGCTCAAGGAGCTCACAGTCTACTGGGAGAGGTAACTTGAAAACAACTATATACAAACAAGTGTAGACAGTCTAATTGGAGATAATCAAAAAAGTTCCTGCCTTCTAAGAACTTATATACCAAGTAAACTCAGCCTGAGTCAGATCATTAAGCCACAGCAAAGAAACACCCCAGTGTAGAGGGAAGGGGTGTCATCAGGTGAGAATTCAGGGACTTCTTGTGCAATCATGATAAATAGAGGCTGTGTGGTCACAGCTGAAGTGATAGAGAGAAATCAATCAGAGCTTCATGGTTTTGCAAAACACATCTCTCATAAGAACTCTGAGGGGATCAAGTATCATTATTCTCATATTGTAGATGAGGAAACTGAGATCGATAGAGAGGAAGTCATTTACTCAAGGTCATGTAGATTGTAAATGGAAGAGCTAGGGGAGAAACCCAAATCTCCTGACTCCTCTGAAGATCATAAGCTTATAGAGCTGGAAGAAATCTTAAGACAAGTTGCTTGTTTTATAGATGATGGGATTTTTTATTACCCAGGGTTTTTATTGTGTTTAGCCATTTGTTTTTGTGGCTAAAGTTTGCCTAGGAAGCAGAGGTAAAGCAGGCAAGACTATGTTTCCCTTAAGCAAGAGAGTCAGAAAGGCATTTGGATTCACTGTCAGTTGACAAATTTGCCATATGTTCAGCCCTGTTGCATCACCCGAGCTATTTGTATGGTCTTCTAAGGAACAAGACAAGACGTGGCTGGAAGAGGCCATCACCAAAGCTCTGGCCCTGGCTCCTATTCTCTCCATGCAAACCCTCAGAATCCCTTAGGGGAATAAACTCTTAGCAAGCTCACCTTCAACTGGGTAGGTGCTAGGAGATTCAGCTGCTTGGTAGCTTGGGGTATCATGGGCCCCTTTAGCAGGCTGATAAAGCTGATAGACCCCTTCTCAGAAGAACTTTTGTAGCCTACATTCATAATTGAAGGAAATGCAAAATTTCAGTTAGAGGGTAGTAAAAATAAAGATAGGGCAGCTAGGTGGTTCAGTGGTTAGAGCACCAGGTCTGGAATAAGGAAGGCTGAAATTTCCTCTTGGAATAAGGAGTTCAAATCTGTGCTCAGAAACTTGCTAGCTGTGAGAACTTGTTTGCCTCAGTTTCCCCATCTGTAAAATGAGCTGGAGAAGGAAATGGCAAACCACTCCAATATCTTTGCCCAAAAAACCCCAAATAGGGTCAGGGAGGGTTGGACACAACTGAAATGACAGGACAAAAATAACAAAAATAAAAATGTAACAGATTTTCCCATAAAAATTCATTTATTTCCTGAAACCTATCCATGGATGTGCAGTCCATGGACCCCAGGTTAAGAATCCCTGGTTTAAGGGGCAGCTAGGTGGCACGGTGGATAGAGCACCAGCCCTGAAGTCAGGAGGACCTGAGTTCAAATCCGGCCTCAGACCAAACACTTGACACTTACTAGCTGTGTGACCCTGGGCAAGTCACTTAACCCTAAATACCTCATCAAAAAAAAAAAGAAAAAGAATCCCTGGTTTGGTAAAATGTTGCCAGGTTTAGCAGAAGTAGGTGATTGTAATTACAAATAAAAATAAGTCAGAGATTCTTAGAGGTTTCTGGTAAAGTCCTGTAAACACCCCTTTTTGAAGGTGTAAGAGAGAGGAATGTTCCAAGTTGGTCTTTCTGATCCCTTAGGCTCTGGGTACCAAGGCACTCCATGAGGGGTAGTTCTATCTCAACCAATGCAAATCCTCATCTTGTTACCTTTAGGAATTGGGAGAGCTCCCCTTGACCAAAAGCAGCATTTCATTTCAGTGCCTTTCCTCTGAAGGTAGCCATCCAGCCTTTGTTTAAAGGAATTCAAAGGCTTCAGGCAGCCACTGTAGTTTATGGTTGACTTTGATTCCAGCATCCTGCCCTCTTTCCAAGTGACAAATCCAAAAGGAACTCAATTGCTCCTCATTCATCTCCATACTGTGTGTGTGTGTGTGTGTGTGTGTGTGTGTGTGTGTGTGTGCATGAGCGCGCGTGCTGATTAGTGGACTCCATAATTGTACTGAACAAGTGGTTCTGAGTCTGGGCACAGGATGTAGAGGTGGGAGGCTCTGCTCAACACAGTGGAAAGAGAAGCAGAGGTTGAACCAGCAGCTGGGAGCAGCAGCTGAAATAGCAGGAATTTCATAGCTCCACTTCCTGGTATCTTCTTATTTTAAACACACACACACACACACACACACACACACACACACACACACACACACACACACACAAAACCCTCTTCTATGCTTTTGTAGCCTGGAGGGCTACATGTGGGCTGACTCCTCCCAACCTCCCTTCAAGGTAATATAATAGCTTGAGAAGCCAAGAGGAGGGTTTGTCTCCTGCCTAACAACACTGCAGCCTTTGATTCAGTAACTGCTAGGAAGGGGTGTTTGTTTACTTTGGACTTTTTCCTTTATTTTCCCTCACATTCCCATGGTGTCTCTCTCTAGTAATACCTTCGTTATCCAGAAACATTAGGGCATGAGCAGTTCCAATATGTAAACTGGACAGATAACTGGAAACCCTTCTCAATCACTGCTAAATTTAGGCCTGGTCTTCTTATGCATTATTATTCCTATAAGCACCAGAACTTTTTTTTAAAATTTAATTTCAATTTTCTAAAATGTATTACATGCTTTCTTACTCTTCATCCCCATATTTTAATCATTTGGTGGCTCAGTGGATAGAGCGCTGGGCCTGGAGTCAGGAAGACCTGAGTTCAAATCCAGACTCGGACACTTACTAACTGTGTGACCCTGGACGAGTCACTTAACCTCTGCTTGCCTTAATCCAGTGGAGAAGGAAATGGCAAACCACTCCTTTGCCAAGAAAACTCCATGGACAGTATTGGTGTGCTATGGTCCATGATGTCATAAAGAGTTGGACACAACTGAATGACTGAACAACATAATGGCACTGGAGTAACAGGGCTGATTCTGGAAGAATTTGGATTCAAATCCTGCCTCCTCTGAATGTCCTTGAAGACAGAGATTGTTTTGCTTTTTTTCTTTGTATTTTCTGCTGCCTGGTATATAGTAGGTACTTAATAAATGCTTCTTAATTAGTTGATTGCTACTGACCTTCCCAGAGTCTCAGTTTCCCTTTATGTATACTAAGGGCTTTGGAATAAATGGTCTGAGGTCCCTTCCAGCACTTGATCTATGGTCTTATTTGCCAAATCTTGATCATTCTGTCTCCATAAACTCTGTCATGTACATCCCCTTCTCTCCACTTACACAATCAGCACCTTATTCTAATATCAGGCCTTCATTACCTCTTACCTGTGCTGTGAAATCTCCCTTCTTCTAATCCTTCCCCTCTCCAGTGAACACAACTACCAAAATTAGCTTTCTAAGACACTGGTTGGATGATGCTACTCCCCAATTCAAAGGTCTTCAGAGGTTCTCCATTGTCTTCCGGATAAAATATGAACTCCTTTGCCTGGCATTTAGGGACCTCCACAATTTATCTCCCATGTACCTCTTCAGTATTCTTCTATACTATTCCCCTTCAGGAACTACATATACCTTAGTAGGTAAAATATTGAACTTGACTCAGGAAGACTTATGCTTGAATTCTGCCCCTTACTAGCTATGTTCTATGAGAACTTCTAAGCTTCAGTTTCTTTATCTGTAAAATGGGAATAATAATATCTATAGGTTTAGGTTGATTGGGGCCTCCTGATGAATTCAGCCTCCTCAACCAATGCATTGAAATTGAAAACTGTAAGGGACCAGTAACAGAGAGCATGAGGTGTTTCGCCCCTTTCAGACTTTATGTGGTTCCTTCAGCTTATAAAGAGCATGAAGCCTTGAATAGTTAGTTCTAACACTGAATGACCTATCAAAGACTTGTAAAGGATATGAAACTAGAAACGGTGTATTTTTACCTAGTAGAGGATTAACCCTTTTCAGACCTCATAGGCCATTGTAAAGAAATATATGCATTTCCTTAGTTTTTTAAGGAAGTATGAAGTTCACAATCATCTTGATGGAATTATAGAATGGCCCACTGTTGACGGGATGAAGAATTAGCTACACCCCTGGTAGCCTTGGAAAGCGTTAGCAAATTCTGAGAAGGGAATCATCTCTGGCAGATGGGTATGAGGAAGGGATTTAGCTCTTTTTCCCCTACCTAACAGCAATAGTGTCTTGTATTGGTAGTAAAGCAAACCAGAGAGTCTGACTGCAGAGCCGATTTGAATTCCAGAGAAGAAAAGGTCTAGGGACCCAATCAGAATGTCACGCTCAGCAAATAAGCTGTGCAAAGGGGCAATAGAGGAAAGATACCTCAAGAAAAGACACCAGGGCACTTCAGTGCCAGAGGTGTGAGCTAGCTTAGCCTTGGGTGTTCCCTCCATGTGCTTCCTCCAACTAGGATATTCTGTGTGCATGTCTGCTTTTCCCACTGTTCCAGTGTATACCTGCAGGAAAGAATGCCCAAGATTCAACAAGGGACTATTTTGTAGCTATTGTTCTTAGCGTGTCATTTCAATAAATGCCTTGGCTTTGATCAATAGTATCCTCCAGGTGGCTACAATGAAGTAAGTACATCAATGGGGGCTCATGAATTATAGTTTCATAGAAGTATAGAACTAGAGTTTGTAGGAGTGTTAACCCACAAAATACCTTGAAGCTAAAGATCTAATATGGAAGTGTGAATAAATTGGGGAAGTAGCCTCAAAGAGGGCAGTATATAGTCAGTACACTACCTTATAGGGTTATTGTGATGATCAAATTAGATTATGTATATAAAGTATTTTGCAAACTTTAACATGTTTTGCATTTATCTACAGGGCACATCATGGCTTTCAGGCATGTCTTTCCCTCCTATTTGATATTTTATGTCTCATTTTTAAAGTCTACTTTTTAAAAGTTTTGTTCATTTTTCATTTGTTCATTTTTAAAGTGCTTAATTAAAATTTAGTGTCTATAGTTTGATGAGCAAAAATATCCTCTATGATTAAGTGTTCAATAAGTGTTTGCCTTAGTGAAATAAAATTCCCTGGGTACAAATCTCAGTGAGATGTGTTGCATATACACATGTATACAAATATCAGTAATTATTAAGGTTGTTACTGTTATTGTTGTGATTGTTATTATTCCAGCCAAGCTGCATAGGACGGCCCACACTTTGAGAATTGTGGTAGTTCAAAAGAATTAAGAAGCTCCAGTGAATCATCTCACAGTTCCAGTCCAATTTTTTCATTCTCCAGAGGAGGAAACTGAGTCTCAGAGAATTAAAGTGACTTGCCCCAAATCACACAGGTAATAAGTAACAGGATGGGGAACAAACTAGGGTCATTTGAATTCAAAGTCAGGCACTTCCTACAGCACCCCATACCCTTTCCTCTAAAAGGAAGGGATCCAAGGATGAGCTAAATTGTCTCCAAACTTAAGTAGCTTATGGTCTAAGAGTGCGTAATGAGACAGATGTGGGTAATTCAAAACAAAAAATAATGCAAATCTCTATTTCCCCAGGTCTGTGGAGGGGAATAATGCCAAATAGCCCTGGCAAAGGCCAGGTTATAAACTGTGAGTAGCTAATCATAGTTATATGATTCACAGTGCTATGAACATAAGAAATTAAGGATTAAGGTGTTTCTATGTTGAAGAGTCTGACAGGGAAGAAAACAAGCCATGACAGGCCTCCTGGGCAATATTTCCTGTGCATTTTCAGCACCTGAGCTGGTGGAGGGGCAGGAATAGAAAAAAAAATTCTGGGAAATCCATGAGTGGATGGAGGTTAGGGGCAGGGGCAATGGTATCAATTTGATGCCTCTGAGAGGGGTTGGCCATTGGAATCACAAACAAACACAAATCAATCTCTCCCACCAGAACAATGGTATGTCCTTGACACTGAGAGAGTCCTGGTCAGAACTCTTGCAAATAGTCCAAGGTTGACCAAGAGGTTGGCATGAGGATAGAGAGATGAAATCATTAACTTGCTTGTGACTTTGGGCAGGTGGCTTCCCCAGTCTAAGTCCGTGAGTCCTTCCCTGTAAAATGCCGATCAAAAGAAACTCTGGCTGTGCTTCTCCCAAATTCTAGTCTTAAGAGATTATAGATGATCATAGATTTAGACCTTGAAGGAACCTGAGAGAGAAATTAGTCCCATTTTATGAGAAACCCAGATCCCAGAGAGGTTAAATAACTTTAGCTCAAACCTTTCTTTTTACAAGAAGGAAATAGAGTCCTAGAGAAGTTAAGTGACTAGCCCTCTGGTCACACGGATTTTAAATCAGCAGTCAGGGTTCAAACCCAGGTCTTCTGAATTCAGGGTTTGTGCTCTTCTACTGTGCCACACTCTGCTAAGACTCAGAGCTGGAAAGAATGTTAGAGACTCCCTAGGGTTAAGATTATGGTTAAGTGAGGGGCCTGAGGTTGCACAATTTATAGCAGAGACAAGATTAAGATCTAAGTCAATTAAACTCAATAAACATTTTTTGCTGTTGTTCAGTTGTGTCCAACTCTTTGTGATCCCATTTGAGGTTTTCTTAGCAAAGATACTGGAGTGGTTTGCCATTTCTTTCTCTAGCTCATTTTGCAAATGAGGAAACTGAGGCAATCAGGTTGAAATGACTTGCCCAGAATCACACAGCCAGAAAATGTCTGAGACCGGATTTGAACTCAGGAAGATGAGTCTTCTTGAGTTCAGGTCCAGCACTATATCTACTTCTCCACCTAGCTGCCCTAATAAATATTTACCAAGTGCCTACAATGGGCCAGTTAGTGGGGATACATAGACTAAAATAAAAAATATTTAAAAGTCCCTGCCATAAGGAAACATAGCCTGTGGAATGAAAATTGGGCTCACCTATGAACAAATGTGAAATATTTGTTGAGAGGGAAGTGTACTAACAACTGGAGAAATCCTAAGATCTCTTGCTTTGATTCCAAAAGCAGTATTCTTTCTCCCTACATCACTGTTAGTGTTAAGACTCTGGTTCTATGATGCTTACATCTTTTCTTTCCATTTTTCATGTTTGTACACATTTAATCAAATATTTTCCAAGCATCTACTCTATGCCCCAAGCTAGGTTCTGTGAAGGTAATTTAAAGATAAATGAAAGATGTTTCTTGACATTTAGGAGTTCAGTCTAGTCAGAGAGGTAAGAAGGTAGATTAAACATAATTTTTTTTGTTTTATTATTATTTTTTGAGGTGTAATAAGACTTATCCAAATTGACTTGGTGTTATCCTAACCTGAAGTTGGTATGAAAATGTGGTTGGCAAGTACTGAATTTATTGATGGCATATCTCCTAAAAGTTTGAATGCTATTATATTTATAATTAATTGCTTTATGTTGATACATGAAAAAGCCATTGGTGTTGTTTTCGTGATTTGAATTTATGTCTTTGCTTAAGAACAGTATATTAATTCAGTATTTCAACATTGCTGTGTTACTATACACTTGTTAATTGCAATATTAATATTTGTGTATATTAATGGGGGCACTTGTGAGGTTAACTTTGGAAAAGATGGGAGCTATGGTAACTGAGAGGAATTGTCTTGTTTTTGCTATTGACAAGTATAGAAGTCTTTTTAATATAAGGAGTAGATTAAAAGGTTTAGAACAAGGATATTTTAAGGATATTGAGCAGTAAAGTAAAAAGATTTGAATCAAAGCCACTAAAGCCAGTATTGTTAAGTTGATCAGTCAATAAGCATATATTAAGCACCTATTATGTGTGGGCTCTGTGCTAAGG
This sequence comes from Vombatus ursinus, assembly GCF_900497805.2. Classification (NCBI taxonomy): domain Eukaryota; kingdom Metazoa; phylum Chordata; class Mammalia; order Diprotodontia; family Vombatidae; genus Vombatus; species Vombatus ursinus. The sequence goes on from NW_020954551.1 coordinate 39,527,155, forward strand.
ATGAGGGATTCAAAAAGAGGCAAAAGATAGTTCCTGCCCTCAAGAAGCTTACAATCTAATGGGGAAAAGACAGGTAAAACAACTCAAGAAATATTTAAGTCCTACCTGAAAATTTTGACCAGGGACATATGCCTGAACTAACAAGAGAGAGTCATTTCTGGAAATTTCAGACTTATCTACCCTCTGAGGATGAGGAACTGCTTAAAGAGGTAGGAGACTTTCTAAATCAAAGGAGTCATTCCAGCTGAATGTCATAATAAAATATAGAAATTCTACTTCACCTATGAGTAAGGCTGAGGTCAAACCTCCTGTGGTAGGTAGATATCATAGGCCCCAAACTGGCATTTTCTCTGGACATAAGCCATGTCTCCTAGGAGACCAGTCCTGGGAGATTTGGGTGGGCCAGGCAAGGTATGCCAGGGACACTTTGGGCATTTCCCAGTACCATAGAAGTAGAAAGGTAGGTTGAGGCTGGACTTTACCTAGGCTTCTTCTAATAATAATATTTGTTGATTGATGCATAATATATACAAAATGAACATAGGGTAGTTTAGGGAGGGAGTGCACTAGTATCTGGAGGAATAGGGAAGGCTTCATGGAGAAAGTGGTGACTGAGCTGTTGAAGAAAGGGAAGGATTCTATGAGATGGAGGTGTGAAGGGAATGTATTCTATCCATGCAAAAGCGTGGAACTGGGAGGTCTACTGTTATTGATGCAGTACAGCAAGCAGACCAGTATGGCTGAATCTCAAAGTAGAAGGAAGTCATTCATTAATAGACCAGAAAGTAGAAAAGTACTAGTCTGTGAAGATATATAAACAACAAACAGAGGAGTTTATCTTTGCCCCTAGAGGCAAGAGAGAGCACTGGAGTTTGTTTTTTGTATTTTTTTTGTTTTGTTTTGTTTTTAGGCAATTGAGATTAAGTGACCTGCCCAGGGTCACACAGCTAGTAAGTGGCAAGTGTTTGGTCTGAGGCCATATTTGAACTCAGGTCCTCCTGACTTCAGGGACGGTGCTCTATCCACTGCGCCACCTAGCTGCTCCTGGAGTTTGTTTGCCAGGCCAAACATGACCTCAGGCCCATATGGCGGATCAAGTTTAAGACTTGTAAAAAAGTATCACCAACCATTTAACATTTAATAAAAGGATTTTTACTTAACAATAGCATGGAAAGGATCTTCAGTAAGGATACAGCATTGAATATTTTGGATGGAGCTTCCCTGACTTCCCATTTGCCATGGTGGCATGCCTAGTTGGAAGCATGTGTTAAACCTAAAGAGATCTCAACTCCTTGTGGGCTGGGCTTTTGTACTTAGGCAAGAAGAAAACTACCATTAGTGGTTTCATCCTTAGCCCTCTGGTCCAATTAAATCTCTGGGGCAATTTCTTTCCATTTGGGGAGAAAAATTAGCCTAGATAGATTAGGCAGGAGCTTTAACAGGTATTGTTCCTACCTCATTCCACCCCTTGGTGGCAAGGTCTTAAAGAACCCCTAGAGACCAGGCCCTTTCATTACTTAAATGATCCTGTGGTGATTACTGGACAACCTTGGCCTCAGGAACATAAGAAGCCAATGAAAGAAGAAAAGCTTGGTTCAGGCTAAAGAAAAACAAAAGCAGAAAGACATCAAATAGGTAATAAGCAATTGTAACAGTTCCAGAAAGGAGTAACTATTTTTAGCTCCATTTTTGGAAGAGAATGGAGATCAAAACCATGCTCTACTTTCACCTTTTGTAAAACATTAAGTTCCAGATAATATTTGGGCCCTTGTGGTGAGTAATATCAAATATTTGCATTCCGCAGTGATGTTCCTTATTTAAAACAGTGATAACGAGCAAGAGTAGCACTGGGAACACCAGGGCTACAGTGAAGATGATGGCATTACTGGCACAATCACTGACCTTCATCATAGGTCATAGCAAGGTAGCCTAGCAGTCATTAACCTCTTGTATGGAGCCTGTCACAGGTAAGTCAACAATAAGACTCATTCCATAACAGCACCTATTCTTTGTTTCCTAGTCCATAAGCCAGGACCTCCCTCTCCCTGGGAAGCCCATCAAAGGGAGGATGCCTAATCTTTTCCCATTTAGAGATTCTGCTGAGGTACTTCTCCTTCATTCTGAGAGAGGTTGGTAGAAATGCAGAAACAGTCTTATCTGCTCTCTGTTGTTAGAAAACAAGTCAAACAAACCTCCAAACAATTCAACTGCTTTGTCCTCCATACTCTTTCTGGGAAGGAAAGTTCTCCGTTGACCTCCGGCTATTGTACTAGCAGCAACATGGTAGAGTCTCATCAGGTTTATATTACAGTGATCAAAGGGTTACCACGGGCCTGCCTGTGTTGTTGTTTGTGCTGGTGCCTGAGTCACGGACTGACCTGCTGGGGCCTTTGTTGATGCTTACTCCACTGGGGTTGGAGTTGAGTCCTTTCCATTGGGGGCATGATACTGCTCCCCCCCCTTCAAGCTTCCGTTGCCCCTTCAGTCAAGACCTGAGCACTGCTTTAACCCCTTCTGCTGAGGTCCAAGTACTGTCATGGCCAGCCACTGTACCCTCTGGTGGATGTAATGCTGCTATGGATGCTGTCACTGCCTAAGATGCTGCTATCACCTCTGCCAGGGGCTGAGTGATGTAGCAAGTACTCTACTCTACTGCTTGCTGTTGGTGTTTGAAGATCAAGACATCTTTGCTTCTGGTTATGTGCCACATCAATGAGGTCATGAATAGCCCCAGTGTCTATTCTAGGGAACTCCACAGGTTAGATCATCTTTTCCTGACTCAGATGAAGGAACTCCTACTGCTGGTCATCTCTGATGTATCTAGGCATTCTTGACCTCTTGAGATCACTAGGTTGTGTCCAAGATGAGGAACTGCTATCTCAGGATCACAGCTTACTCACTTATGCTCAGGAAAAGTCACACAAAGTTCAAAATGAAGCCAGAGACTGATGTAGGCCAGTATATATGTTCTAGTTGCCATGTGATGGCTGTTACTACTTCAGGTGGAGATGAGAAGGACACTTGAGTCCTGTTCTGGGGCCCACTTGACTTTTAGCTCACCCATTCTTCACCAGAAGTTAGAGAGACAGATAGACAGACATTCAGACAGACAGACATCTTGCTTTCTAATTCCACCAGGTTAGTGGGAACCTCTTCCCCATCCTCTTGAGAAGATTTGAGGGATAGAACTAGAAGCATTGCCAGAAGCATGGCAGCCACAAAGTGAAGGCTTTTATGTCAGGGCATTGGATTACCCAGGGTTCCCCTTCTCCTGTATTGACCTTTCCCTGCTTCAACCACAAGGTCATTCTGATCCAGTCCTGCTGACCAATGCCTGATATTCTGGACCAAGCCTGACTCAGGCCCATCTGGTGATTCAGTTTTAGATTGAAATTAAATGAGATGCTCATAGCCTATCTAACATTTTTAAAAAGGAATTTTATTTAAAGGTGGCATGAAAGGGATAGTCAGCAAGGCTATAGTATTGATTTATTTTGGGCAGAGTTCCCTTGCCTTCACATCTGCCATGGGACGTGTCTAGTTATAAGCATGTGTTGAGCTTAAGGAACCCTCAACCCCTCATGAGTTAAGCTTTTTTATTTAAAACCAAGAAGCTACAGCAATAATTTGAGCTTTAATCTCTTGGATCAATTAAGCTTTGAGTATATTTTCTTAGTCTTTTAATGAAAAACTAGCCTAACCCAAGTGGCATACACCATAGGAGATACTTTTTGTACCACAAGTGGTGACATGGTTAGACCCATGATTTAGGAAAAGCATGGATGTTGAGGATTGATTAGAGTAGGGAGAGGATTGAGGCTATTGCGGTTGTGGAGGTGAAAGATTATGGGGGCTTAAACAAGGGTGGTAGCTGTGTGAGTAGCATGGAGGGGAATGTATGCAAGAGATGTTGTAGAGATAGAAATGACAAAACTTGGCAACTGATTGAATATGTGGGGTGAGTGAGAATGAGGAGTTTAGAAAAACATTGACATTTTGAACCCAGATGAGTGGAATGATGATGATACCCTTGACAGTAATAGAGATGTTTGGAAGAGCGGCGCATTTGTAGGAAGGGGTGGGGAGTAGAGATGGGGAGGGCAATGGGTTCTGGTTTTGTAATGTTGAGTTTCAGATGCCTAGGGGATATCCAGTTTGAAATGTTCAATAGGCAGTTGTAATGTGGGAATGAAGCTCAGAAGAGAGACTTGGGCTAGACATATGGATGTGGGAGCCATCAGCATAGAAATGGAGCCATGACAGCTGATGAAATCACCAAGTGAAAGAGTTTAGAAAGAAAAGAAAAGAGAGCCCGAGACAGGGCAGTGAGGTATTGAGGATACCTTGGGCTATAGGTAGTCAAGAAAGGCTTCAGAAAAAAGGTGGGACCAGAGCTGTTCCTTGAAGGATGGAGTGAATTTCGGATGAGTGGAGAAGAGGAGAAAGGGCATCCACAAAAACTGAACAGGATGATACTAACAATCAGGAAGTCTAGGTCTGAGTCAGGCTCTTCCCAACAGTTCATGCTCCCCACTCCTGCCCCGCCTTGCCTTCCCAAGCTCCTGTGCATACTGTCTCTAGTTTGGACATGTGACCCACACAAAAGGTTTCTGTTGCCATCAAGGCAGGGTGGACTATCTACCTCTACCACCATGCCCAAGGCAGAATGCCTTACTAGAGTACCTCCTCCCTCCCTCTTTCACTCACTGACCTCTGCTCAGAGGTCTGGTTGCCACAGAAATACATGGTCCTTCTCCACCTCCCCCATGGAGGTGGGATAGCTGTAGCCCAGCACTGGAGACTAGACAGTCTCTTTTTGTGCTAAGGGAGTTCCTGTGTTTGCTGAGCCATCTTACTAAACACTGGCATGATTTTAGACCCAATCTGATTCTTCTTAAAGGATTCTCACTCATGTGTGTGAACACATAAAGATATACCCTTTCTTCCCCACCCCCCCTGAAAAAAAAACCCACTCTCATTGACATTCTTTCATTTATTTCTCTGATTGTGAGATTAGGGGGTGGGGTAGAACATTAACCCCATTTGACAAATGAACAAGCTGAGACCCGGAGAAGGCATGAGGCGTACATAAAGTGCTGCGTGGAGTTAGTGATGGAGCTGGGATGTATCTTCCTGACTCCCTAGGAAGTAGCTGGTGGTTTAATGGATAGAGCACTGTGCCTGGGATCAGGAAGACCTGAACTCAAATCTAGCTGCAGACATTTCTTAGCTGTGTGACCCTGGGCAAGTCACTTCAACTCTATTTGCCTCAATTCCCTTACCTGTAAAATGAGGATAATTATAGCACCTACCTCATATGGTTTTTATGAAGATCAAATGAGATAATATTTGTTAAAAGTGTTTAGTGCAGTACTTGGCCCTTAGTAGACACTATATAAATGCTTATTCTCCTCCATTTCCCCTGCTCCGAGAGTTTCACTCTGTCCACTACCCCACATTTTTGGCCTCTCCTCCATGCCTCACTTGCTTTAGTTGACATCAAACAATTTAGTAGCAGAGTTGGTTGTCAACAATATTTGGGGACTGGAAGTAGGATTCAATTTTTCTTCATCTAACATTGGAAGTCAGATGTTCTTCCACTTCTGTCTTCAGGTCAGAGGGGGCTACATATATTTACTACCTGCTTTTTCAAGAAGGAGACTGAAAAACCATTAACAAGGGCTTGGGTCTCATTGCAAAAGATAAAGTAACAATGAAGTCAAGATTCATAGTCCAACCTCCTGATGACAGTGCCTTGAACACAGTAGACCCTTAATGCTTATCTAATTAAACAAGGGTGGTGGTTGTGTGAGTAGTATGGAGAGGAATGTATGCAAGACATGTTATAGAGATAGAAATGACAAAACTTTCTATAGATGAGAAAAGTGAGACCAAGAGAGGCTAGGTGACTTGTCCAAGGTCATACAGTCAAGGAGCAGCCAGAGCCAGGGCTCAAAGACTTATTGCTGTTGTTGTTTGTCCTTGTTCTCAAAGTGGACCAATGACATCACAGGTGATGTCTTGACTTGTGCGTGAATTGGATTTCAGTGACGCAGAGCAACACAAAGTCATCAGCTTCATTCTCTCTTCCAGAGTCATCAAAGTCCAGTGCATGACATAAGTCAAGATGACTGGCTATGGCCCAGGATGTAGTAGGTGACCTTGGCTAAATGAGATGTGATGAGGTTTGAACTCAAGGATAGGATGGATTTATGAGAGATCTTATGAAAGTAAAATCAATGATTTCACAATTGACTGAATATAGGGTGGATGAGTGAAGGAGGGTAGAGTCAAGTAAGACTGAGGTTGTGAGCCTGAATAAATGGAAAGATGGTAGCATCCTCAACAGAAATAGGAAAGTTAGGAAGAGAGTTTTAGAGGAAAGATAATGTGTTATGTCTTGTACATCTTGAGTTTGAGATATCCATGGGACATCCAGTGGGAAATATAAGTACAAAGTGGTGACATGGGCCTAGAGGTAAGAGCTGAATGTGTATTGACTAGTGGAAAGAACACTGGGTTTGAAATCAGAGGCAGTGAGTCAACCAGCATCATTTATTGAGTGATCACTATTGCTAAGCACAGGGATCCAAAATCAGTCTCTGCCTATGCAGAGCTCACATTCTAACAGGGGAAACAAAACAAACAAAAAATTGGACATACATGACATATACAGTATAAATGGGAGGTAATCTCTAGCAGTGTGGTGGACCTGGAAAGTCCTCCTGCAGAAGATGGATTTGAGTTAAGGTAGCCAGGGAAGCCAAGAGACAGAGATGAAGAAGGATAGTATTCCAGGCATGGCATGAAAAAGCAGAGAATTATGATCTAGGGTATCATGGGAGAGGAAAAGTGAGAAGACCACTGTTGCTGGACCAAATAGTACATGGTAGGGAGTAAAATGTAAGAAGACCAGAAAGGTTTGTACCAAGAAAACATGGGTTCAAATTCTCCTCTGCCTAAGCATAACCCCAGCATTCCAGTAATCTTACATATGTATCTGGAGATCCATACGTGTAAAAATATTTATAGCAGCTCTTTTTGTAGTGATAAAGAAATGAAAACTAAGGGAGTACCCATCAACTGGGAATGAATGGATAAGTTATGGTATATAAATGTAATGGAAATGATTGTGCCATAAGAAATGATGAAAAGGATGGTTTCAGAGAAATCTTGGAAGAATTGGGTGAACTGGTACAGAGTTAAGTGAGCAGAATGAGAAGAATAATTTTTACAAAAGCAACAATATTATAAAGACAAACAACTTTGAAAGATATAGGAACTCTAATCAATGCAATGAGCAACCACAATTCTAGAGGACCAAAGATGGACTTTATGCTATTTATCTCTTGACATAGAGGTGATGGACTGTCAAGATGCAGAGAATGAGTCATATATTTTTGGACATAGCCAATGTGGGTATTTGATTTGATTAACTATACAAATTTATTACAAGATTTTGTTTTTTTTTTCAATTTGAGGGTGGGTGGGAGAAAAAATAAATGCTTGTGAATTGAAAAAAAAAAAGGTTAAAAACCGGAGGATAGAATTCAGTGATTCTGAAACTTTGGATGAGAAAAAAAGTTGCATTTTTATTTTCATTAATTTTTTATTTCCTTTACATACATTTTATTGGTTTAAGAATATTGTATGAAGGAAAACTTCATCAACAAGCATTTATTAAACACTTACTATGTGTCAGACACTGTGCTAAGCACTTGGGGATACAAAGAAAGGTAAAAACATGGTCCCTGCCCTCAAGGAGCTCACAGTCTAATCAGGGAGACAACATGCAAGCAGCTATGTACGTATAAAATATCTACACAGTAGATGGAAGGTAATCTTAGAGGGGAGGACCCAGCAGCATGGGAGGGGATGAGGGAGGAGCAAGAGAAGGAGAAGGAGAGAGGGGGATGAGAGGAGGAGGAAGAGGAGAAGGAGAAGGAAGAAGAGAAAAAGGAGTGTCTTCTTGAAGAAGGTGAGATTTCAACTGAGTCTTGAAGGAAGCCAGACAAGCCCAGAGGCAGAGGTGAGGAGGAATGGGAGACATCCAGAGAAAGGCCAACAGAGCCAGGAGATGGTGTCTGTGAGAAAGAGTAAGGCCAAAGTTGTTGGACCATGGAGTCTCAACTGGGAGGCAGAAAGTGTAAAAAGACTGGAGAGGCAGCAAGGAGACAGGTTACAAAGGGCTTTAAAATTTGAGAGCCAAACAGAGGATTTGTTGGATCCTGGAGGTAATTGGGAGCCAGTGGAGTTTATTGAATAAGGAAGTGTTGGGATCAAACTTGCACTTTAGGAAGATCACTTCAGGGGCAGCTAGATGGTGCAGTGGATAGAGCTCTGGCCTTGAAGTCAAGAGGACCTGAGTTCAAATCCAACCTCAGACACTTGACACTTACTAGCTGTATGACCCTGGGCATTCACTTAACCCCGATTGCCTCACCAAAAAAAAAAAAAAAAAAGGAAGATCACTTCAGCAGCCAAAGACCAGATGGATTGTAGTAGGGAGGGACTTGAGGCAGGGGAAGTGGACCAATTTAATAGCACAGACCTGGAGTGATCAGGGCCTTCACTAATAGCTCACACTTTATAGACTGCTTTATAGGAACAAAATCCTCTTCTTTGACCCCTGCATCCACCCTGTGATGGAGATAGAACAGGGATTTTGATCATCTCCATTTTACAGATGAGCAAACTGATACTTAGGAAGGTCAAACATATTTATCCAAGGTCACATAACCAGTAAATGGTGTCTGGCTGAGCCGGCAAGCCAAGGTCTCCAGACTAGATCAGTGTTTTCCCTGTTAAGTCCTGATCTCTCTCAAGACTTGTTGATGGTTGATTGATTGCTGCGAGGGAGACACCTGCGCTCCTTCCTTACTCTCTAACATGATTACCCCAAGGGTAAGGTTATCAATGAGGCAGTTGGATGGCAAAGTGGATTAAGCACTGGGCTTCGAATCAGGAAGGCTCATTTTTATGAGTTCAAATCCAGCCTCAGAGACTTACTAGCTGTGTGACCCTGGGCAAGTCATGTAACCCTGTTTGCCTCATTTCCTCATCTGAAAAACCAGCTGGAGAAGGAAATGGCAAACCACTCTAGTATCTGCCAAGAAAACCCCAAATGGGGTCGTGAAGGGTCGAACGTGACTGAACAACAAAAGGGTTATTGATAGGCACTCTATTCGTATTTTTAACAAATGGGAAAGACTACCTTGTGAGTTAGGTGTTGTTTTTGGTGGGGAGTGCGAGGAAGAGGGCAGAGGCACAGGTGGAGAGGGTTCTCTCAGCAGTCTGGTATGCTGTGCCTTCTGTTCACCTGTACTAGCTTGCTTCAGACTTGCAGCCTTGCAAAGCCCCCCCCCCCAGCTAAGGTATTAAGCCTTCTCTAGCTGAGAGGGGAGGTGTGGAGTCCCCAGCTTCTATGGGACTGAGTGAAAAACAGCTCTGGGGGTCTTCCAATGACCACTGAGGGGAATGGGAAGGTGGATTCTTACATTATGTCCCCTCTTCCCTTCCAAGAAGTGCAGAATGTGAGAGTTAAAAGAACACTCACAGATCGACCATCTGCTGCCAAAGGTTCTTAACCTGTTTTTGTATCATGGACTCTTTCTGGGGAAGCCTTACAGACTCCTTTTCAGAATAATGTTTTTAAACACATGTAATAAAATACACCGGATTACAAAAGAAACCAAAGATCAATGAAAAAATGTACTTTTTTTCATCTAAATTCACAGATCCCCTGAAATCTATCCCTGAATCCCAGGAGAATAATCCCATATTTAGTCCAAGACGACCCTGAACAACAAAAATCCTTCCCACAGCATCCCTGATGGGCGTTCTTCCACTTTTAGTAGAAAAGTTCTGGCCTCGAGGGAATTCACTACCTTCTGAGGCAGTTCATTCTGTTTTGGGGCTGCTCTAACTGTTAAGGAGTTTTTCCTCACTTGGAATGAACAATAACAGCTAACATTTATCTAGAACTTTTTGCAAAATGAGTTGCATAATATTATCTCCTTTGATCAACACAACAACCCAGAAAGGTAGGGGGTATTATTTGTTAGACAGTCAGCAACAATGATAATAACGGTTAACTTTTATATATGGTCTCCTGTGTGCCAGGCACTGTGCTAAGAGCTTTATAAATATTATTTCTTTTGATCCTCACAACAACCTTGTGAGGTAGGTGCTGTTATAACCCCCATTTTACAGATGAGGAAGCTGAGGCAGATAAGTGTTAAGCGACCTGCCCAGGATCACACAGCTAATAAGTGTTTGAGGCTGGATTTGAACTTGGGTCTTCCTGACTCTAGGTCCAATGCCTCTTAATCACTTACTGTGTACCAGGCTTACACATGAGGAAACTGACTTGTTCTTTAGTGACTTGACTAGGGCCACATAGCTAGTATGTAATTATCTGAGGAAGAATTCCTAAAACTAAGCTCAGCCGCTCTCTCCTTTCTAGGTGTTTCTCCAGAGTTTTTCTCAATTTATCAGTCAATAATGATTTATCAAGTTAATAAGTTAATCATTTATTAGGCCAGTCACTGTGTTAGGTGCCAGAGATACAAAGATAAAGATGTAGCATATCTGTCTTCAGGAAGTTTATATTCCATCCATCACTCTTGGTTCTGCTCTTCTAGGGAATCCATAATTGTACAGGGGGAGCTTATCTCTTAATTTCTACAGTCTACCCTCACCTCCAGTTACGTATCCCACTCCTGCAGGACCTTGCTCTGGGCTGAATGTCTACTAATCCCCAATCAAAACTTATAGGAGTCTTGAGAGAATCCAATGAGAGATAAGAAATGTGAAATTACTCTCATTACCTTGGATAAATCTGTTCCCTTCTTTGGGACTCAGTTTCCTAATTTTCTTCCTCAAATGAAGATCTAACAAGGCCATTCCCCACATGTAGCATGAATGTGTCCTGCGTGACTCAAGGGGAGAAAGAATAGACATCTCTAACCTTTTATTTTCCTTCTCTTCTTCAATGGATGCTTTCTAGGAGAAGTAGGAGGTTGGGTCTAGGGGCTTGGGCACTCTGGTCTTCTCAGAGAGAGGGGGTACTGGGCTAGAATTCTGTCTCTGTGCTCCCTTAAATATTATAGGTCACAGGGGTGGGGATTTGTTCTGTGAAGTTTGGATTCAGTCAAAGAGCCACACTTGAGGACCTAGAGGGCCACATGTGTCCTCGAGGCTGTAAGTTCCCCACCCCTGGTAGGGCATGAGGTTTTCAGGTTCAAGCTAACTTTGATTTCTGTTTCATTAATAGGGAAATCAGGACCCCAAGTTTTATATCCCAGGCTTGACTCCCTTCCTACCAAATACCAGTTCTACAATAAACACACATAATGGGTAGCAAAGAAAGCCATGTGTTTGCATTGACAGAAAAAAGAAATCACAGAAAGTATACATAGGAGACTGTATATACATATACATGTATTTGTCAACCATACCAGAGCTGGTTCTAAGAAAAGAGACAAACGAATTAGGTTGTGTCCACATTTTTAATTTCTCTCACAAGCTAGTGATATATATTACATGGGAGTCACAGTCCAGAACTGGCTCAATTTAGGGGTTGGAAGTACAGAGTTATATGCCCTTTGAAGAGTAGGTGTTCCCAAGGGGTGCCAATCAACTCTGATAGGTCAACACACTGGCAGGTGGGCTACATTAAAATGAGGATTTTAGAGTATGTGACTTAGGTCACTTAATCTTAGTCAAAGAGACATCAATTTCCATATCACCTGTCTTGACAATAGAGAGGAATCAACATTTTCCCAGACCTGTCTGGGCAACACAATGAACAGGAAGAGAAACATCAGATTAAATCTTCATGTTCTTTAGAAGAAGAAAGGGGGATGGGGAAGCTCTGAGTCTCCAAGATAATGATTACTAAGAAAAATCATTTTTCACAATATGCATACATACATGTATGTGTGTATGTTGGCATGGTCCATCTTCTCTCTTGAAGCTGGAAGCCAGAAGTGCCTTTAATGATAGAAGAGTCCAAAGAGACAGAAAGGACCTGAAGAGAGAGAGAGAGAGAGAGAGAGAAGCTCAAGAGAGTGAAGACAGCAGAGCTCTCTTCTCTTCTATTCTCACCAACTCCAGCCTGCCCCTCATGCAAGCCATGTGATCTCTACAAATGGGGAATCCCCCAACAATGACTTTGGGACTCAGGTTATAAAGAGATTGGTTTAAATGACCTGTAAACTTCCTTCTGGAACTATCTGTGTTCTTCCATTGTATATCCTGAAGTTCTTTCTCAAAGTCTGGATAATGCCTATGGTGGGACCCTGGGGACAGCTCACACTTGGAAACATTGGAAAGAACTCTGGCTCTAGAATTAGACAACCCAGCCAGGTTTAAAGTCCTGGTTCTGATACTGACTAACTATGTGACCCTGGACATGTGGATTAATTTATTTAATCATAATTTTCTAGATGGGGCAATGGAGAATCGAGTGTTGGACTTAGAGTCAGGAAGACCCAAATTCAAACCCTGCCTCAAATACAAGCTATGGGATGCTGGGTAAGCAACTTAACTCTTAGCCTTTGTCTAGGTGTTCAAAATGTACTGGTACTTAGATAGAAATAGAACAGAATAGGATGCTGTACTTAGGATGGAAATGTTCTATACTTAGAATTAGGAATGCTTGGGTTTCAATCCTGACTCCGGTACTTACTAGCTGTGAGATCCCTGGTCAAATCATTTAAAGTCCCTCAGCCTCAGTTTCCTCATATGTAAAGTGGGGAAAATAATAGAACCTATTTCATAGACTTGTTGTGAGGCTCAAATAAAAACATAAAGTCCTATATAAAGGCTAGCTAGATTTTTTTTCTTCTTATTTTGTAAAGTGAGAAATTGGAATAAGATATTCTCGAGTCCCATCCTGCTATGCAACTTAATGTCTTACCTTTTCAGGGGAGAATTTGCAATGTCTTAAGGAACTTGGAAATTCCAACAAAACCAGACCTGTAAGTGACATAAAATATGATCTTTCTGACCAGGCAAATCTTGAAAGTTAACCAGAGCACTGAGAATCTGTGCCAGGGTCATATAAATAAAGTATAATAAAACCAGTAGCTATAAACCATTCCCCACACCCTGCCCCCATAAATCAGAGGTGTATTTTCCCCAAAATACACATATACTATTTGTGCATGTGTGTGTAAAAAATATATACATATATATACACACACATATATACAAACATATACACATACATACAACTATATATAGGGATATATACAATTCTTACATATTTATCTATTTTATATACATTTACAATTTATATTATATATACATAAATATGTATATATGTAAGGTAGAGGATGGGGTGGAAGGGGGGAAAGATGTGTACAGATGTACAAAAATAAGAATGTTATAAGGCATAAGGTACTAAAGGGTGATTGGGGTTCATAAAGAGGAGTGACCTTTCCAGCTACAGGAGGGATCAGGAAGTTTCACTGATGAAGGGGCATTTGAGCTGGGCCTTGAAAGACAGATAAACAAGAGATTGGGGCAATCAAACAGAAAGCCTAGCTGGGAATAGACTGAGAACAGAATACTCGAGCAGGGAGGTTAGTGAGGCATGGGACGCGTTGTCCAGAGGAAGTACAGATGCAGAGGCAATGGAGTAGAGGAATGGGGGAGCCGGGTCCTTTTTCCAGGTTGCCATTGATGCATTCTGTGATCTTATATCTAGCTGTAAGGTCCCTAACATTCCTTCTGAAATTAACTCCAGTTTATCTTAATAATAGTTTGATTGTACATAGTTGTTGGCATGGTCTCTCCCCAGGCAGACTGTGAGCCCCTTGAGAGCAGGGACTATTTTTTGCCTCCTTTGGTTTCCCCAGCATATAGCATGGTGAATGGCACATAGTAGGTGATTAATAAATGCTTATTGACTTGATTTTACTAACATTTTATGAGTCCATGAAATAAGCTATGTCACCTTGGTAGACACAATCGACCAGTCCCCCAAAAATGAGATTTTGTTGTTGAGTCACCTCAGGCATGTTTGACTCTTTAAGACCCCATTTGGGGTTTTCTTGGCAAAGATACTGCAGTGGTTTGCCATTTTCTTCTCTAGCTCATTTTGTATGTGAGGAAACTGAGGCAAACAGGGTTAAGTGATTGGTTAGGGTCACACAACTAAGTGTCTGAGGCCAGATTTAAACTCAGGAAGATGACTCCTCGAGATCACAGGCCTGGAACTCTATCCACTGTACCACCTAACTGCCCCAACCCACCAAGAAGACAGGAACTGTGAGATAGCTAACTTTATATCTCTCTCAGCACAGTATTCTATATTCATGTGTACATAGACAAACACACATATACATACATATGCATTGTTCATGGGAACAGTGGACTCAGGCTATGATGGTAGTGACCCATGCATGTAGGGGTCACATGTGGCTGAGGCAACTTAAGACTTCTGAACAAGGCCTTGATGTTATTTCTCTCCTTATGAAGAGTCCTCACCTAAGTATAGAGTCTGTTAAGGGAGTAGCTCAGCTGAGTACCCATGGTCTGGCCCTGGGACTTTTCTGTCTTTCTAAAGAACGTATTCCTCTTAGAGGCCATGGCTAAGGACCTGAGACAGGAAAGAGGGGTAGAAGAAGAAATCAACCCCTACCCCCACACTCCAAGGGTCTTCTCCATAAGCTTTCTGTCAGGCCAATGCCCTCTGCACTTTTGACACAATCAGAGAAAGTTGTTTGCTTTGGGTGAAAGGTTCTGAAGGGATAACAACTCTTTGACACTTTGTCAACACATTAACACCTCATCACCTGTGTTTGGTAGGGGAAGGGGGAAGAATAACTCCCCCTTTAACATATTTACTTTATATACATATGTACATAAAAATATGTGGGTCCTTAATAAGTATTTGACAAACAAATAAAATTAGGAAGAAACAAGTCCAAGGTATCAAAGACAGTATGAGGGTACTGCCTGGGTCTTCACTTCCAGGACAAAGCCACACTTGGAATGAGCCCCCAGAGATGGCAACATGCAGGGGTAACCAAGGCAAACTTTTCCTCTCCTGTAATATGGAATTCTTGACTCACAGTATCTCAAAAAAGTTACAATAATAACAGCTCACTTTTTTTTCAAACCTTTTTCCTATCAACTATGTTATTTTAGCTTCACTTCTACCCAATGACATAAGTAAACCAAGGATTGTTATTCCCATTTTACTTTATTTATAATTGTTATCTTTTTATTATGAACTTAAACATCAACAAAGCTGAGCATTAAACTAACACCAAAAAATGGCAGAAGAGCACTGTATATGAAACTGTTAGCTTGTGTTATGTGCAGTTTGGTTTTTTAAAATCTATGTTACATTCAACAACACAGCATGAACATTGCCCTGCTTGATCCTCTTTTTACTGATGAGAAAGCTGAAGTCTCGTCTGCAGATGAAGGCAGGAGAGGCTGGAGCAAGAGTAGGAGGATAAAATGTTGTTGTTGTTGTTCTGTCTTTTAAGTTGTGTCCAATTCTCTATGACCCCATTTGGGGTTTTCTTGGCAAAGATACTGGAATGGTTTGCCATTTCCTTCTGCAAGAAGATTATACATTTAGAGGTGGAAGGGACCTTAGTGATCACACAATCCAATTCATTCATTTTGTAGGTAAGGAAATTGAAACCCAGAGAGGAGACTTGACTTACTTAACGTCACCCAGTGGCAGAGCTGTTAGCAGTGCTCCTTGATAAAAACTTGGGCTCTGATTTTGAGTTTTGAATATACATATGTATATATATAATACATACATATATACATATATATCACACACTGTGTGTATAGTGTGTGTGTGTGTGTGTGTATATATGCAGACAGAACTGTTCTGAACCTATAATTTCATCCTAAAACTTTCTCCACTGACGTAGATGAGCAATTCGTCTGTAGCTCTGTAGCAAAACTTCTGTAGTTTTTGAGGATTATCTGGGGGAATTTTGAGGTTAAGTGTCATGCCCATGGTTACATAGCTTGTATGGGTCAGAAGGAAGACTTGAACCCAGACATTCCTGACTCCAAGGCTGGCCTCTGTCCACTATTCCTCTTTGCCTCTCAGAAACATCTATAAATCCAGAGAGATTGGCTGCTTGTGTACATGCAAATGTACCTGCAGAAATTCAGAGGAAAGGTTGATTCAGCCTTAAAAACAATGCAGTTCAAACTTAAAGCAGATTTAAAAAACAAATCCATGTTGAAATTCATTCAGCTCTTGCTGAGTTAAAACATAATCAAGTTAACAAAGAAGGTGTTTGATAAATACTTATTGAATGAATGAACAAATGATGCCCCTTCATAGTTTTGGTTAAACTCAGCAGAAGGTTTGTTTTTTTTTAAATTTCATTGTTGTTTTTTCTAACTCACTAACTATTCATTCCCTGAAGTTTTACTTACTAATTTAATTTGTTTTGATGACAATCAAGCAATCAACCAGCACCTTCTGAGAATGTCGGCAGCCCTAGCCTTGTGCTCCTCCCTTTGGGGCTGCATAGAAAGAGAATACCCTGTCCTTGTCCCTGCCCTCAGGGAACTCACAGCCTGGACAGGAAGATAAGAATGGGAAGAATGGTGTGGGGAAAGAAAAGGACAAAATTCAGTAATCAACTGTGTGTTCTGATTCTCGGTGTTCATAGGAGTTCACAGAAGAGAGAGATATTGTGAATCAGAAGCCAAGGGGTGACTTTATGGAGGAGTGGAACTCAATCAGAGTTGTGCTGGAGCCAGATCCGTTGGACTGGTGAGAGGTGATTATTACATTTTCAGTGTGAGAGTTTACACTTTGAAAATCTGCATATGCTACAAATCTAGGTTTGCTTTATTGGTGTGTTGATTTTTAGACTTAAAGTAATAGGGAAAATATTAATAATATAGGTTAAGCTTTAAAAAGTGTCAAGTATGTATTTTTTTTTTTTTGGTCATTAAATATCAACCGGAAAGCCCTTGACTCTCAAAACTGGGCATTGAGGTAGAATTTACCCAGGCAAAGAGCAAGGGAGAAGATCCTCTTTCTCTCCCTCACCAAACTGCCAAAGGGGTCTATGTCACAAAACAGGTTAAGGAAAAGATAAAAAACCAGCTCCTTTAGTATGTAAACTCCTGAAGGTCAGGGACTGTCTATGCTTTTATATTTTTAAGTACTTAATAAAATGTTTCCTTCCTTCTTTAATTCTTAGTCTATAATCTGATAAAGAAAAGAAAGGAAGGAAGGAAGAAAAAAAGAAAGTCCATTGCTCATGAAACACACAAAAATATAAGACAAAATGTCTCAACATCTCTGCTGAGAAGTGGTTACCTAAAAGACTAAAGGCATATCAAATTCGGGGTGGACCTCAGGAGACATCTAGTTTGATCCCATTCTGAACAGGAAAGAACTATAACAACGTGAAAATAAAATAAAATTGAGTTAAAAACAAAACAAAACAAAACAAAAACAAACAAAAAACTGACATGCCATCCCTGACAAGGAATTATCTAGCCCCTAATTGAAGGCCTCCAGTGATAGGAATCCAGGACCTCCTGAGGCAGTCAACTCATCTTTTAGGAGGCGTTTACTACAGTTTAAGGGCAGCCAGGTGGTGCAGTGTATCCACAGGTGCCAGGCCTGGAGTCAGGAAGCCTCCATCTTCCTGAGTTCAAGTCTGGCCTCAGACACTAGCTATATGACCCTGGGCAAGTAACTTAACCTTGTTTGCCTCAGTTTCCTCATCTGTAAAATGAACTGAAGAAGGAAACAGCAAATTGTTCCCATATCTTTGCCAAGAAAACCTTAAATGGGGTCACAAAGAGTAGGACATGAAGATGACTGAACATTACTATCTATTAACTATTAACTATGTAACTACTAACTATTAAATTGAACCTAAAATCTGCCTGTCTATATCTTCTACCTACTGCTCCTGGTTTTGCCCTTCAGGATCATCCCAAACAAGTTCTATCCCTATTCCATAGGAAAGTCCTTCAAATATTTGAAGTCAGTCATCATGACCTTCCCATCTCTTCCCTAAGCTTTCTCTTCTCTAAGTTAAATATCCCTTCTTCCTTCTACAAGTCAAGTATAATTTGATTTTTAATCTAGCTTAATTCCCTTGCTTTACAAAAAAGAAAACTGAGGCCCAGAGAAGGAATATGCCCTGCCCAATTGCAAAGCTGAAACTAGAACCCAGAGTCTCTTATTGCAAATTCAGTGATCTTTCTTTGCTTTGGATCTTAGCCCAGTGCTTCATTTTTTCCAGCTTTGGGCTTGTGACCCACCTTGCCTTCATGCCTCCCTGCTTTGTGTTGGGGTCCTTACTACCTTCTGCTAGACCTCTTGGTGCTGCCAATCCATCTGCCTGTCTAGACTTGTACCCATCACTACCACCACCAGACCAACTCCCCAGCCTGGGGCTCCCCTCAACCCCACCTTACCCTATACAGAGCTCCCCACACCTGTTTATTTAGAATCCGCTCCCTGTTTTTTTCCCTCTTGGTTTGGCTGGTGCCTTAAAGGCTGATCCCAGCCTGTTTACGTGGAATCAGCTTCCGGCCTGCCCCTCTGCCCTGCTTGCCCCTCCCATGTCCCTCCCCATAGGAGTTGAACTCCCAATCCTGGCTCTTTGCCTGCACCCCGGCCATACTCATGAGCCCAGTTTGACTTCTAGCGCTGGACTTTCTGGTCCAGCCCTTCCCTTCATTCACCCAGACCCTGGCATACTTTCCTTCCCCGTTTGGATTTTCACATCCCAATACCCTGGGCTCAAATCATGTTTGCAATGGGCAGCACATTGGAATGATTGGCTGGCACTTATTTAAAAAAAAAAAAAGGAAATAGTATTGGCTGACCCAAAACACCCAGCAGAATCCTCAGCACATATTTGACTAGGTTCCTCCCCACAGCCCACATAACATGTTGTTTTCTCATTAACCCTCTTCTTCTAGGCTAACTACAGATTGAAATTTTTGTTCAAGAGTCATCTCTTCATGGAGCCTTTTGACAAAGTCTCTCAAAAGCCCACTCCAGAACTGTTCCAAGTCTCCAGCATACCTAGAGAGAATTACGGTCCAATCAGTCACAGAAAGTCAGAGCTAGATGGGTATTATGCCCTAGAATCCCTTCCAGTTCTGACATTCTATGTCCTCAGGACTGAAAGGGATTCTAGGACATAATGTCAAAACTGGAAAGGACCTTAAAACCCAGAAAGTCAGAACTGAAAGGGACCTTAGAACACAGACATGTCTTATAACATAGACTATTAGCTGGAAGGGACCCAAAGGCATTGTTAGGGTGTGTAACCATAGAATTTTATTTATTTTTAAAAAGGCAAACATTTATGGAATACTCAGTCATAAAGGGCATTATTGTTATTTATCAGACTAAAGAAATCAAAACAACTTATATTAGATTAAACTTTAAAAAATTAAACACAAATTACCAATTTTTCAGACATCTATGTGTGTCTAGGCAATAACCAGCACACTGTGTAAGCATGCCTACTTTTACATAGAACCTTATAACATAGAATGTCAGAGCTGGAAGGGAACTTAGAACATAGAATATTAGAGCTACAAGTAGCCTTATTACAGAGAATGTCTGAGATAAAAGGGTTACCTTAGAGATAATCTAATATATCTTCCTTCATAAAGGATGATCTAATATATCTTCCTTCATAAAGGACTGAGGCCCAGAGAATGGAAGTGACTCAGAAGGTCACAGGGTAAATTAGTAAGATAACTAGGTACAGAACTTAGGTCTCCTGAATCCTAATCTAGACTCTCTATTTTACTGTGTTGACTCCTTCTACTGGATCTATTGAAGTTCTAGAAGCCTCTATACTCCAAGGGAGGCTGGTGGGTTGTTCAACTTGTGTATTACCTGTACTTACTAATGTAACCTCCTGTTGGCCAATCCCAGATCCATGTCAGCCAGAGGCTGATGTGGAACTTAACCCATTTCCATGAAATCTCTGACAATTAAGCCAGAATAATATGACATCATAGTGAAGTAAAAGACATTTAAAACAATGCAAAGTAACTACTTACAAATTAAATCAACCAAGAAGCATTCTCTTCACCATTTCCTGAAGCTATTGTTTAAGCCTGCAGGATTGGAGGCCGAATTCATTCTACTGTGTTTCTTTAGCACAATGGGAGAGGGATATAAGCAGTTTCACTCACAGCACAGGGATTAAAGATCAATGTAAGACTCAGTCTCTCTTTGGGAGTACTCTATTTACATCTCACCACAGCAGTGTAAGGAAGTGCTGGCTCCTTAGCACAGTACTCAAATGAGAATTGAAAACAAATGGTTATTCTGTGAGTGTTGTCCTTCAACAAAAATGCCAGATGACCAGCCATCAGATGACATTTTCTCCCCTGTTTCTGTTTAGCCACCCCTATGCTAAAAGGTGCTAAGCTCCACACAGGGCTCTGGGATATATAATTCCCAAAAAGAATATGGAATGGATACCCTCCTCCTCCTATTCTTTTATCATTTGCAATTACCACAGCAAGTCAAGCACCTAAAGGGGCAGATGTAGAGTAATGTGCTTGAATCCCAAGTCTGTCACTGACTGACTGTGTGATTTTTGGCAATTTACTTTGTAACTTTGAACTTCATTGTCCTTAGATGTTAAGTAAGAATGACAATACTTGTACTGCTTACCTTATCTTATTGTTGAGAAAATTAAATTGCATGTTTGTAAACTACTATACACATTCTTATCAATTTTGGAAATTCATATGGATAATTTAGAGAAGAACTAGAGGATCGGGGAGATAGCATATGATACAAATTCCTTTCCATTTCTAAGATACAGAGCTATAATTTCATATCCTGTGTGATGAAGTACAAAGAACAACTAGTCTAGAAGTCAGGTAAATTGGATTCTAGTCCCACCACTAACTCACTGTGTGACCTTGGATGAATCGCTTCATCTGTACAAAACTCATTTTCCCCATATGAGGTAGCTTGAGTAGATGATCTCTAAGGTCTCTTCCTGCTACCTGAGTATAAATTCCTTAAGGGCAGGGTCAGAGGGTACAAAGCTTTATAAATCCCCCATTGTTTATCATGATGTTTTGTATGGGGAAGGGGTGACAATGATGACTATCTTCTTCCTGTTCGACAATAGGAATCAAGTCCTGGACAGTGTCACAATCACACAGGCAGTTTTGTACTACACTCAACACTAGGGGGATTTGGGGGAAAACAACAAGCTCTCTTTGGTTCTTAGAGAACTTTTGATTTTCTTTCCAAGTTCTGTCCTTTTGTCTGTGGCAGAGCTTACTTCCTTAGTCTAGGAGTATTAATTGTGTGGTTTTATCCAATTAGAGTCTTGACTTGAGCCCTTACCTATTAGGAAAACTACATCTTCCTTTTTTTCGGTTGTGTTTCTGTTCAATGGACCCTGCATAGATAAGCACAGCAGAAAGGAGTTGATCAAAAAAAGCATGGTTTAACTGTATACAATTTCTTTGTACTCATGGCCAAAACAAGTTCAAGAAAAGGAGTGAAATAAAAAATATATTAAAACTACTATCATGAGGGCTATATGCTTAACAAGTCTATTAGGAAAAGTGTCTTGAAACCCAGGACTTTGGGTTACAATTTAAATGACCAGATTTAGCCTCCTTATCAACTGTTCTCATTGGAACCAAGGAAATATTTTCCAATTCTGTTCCATTCACAATCTCCAAGAAGGTCAATGAATAGTCAGCTGATAGAATTTGTGGTTGGTTTGACAAGTTATGGCCAAATATTTCACTCTGGCAACTCCTCCGGGATTTATTGCCTCGGTACTCATCTCAAAAGCCTCTTCCAGCTCAGAGACTATCACAGTCTCATCAAAGTAAAATAGCTATATGACTTTGTCTTACTTTCACCCTTTTCCCAAGATTTTGAGTGCTGGTTGCTCCATGTCATTTCCTCCTAAAGACCTTGGTTCTTTTTAGTCAGCCATAGTTTTAACTAAAACATAAGGTTTTATCATATGGGGAATAGATATAACTCCCTTGAAACCCAAAGTCAGAACTTAGTAAATAGTTGTTGAATTGAATCAAATCAAATTGACTAGATTGCAGAATGTCAGATTTTCAAGGATCCTCAAAGACTATCTAATCCAACCCATATCTGAACAAGAATCCTTTCTATGACATATCTAACAGGTATTCATGCAGTTTTTACTTGAATACTTCCAGTGAGTAGTAACCACCAATAATCATAACCAATTGGTAACTTGGCCCATTCCACTTTGGAATAGCTGTAATTAATGGTTAGGAGTTTTTCTTTATATTAAGTCTACATCTACTTCTCTGCAACTGTCACTCATTGCTCCTATTTCTACCATATGGGGCTGAGCAGACAAAGGTATTTCATTTTTCTTACAACAGCCCTTCAAAAGCTCTAATTGGATAAAGCCATAGCTTGAAGATGATTTGTGAAGTCCTCTCCAGCTCTGAACTTCCATCAGTTTTTGAGACCTACACAGGCACTCTTAGAAAATAGCGGGGGAAGAAAACCAAGCACCCAGTGTTCCCATCTGTATCCAGCCCATTGAAACTCTGCTACTTCTTTATTCTTTAACCACAATTCCTTTCTGCAATGTTCTCCAATTCCCTGGCTGCAGCTTTCCAATTCAGAGCAAAAAAAAAAAACCCAAAAACAAAAAAACAAAATCCAAACCACACAAATCAGCAAGCTCAGAATATGATCAGAACATCTTGGTAGAAAATTCCAGACCCTTCCAATTGTTTAAGTGCCTACAAATTTCATGCTGATCAGTTTCTCCTGATAACCTTCTGAAACTGAAATTCCAGAAGGGAACAGTACAAATTCCCAAACACTCGTTACATAAGGAGAGAGCCTTAGTTTTTTGGAAATAAAAAAAAAATCAGTAATGCCTGATTTAACTGACATAATCAGGGAATGTTTCCACCAAAGTCATTTCCCAATATCTTGTGGTATGGAGGTGAGTGACCCTGAGTTTTCAAAGCCTATATCAGTAAAGAGAAAATGCTGGCATTCTCAAAGGGCTTGTAAAGGTCTTCCCCTCCATTTAAACGTCAACAAAGTTGAGAGTTAAGGGACAAAGAGAGACAACGAAATGTAAGGGTGATATCATTTCTGGTGTAAGTGAAACATTTCACAACAAGTAGGAAACTTAAACATTAATTACCTCAATTGCATAAAAAAAGCCATTAGGAGACAATGAACTTATTCCCAGGATATGAGTTGCCTTAGAACCTTTCAGTCACTCATTTGCATAGATCAAACAGGAATTTAAGAAATACGTTAGATGGTCACTACAAGTTAGGTTGAGGGAACCCAGCACTGAAATAGAAGGAGTAGTTGAATAGAAAAAAATCTATACTTCTATTACTCCCTGCCCTGGAGGTGACAAACTCAGAGCTGAAGCCCTGAGGAAGCAGCATCTTTGAATTCTCTGAAAGAATGAGTAGTACCCCAAGCTAAAAGAACATAGCTGAAAGGACTGGGGCACCCACACATACTTGAGACTGAAGATAATAGAGCCTATAGCTTCCAACTGAAGAGAAGTAGACCAACCCATCCAGCAGAGATGCCATGCTTTGCAAGGAGTATGCCCAGGTGAGCAATGGGGTAACATGACCACTCTCTTCCATCAGTCATCAGTGGTTAGGTTATCATTGTGAACTTTGTGAGTCTCTCTGGAGAAGATATTGAGACCTTGCATTTCCAGAGTTGTGAGCTGCCTTAGTGATATGCTTCACTACATATATGTTTTATTACTACTATACTTCAAGCATACTCTCTCATAGATTGTGTGTGTCTTTGTGGGAGAATGTATTCCAAGTTTGTTGGCAGGTGGGGGGAATGCTTTGTAACTGCTCTTCTTACTAAGTCATTTGAGCAAATGTCTTTTTTTAAGAGCTAATTGAGTCTACTTGCTGTTTGTTCATGGGAAACACACTGGTGGGGGCTTGTGAACTACAGTGTTAGGAATAGTCACTCACCCCTAGAACCTGCTGCTCCTCTGCCAACCCAATCTGCCAGTGCAAGTGCAAGTTGGTGGAGGGAATCCAGGGTAAATGGTATAGGGCAACGGTGGGAAACCTGTGGCCTCAAGGCTACATGTGGCCCTCTAGGTTCTCAAGAGAGGCCCTTTGACTGAATCCAAACTTCACAGAACAAATCACCTTAATAAAAGGATTTATTTTATAAAACTTGGACTCAGTCTAAAGGCCACACCCAAGGACCTAGAAAGCCACATGTGGCCTTGAGGTCCACAAGTTCCCCACTCCTAGTATAGGCTATTTGGCTGCCATTCTAGGACCAGCCTAGGTAAATTCAGAAAAGTTTATCACCATGAGGTTGACAATCATATGATTACTCCATTTTGGCCAAAACAATTCATGGAGCCATCTACTATGATGTTTGCTACCTGTTCTCCCAAAGACAAAAATCCTGTTTCCTCAGAGCATTAGCTTTGAGTTAGTCACTTCCAATATGAGGATTGATAGAAATATAAATTTTTCTATTCAATGATAGGCAGTTTTTTGCTTTATACAAATTTGCACATGCAAATTTGACTTTATGTTAAGAATTCCACATTAAAAAAAAGAAACTATTTTACCTTTGCTTTACAGTATTATGCTCTGTGTGTGTGTGCTTTTGTACCTTGGTTTGGCGCTCCATGGCCTCTACTCACCAAAAAAAAAAAAAAACCAACAACAACAACAAAAAAAACAACCTAAAAAAAACCCCTCCAAGTGAAAACAGAAGAATGGATGCATGGAAAGACTGCCACTGCTGCCACCACCAATGGATTGGGGCCTTGACTTGAGACCTTCAACACTAAGAGAGGTAATCTTTGCTTTGCTCTACCCACCTCCTTGTGTATTATCTGTCACATGTCTATCTTCTGTCCATCTGTTAGTTCAGTCTGAGACCTCCAGCTATGACCTGGGGTTTTCCCTTAGCTCTCATGGGAAGCATGACCCCTCCATCTAGTTTCACTAGATTATATCTGTCTCTTGTGGTCTAGCTCCTGGTCCTACGAGTTCAGAGGAAAGAGTTCTAAAAATGGAGTTGGAGAATTTGGGTTAAAATCCCTCTCAGGACTCTTACTAGCTGTGTTACCTTAGACAAATCACTTAACCTCCTTCAGCCTTAATTCTTCATGGGTAAAAAGAAAGGATGGGATTCAATGGCCTTTGAGATAGATACCTTTTAGCTTTAGGTCTATGAATCTGTGATCCTATTCTCTTCAGGCCAGCGCCCCTCTACCTTGCACATTGGCCACCCATGGTCTAGTGCTGACAGTCTCCTTCTGACCCCCCCCCATGCATTTTTTCTGAAGAGAAGGAAAGACCACACTCAGCTACCCACCCCCTAACTCCTCCGGCAGAGCCATGGCTGACGCCTTTCCTGAGCCCCACCACAAGCATCCAAGCTATGTTATAAACATGCTTCATTACAGGGAGGCCATGTCCTACTCTGGCTCTCCCTACCTCCCTTGACAAGCTGGGCCAAATGGAAAACCTTGCAACTCTTTCAATTTCTGTGACCCAGAAACAAGGGAGGAGAGAATGTCTTTGATGATGAAATGGGAAAACCAAAGCCCACAAGACTTTTGTTTTCTTTCTTTGTCTTATTCATGTTATATTTGAATGAGCTTATGCTGTAGAAAGGAGAAATTAAAAAAAAAATAACTGAAGACAAAGACTAATTCCACTTGGAGACCTGTGTGTTCACCAATTCATTGTTTCCCAGCCTCAACCCACCAGGTTTAGACAAAAGAGTGCCAGACTCAAATGCAGTGGATTCTAACCCTACCACAGACACCAATTTGGACTATGACTTTGGGTAAGACATTTCACTTTTCTGCGACTCAATTTTCTCTTCTATAAAATGACAGTGTGTAGAAAGACGATCTTTCAGGTACCTTCCCAATTTAACAAAGATGTGGGGAACTGAAGATGCAGTCAGTCAACAAGTATTTATTAAACATTTACTATAATGCCAGGTACTAAGAAAGGGTCCCTGCCCTCAAGGAGTTCACATTCTAATGGATAAGACAACAAGCCAGACTTAGTGCTCATTGGCATTAATCCCAGTGCAGCTCAGACCTCCCAGCCTCAAGAGATGCATCAGCCTTAGATTCAGCAGCTGCAGGGACCATAAATGTGATACCAGGATCCTCTGAGAGTCAAATGAATAATATACAAAGTATTTTGTAAACTTTCATGGCTACTGTATTGCAAGGTGTTGTGCTCAGTGCTAGTTAATTTGATATATTCGTTTGTGCTAAATTGTTAGTGGATGAGTACTCAGTTCTCCTCAGGTACAAATCTACACTTGTACAGAAGATTCTGGAGACATGATGCTTTAATGCAAATGTATTTTCATGGTAGGAATGGAGCTAGGGTTGGGGAAGATTGTGGAATGGGTTGACAGAGAAATTTTTAAAGCAGCCCTCAAGTTATCCTTGGAAGATATAGTTTCTCACAGTGATTAAAAAAACAAAAACAAGACATTTTTGGATGATTTGGGAGATAAATTAATCCATAAATATTTATTAAGTGCCTACTATGTGCCAGGCGCTGGAAATACGAAAAGAGGTAAAAGACTGTCCGTGCCCTCAAGGAGCTTACAATCTAATGGGAGAGACAATATGCGAACAAATATATACAAAATAAGTTCTATACAACATTAATAGAAAATAATTAAAAGAGTGACTGCACTATAATTAAGAGGAGTTGGGAAAGGCTTTCTATGAAAGTTGGGATTTTAGTTGGGTCTTAAAGGTAGCTAGAGAAGTCAGTAGGTAGAGTTGAGGAGGGAGAGCATTCCAGGCATGGGGGCAGCTAGAGAAAATGCCTGGAGCTTAAAGATAGACAGCCTTGTTCTTGGAACATCAAGGAGGCCAGTATCACTGGATCAAAGAGTACGTATTAGGAAGTAAGGTACAAGAAGATTGGAAAAGGGGGGCTAGGTTAGGAAGGACTCTGAATGCCAAACATCATTTTGTGTTTGATTCTTGAGCCAATAGGAACCTCTGGAGTTTATTAGAGTGTGTATGTATTTGGGGGTGGGGGACATGGGCTGAAGGCAGGCAGACCCACCAGCAGCTATTGCAGTAGTTCAGGCTAAGCAGTGTGGTAGAGAGACCTCTTCAACAGCTAAGACCTAAGGTGGTTAGAATGTTGGACCTGGAACCCGGAGGACTCATCTTCCTGAGTTTAAATCTAACCTCAGACACTTACTAACTGTGTGACCCTGAGCAAACCACTTAACCTTGTTAGCCTCAGTTTCTTCATCTGTAAAATGAGATATACAAGGAAATGGCAAACCAGTCCTGTATCTCTGCCAAGAAAATCCCAAATGGGGTTATGGAGAGCTGGACATGACTGAAAACAACTGAACATCAATACAGTTCAATTACTGACAGATACTTAATGGTTACATTACTCTGGGCAAATCACCTAACCTCTACCTCAGTTCCCTCACATCTGTAAAATGTTTTGCTTTAAGGATAAAATGAGATAGTGCTCATGTGCATACACACACACACACACACACACACAGAAACCTTATGTAAATGTTAGTGTTATTATTAGTCTCAGAGTCAGCTTGTGAACAGAGAAATGTCTAAAGAGAAAGAACTGCATAAGGCATGAGCCTCACACCTGGTAAGACTGTGGGCCAGTGGGAAGAGCATTAGGTCTGACATCAAAACAACTGGGTTTAAATCTCTCACAACCCAAGTGAGTTGAAGCAAGTTCCGTTTCTTCCTTGTCTCTCAGCTTCCCAATTTGTAAAATATCTAGCCTTTGAGACTGCAAGGAAAAGATTTGTAAACCTCAAAGCATTTTGGAAATGTTGACTCTTATTACAGCAGTCCTGCTTGATTGGAGGGGCTTTTAATGCCCCTAGGTAACCAGGAAATTAAAGCTAAAGGCTACCATAATGCTGTAGCTTGAATCTTGTCTGATCAAGTCCTAGGGTCTGCTTTGACACCTATTTTGGGAAAACTAGCTCAACCCATACTGTGGAGAGAAGGGAAGAACACTGGTGCATATTGGTCCTATTGGAGGCTTCTAAGCTCCCTTTTAGTGCTAAATCTTTGATCATATGTTCTAGATTCAAATTACAAGTCATTCTACTTACTGCCTGTGCAAGCTCCGATAAATTGCTTCTCATTTCTGGGTCTGTCTCCTTATTTATAAATTGAGGAAGCTGAAGATGACTTTTAAGGTTCCTTCTAGCTCTGAGCGTATGATTCTGTGATCCTATGATCAGCATAGACAATTTCCCTTCACTTTACTATCTTATCACCAATTTCACTCAGACATGCACTTTTATTCCTCATTTCCTCTGAGTACTAGCCTACGATTCCCTGTGATGCCTGGAGAGGAGGGGGAAAAACAATCATTTATTAAGTGCCAAGCACTGTGCTAAGCACTTTTACAAATATTATCTTAGTTGATCCTCACAACAGCACTGGGAGGTAGGTGTTGTTATTATACTCATTCATTTTGCAGTTGGGGAAACTGAGGCTGACAGAAGTTAACTGACTTGCCCAGAGCCAATTTGAATTCAGGTTATTCTGACTTCAGGCTTGTGTTCCATCCATTGCACCATCTAGTTCCCCTTATACTAGCTGCAAAATATCTCATTTGTGGAAAAATTCTTTGCTAAGGAAGAAGGGGTCAGGTTTCTTCTAGCCCTGAGGAATCTCCTTTAACACTCTTGGGACTTGACTCAGGAAGAATCTTATCTGACCCTGGGACCCAGCAAGAGGTAGATGAGCTAGCAACGGCCAAAAGGAATTGTATAGGGCAGGGCAGTTTGCCGGTAGCAACTTAAGGCATCCGCTTCCTAGGGATAGTTGCATTTGTTAAAGGAGGCTCTGAAATGTCAAAAGACCTTTAGTACCCAAAGGAGGGAATCTTGAACGGTTAAATTTCAGGCCTTAGTAGGGCAGAGTCTCTTCCAGCTTGAGGTGTACTTGAGCCAGCTTGAAGTGGCCCTCCAGAGTGGATGGTCAACTTTTCAATGCGAGTATTTCTACTTCAGAAACCCATAAACTACAAATCAGCGCTTGGTTTGTTGTTTTGTTGATTATCTACACTTTTAAAAATGACAGAGAAAATGTTAATAGCGGCCATATTTTTTTCCCCTTAGAGAGTCATTTGTTAAACATTTACTGACACACCTGATGCTTCCAGCTCTGAGTCAATAAAATAGTTCTGGGCCAGGTAGGCATTGTGGTTGTTGTTGCTTCCCTGCCCCCCCCCCCACCCAGGCCAACCTCCAATGTTCCTATATGAAGGAATCGCTCAGCTGGAAAGAAATCAAAGATTTTGGTAGAGTGTGGACCAGATGATTTCTGAGGTCCCTTCTACCTCTCATATTTTATATTTGACTTGGGTTTTAAGCTGGAAACATTTTGCACAAAACTCCTTGAAATGATGGAAAGAAAGATGACTTGCTGCATGCCAGATTTCATTTGGAGAGGAGAGATATTCTCCGTTCCTGCTTTCACACACACACACACACACACACACACACACACACACACACACACACACATACACAGACTCTTTGAGAAGAGACCTTGGGAAACAGTAGATAGGAGTTAGAAGAGTTGGCACTTCAACATGTCTCTGCTTTCCAGGTTGCCTTCTTAGAGACTTGAAAGAATTTCCCCTTGAGGGAGAGCCACTCCCATCTAAAGGTCTCATTCAGTCTTGTATATTTTCTGGTATATTCTAATCTGTAGAAATTCTCTGATTTCTGTTCACTAGCTTTTTAATAAATGGATTTACTCATTATTCATTATTTGTGATGACCTTTTGGGCAACTAGTGAGTGTAGCCTTAGGAATTTAACAAAGACAGACTGAGGCAATTCTCCAAGGGACATATCCTTTATTATCAAGAGCATGCAGCCCGGTAACAGAGGAGTCTTATTGGCTAGTCTCCATTTGTGCCAAAAGACCCAGAATGGGGGCTAACAGTGTCTTTTTTACCTAAGTGTGCCTTCCTTCTGTTTAGCCTGACATTAAGTACATCATTTGGACTTCCCTGGCAATCCTGATTGGTAGGCATTTTAATGAGGAGGTGGGCTAAGAGTTCTCAGCTCCTCCCTATTCATTATTGGGGGGCAAGGCAGCAAGGACATTCCCCCGGGAGGGCTTTAGCTCAAACTGGCTTCTGTTTATGAGATAAAGAGAGACAAGGGGCCCTGCCCAGTCTAGTTAATGAACAGATGCCCTTCTGTAAAGCTGTCTGGTTGTTAGAGGTTGGGGGTCTGAGGAAATGGATGGATTCACATAGAAATATTGGTAATAAATACAATCCAAAATTAATTTTCCTCATTGGCATTTGGTGGGAAGGAATCAAGTCTTTAAGAATAAGATTGACTTCTCTTTCCCCTTTAAGGAATAGTAATCAGGAAAACTAAATGGTTTGTGGCTTTTTTCAACCTCTTCCCCCCAAATTGTACCCCCAAAACAGCAATATTTAGGGCAGTAGATAGATATAATTCTACTCTGTTAAGCCTCTCTCAGAGGAGAACAGAGGGGCCAGCCTTATGTCCCCTTCTTTTGCTTCCTTCTAGTTGGGAATCAAAATCTCCCTTGGGGAAGCCGAGATTCTCATTCTCTCTCTCTCTCTCTCTCTCTCTCTCTCTCTCTGTGTGTCTGTCTGTCTGTCTGTGTCTCTCTTTCTCCTCTCCCCTCTCCACATACATGCATACATGTATATGTATGTATATATTTACATATATGTACATGTGCATATGCATATATTTTTATCTCTATGCCTCTTTCATATTTAGACAACCCATGTGGACATACATATTGTAACTTACATAGGCAGCAACACACCTTACATATTCTTCTATATCTGACCCTGATTCCTTCCCCACCTGAATATCCACTTTATAACTGTCCCAAGTCCTTCTGGGCTTCAGAACTGGTCTGGACACCGTTATGTATGACACAGAATCAAGAAATCTATAGTCTAACTATGACTCTAGCCTAAGTTGCCTTTGTGATCATGGAAAAAGATATTTAGTTTCTACATTTCAGTTTCCTTATCTATAGAATGAAGATAATAGTTCTTGCAATGCCTACCACTGAGGGCTACTAGGAGGAAAGAGCTTTATCATCTTTAGCACACTTTTGGATATGATCTATTGTCACTAATTACTACTGATAATATCATCAGAAGGATAGAGGAAGGGCCAATTATAAATGTTGGTTCCTTTCTCTCCTGAATGTGGTTTCCTCCTACCCTTGGGAAAAAAAACCCTACTATACAGGTGGCTACTTATAAAATTGACTCCCTCTCCTCCACTAACCCCCCACCCTTCATAGCTGTGGTTTGGAAGCAGTTCACACAAGAGATATGGTTGATTGGCTCCAAACATCTGTCCTGTGTGAACATTAAATTATCTGACCAGGGAAGAAGCCTGACAGTTGGATGAGTTTCCCCGCAAACAACAGCTAAGGAAGACGAAACAGAACATCTCCCCTCAATCCAAAGTCTACTTTTGCTTTAATCATTAATATCAAGAATGAGAGACCTTGGTCAGTGTGCTGGTAGTCTGGTGAGCAGCCAGACACAGCATGGGTGTCATTTGGAAAGGATTTGTCGTGGAAAGATGTGTGTATTAATTACCCTTAGTGTACATGTTGCATATGTTAATGTTTTTCAGTCATTTCAGTCGTGTCTGACTCTCTGTGACCCCATCTGGGGTTTTCTTGAAGTGGCTTTACTGGAATGATCTGTCATTTCCTTCTCTAACTCATTTTACGGATGAGGAAACTGAGGCAAACAGAGTTAAGTGACTTTCCAGGATCACGCAACGGGTAAATCTCTGAGGCCAGATTTCAACTGAGGTCTTTCTGACTCCAAGCTCAGTGCTCTATCCACTGCACCATCTAATTGCACTGTTGCGTTATGTTATCTCCCCCTGTAAAATGTTAGCTCTGTGAGGATAGGGACTATTTCATTTTTTGTCTATATCGCCAACATTTAGTAGGGTACCTGGCATTTAGTAGGCTAATAAAAATAGTTACAGTGACAACAAAGCTAACATTTGAGTAGCATTTTATTTTTTGTTTTGTTTTTGACTTTTGACAGCTAAGACTTTTATTGTTGTTGTTGTTCAGTCATTCAGTAATTGTCCTACTCTTTGTGACCTCATGGACCATAGAACCCCAGCCCTTCTATACCCCATTATCTCTTAAAGTCTACCCAAGTTCATGTTCACTGTTTCTATGATACTATTTACCCATCTCATCCTCTGCCATTCCCTTCTCCTTTTGCCTTCAACCTTTCCCAGCATCAGGGTCTTTTCCAATGAGTCCTGTCTTCTCATTATGTAGCCAAAGCATTTAAGCTTCAGTTTCAGTATTTGACCTTCCGGTGAATAGCCTGAATTAATTTCTTTAAGTATGGACTGATTTGGTCCCCTAGCTGTCCAAGGGTCTCTCAAAAATCTTCTCTAGCACCTTGAAAGCATTGATTCTGTGGTATACATCTTTCCCTACACCCGCATGACCATATATTGCTACTAGAAAAACTATAGCTTTGATTATGCAGACCTTTGTTGATAAAGTCATATTTCTGCTTTTTAGTATGCTATCCAGATTTGCCATAGCTTTTCTCCCAAGGAATAAATGTCTTTTAATTTCATGGCTGCATCCTCCATATGCAGTGATCTTTGAGCCCAAGGATATAAAATCTGACATTGCTTCCATTTCTTCTTCTTCTATTTGCCAGGAAATGATGGGACCAGTTGCCAAGACATCAGTTTGTTGTTTTGTTTTGTTTTTTGATGTTAAGCTTTAAGTCAGCTTTTATTGTATAGCATTTTAACATTTGCAAAGTACTTTACCTATTATCTCATTCAATACTCACAACAACCCTATGAAGTAAGTGCTATCGTTATCCCCGTGCTACAGATGAGGAAACTAAGGTTTATCATCAGAAAATGATCTGCCCATTTTGTCACCTAGTCAGTGGGTGAGTATCTGAGCCTAGATTCAAACTGAGGTCTTCCTAACTAAATCCAACACTATCTACTAAGCCATCTAGCTGAAGATGCACTTAGCAAATACCTGTTCACTGATTGATAACCCACACCCATGAGACAAAAGTAAATATGCGAACAAATTATCTGCCATTGAAAAGTTATAACCTAGAAAACAGGTCAAATAGAGATAATTTAAGGAATTTAGGACTTGCTAAAAACTTTGCATGAACAAAACACCTAGGCATTGTCTTTCAAGAAATTGTAAAAGAAAATTGCCTGGACCTGTTAGAACCAAGGGCACAGTGAAAATAGAAAGACACCACCGCTCAACCCCTAAGAATCAACAAACAAAAACTCAAATGAAAACTCCCAGGAATGTCATAGCCAAAATCCAGAGATTTCCACCTCAAAGAAAAAATATTTCAAGCAAGTCAGAAAATAAAAAAAAAAGATTCAAGTACTAAGAACCTACAATAGGGATCATATGAGACTTTGCAGCAGCCACTCTACAGAAGACAAAAATCTAAGGATATGACATTTTCAAAGGCTAAAGATAAAACCTTCCAACCAAGACTAACATACCATACAAGACTAAATGTTATCCTATGGGGGGAGATGGACCTATGCTGAAATATAAGCCTTTCAAGCATCCCCCTTCAATTCTACCCTGATTTGAGTTTCTTGACTGTTCACAGGACTTGAATGAAATTGGAAATGGATGAATGAATGGGAACTCTCTTCGATCTGGTGAGATTCTGGAAGGAATTTTTTCACTTGGGGTCAGGATCGAGGCCCTCCACCAAACATATCCAGGACAAGGGGTACAAAATGCACTCTCCGTTTAAGGGAAGCGGAATACCAGCTTGTGAGTGGAAGATGGGGACACCAGGATGGGGATGAACGGGGAGGGAAGTTGGGGAAGAGTTCACACCAGCTTAGAGCTAAGTAAGAGAGATCACCCCTACTTGTTGAAGACTAATTTAGATGATTTTTGCTAACTTGGTACTAATCTTTCTTGTTTCTACACTCTCGAGACTTTCACAAGTGTTGCTAGTGCCTTCTCAATTTGACACCCTCTAAATGCAACACCATTGGAAAAGTCTCACTTCCCCCACCCTAGTTACATCTTTGTGTTTACCCACTGGCCAGCATAGGCCCCTGGTGGCCTTTCCACTGGCATAATGTACCTTGAAAATCAGCCTCCAACTAGCTGGCCAGGCCTAGTAGGTTTTAAAGACTCTAAGGACCAACCATTCTGTTTTATAGATGTGGAAATCAAGGCCCAGAAGAGGTTAAGTGATTTGTCCAGCATCACATAGCTTGTAAATGTCTGAGGCAGGATTGAGCTGAGGTCTTCCTGACTCCAAGTCCAGTGCTCTGTCTGCTAGACTACCTACTTTCTTGCCAAGAATGAAAAATGAACAGGAAAGTGGGAGTGACTGAATCTTATCAAACTCTTCAGAAACAACTCTGGGCCATGATTTCTCTTTTGAAAATTTTTGGAAAATTTTTTCTTTGGGTCATGATTTCTATGGTAGATCTTCTACATAGGCATGTTTATAGGTGGGCAGCTAGGTGGGGCAGTGGAGAGAGGTCTGGGCCTAGAGTCAGGAAGACCTGAGTTCAAATCCTACCCCAGATATTTACTATGTGATGCTGAAAAAGTCACTTAATCACTGTCTGCCTCAGTTTCCTCATCTATAAAAGGGATAATATTTGTAAAAAAAAAAAAAGCACCTAGCACAGTGCCTGGTAAATAATAAACCTTTCTGCCTCCCTCCCTTCCTCCTTCCCTTCCTTTCCCCTGAAATCCAGGGTTCCCCTCTGACCTTCTTCCAGACTCACTCCCAGGCCCTGCCTCTACTGCTCCAACAGGCTTCCTCTTGATGGGACACAGGTCTTCTAGGGATGAGGTGGCCTGTCTGCTGCCCTCCCTCCTGCTCCTTAAGGAGCATTCTCCTTTCCCCCACTCCTGCCCCAGGCATTCTAGTCCCGTGCAGCTAGGTCAGGGAAAAATTAACTAGACATTTTTATCTCTGTTTAGTCCTCTGGCCACTTTATTTTCAAAGGAGAGCTCTGGGACTCTAATTAGCATGGATAAGGAAGGCAAAAAAGTTAAAATTTTTCGTTTTAAAAGGATGTACCTTTGGTTAACAGTGCTTAAACACCACTGCTGGCCTTTCATGGCAAAGTACAGGGGTGGGGGGCAGGGTCTAGTGGGAAAGATGCCTTATTAACCAATGAGAAAGGTTGCTCTGTATTTTAGATGAAAAGTTAAGGTTTGATTTGAAAGAGACCTTCACAAAATGCGTATTTCTTTAAATACAGTTTATTTGTTAATTAAGAAAAAAGTAAGTTTGGTTAAGCTTTTGTTTCTTTAGTGAATTAAAATAATGTTCTTAATGACTAAGTATTCAATAAGTGTTTGTCTTTAAAAAAAGAAAAAAGCAAAAACAAATCCCCTGTGTACATAGGCTAATGAAATGCATCAGTATTCTTCTGTAATTAGAGTAGATCCAGGACAGCTGAGGGACTTCATTTGCAAATCAGCATAAATTGGAAAGCCAACTGTGGCTAAGACTCTTCAATATATATGTGATTTCATGTCTATTGTGCATCATTGAATCACAGAAAGTCTCATCTCTTCTCTTTTTCTGATTTAGAGATATTGTAGGGTGGTGGAAAGAAACCCTGAATGTGGGTGGGGTGCTGAATTTGTAGTCATGGGGCCTGAGTTCAAATCCTAGCTTTTTTACTTACTACTTGTGTAATCTTGGTCAAGGTGCTTTATATCTCTAGGCCCCTATTTCTTCTTATGTAAAAGGAAGAGATTGTTCTAGATGGGATCTAACGTCCCTCCCAGCTCTCGATCCATGAGCCCATGATTTTCTCACATAGCCTATGTTTGTCTTTCACCTTTTACTGCCACTGCATTACTACTCATCGTTGTTACCTCATGCTTAGGTGATCACAAGAGCCTCTAAATGATCTCTATGGCTCTCCCATTCCAAGCCATCCTACACACAGTGCCATGATGTTCTTCTTAAAACACTATTTTGTACATCATGCTCTCTTCCTTCAAAGGTCCAAAAGCCTTTTTGGCTCTTCATGGACCACATACTAAAGCCTAACTCCTCAACCTGGCGTTCAAGGCTCTCCCCAATTTAATCTCTCTTCACACATCCAGGCTTGAAAGTGACTCCTATCTGGTCTCCTCTTCAAGCCCATCTTTTTCTCACCATCTTCATCACCAATCCATCTAACACATGACTGCTAGATTCATCTCCCTATAGAGCTGTCCATCAGCCTTGGGTTCTGTCTGTCTACCTTGGTGGTACTGAACAGAACCAGTCCAAAGCATTTCATCTGAATTCCTCAGGCAAGGTTTGAAAAATCTACCCTGGGGCAGCTAGGTGGTGCAGTGGATAGAGCTCAGGTCTTGAAGTCAGGAGGACCTGAGTTCAAATCCGGCCTCAGACACTTGACATGTACTAGCTGTGCAACCCTGGGCTAGTCACTTAACCCCAGTAGCCTCAGCAAAAAAAAAAAAAAAAAAAAAGCCTACCCTTCTGCACTTGAAAAAATGTTCTCCCCTCTATATTAGCATCTGCTGGAGGTTTTGAGCCTTTAAGGTATCTCAGAAGAGTCACATTGTTGCAGAGTAAATATGCATAGCCCTTGAAGACCATAATTTTCTAACTTTAAATATTACATTATATGTATATATATATATATATATATATATATATTTAAAATAAGCATTCGTATTTAAAAGTTTCCCTGATTGAGCCCTCTGCCTTTTGCATCTAAGGTGGCCATACAAGTGACTTAACCCCTGATCTTGGTTCTGGCACCCAAGGGTGGTAGGGAGGAGGCTGTGGTTGTATTTGTTCAACTGACGAGTTTTAATTATTTCAGTTTAATTACTACAAATACTGACTATAGCCCTTAAGTTGCAGCTGGTAATACAATGGATAGAGTACTGAGCCCTGAGTCAGGAAGATATGGGTTCAAATCCAAACTTAGACATTAACTGTGTGACCTTGGGCAAGTTACTTAACCTGTTTGCCTCAGTTTTCCTCAACTTAAAATAGGTATAATAACAGCACTTACCTAGAAGGGTTGTTTGAGATCTAATGAGATAACAATTGTAAAGTGCTTAGCACAAAGTAGGTTCTAAATAAATGTTAATCCTCTTCACCCTTTTCCTCAGTCGGGGGCAATCAGAGGTGGGGAAGGGGGCTGTACTGAAAGTGAGTGGGAAAAGAGGAGATAGAAAGACCATTTTGTTTTTGTGACAGAGAAGGACGCCGGAGAGGTGATTTGGTGTCGTGAAAAGAACATGGAATTTGGAATCAGAGGACCTGAGTTCAAATGCTGGTTTGCTACCTTTGTGATCTTAAGCAAGTTGCTTATTGAGTTATTTCAGTCATGTTCAACCCCCTGTGACCCCGTTTGGGGTTTTCTTGGCAAGAATACAGGAGTGTTTGTCATTTCCTTCTCCAGCTCACTTCACAGATGAGGAAACTGAGGCAAACAGAATTAAATGACTTGCCCAGGGTCACACAGCTGGTAAGTGTCTGAGGCCAGATTTGAACTTGGGTCCTCCTGACTCCAGGGCTGATGCTCTATCCCAGGGGTGGGGAACCTGTGATCTCAAGGCCACACTGGCCCTCTATCTCCTCAAGTGCAGCCCTCTGAGTGAACTCAACCTTCACAGAACAAATCCCCTTAATAGAAGGATTTATTCAATAAAACTTGGATTCAGTCAAAAGGCCACACCCAATGACCTAGAAGGCCACATGTGGCTTCGAGGCCACAGGTTCCCCACCCCTGCTCCATCCATTGCGCCACCTATCTGCTTAGTATCTGCAAAGTAAGGAGTTGATACTAGATGACTCTGAAAGTCCCTCCTCGCTTTACATCTCATGACCCTGTGGCATTCAGGGAGGACCTAGGATGGCATTGTATCTGGTCTTCTGTTTCTGGATAGATGGTCATTGACCCAATAACAACTCTTCTTTGGTCCTTGGCATGCAGCCAGTCACAAATACATTTAACTTTACTGTCGTCTAGTCCATATCTCTCAATTCACAAAGATAGCTGCAGATTGGAAGGAAGGAGGTGACACTTCGGCTGGTCCTTTATGGAGAAGAGGGAAAAGGATAGATGAGATGGCATGGAAGAACCCATCCCAGGGATGAGAGTGATGGCAGGATGAGGATGAGTCTGGGAAACGAGGAGCAGGTGTTTCTATGCTATGGACACCAAATGACCATTCATTCTATCCCCACCCAGACACTTCCAACATTAGCCCCCTCTGATCACTCCAGTATAGTGGCTAAAAAGGTAGGTAGATTAGAGACATATTTTAAAAGACCTTAAACATCTGCCATGTTAAGGATTTTGCATTTTATCCTGCACACTATGGAGAGCCACTGAAGTTCTTAATAAGGGGAGTGACATAGTCAATCTTTGTCTTAGGAAGACTATTCTAGCAGCTGTATGAAGGATGGATTGGAGATGGAAGAGAACAAAGGCATGAAGACCAGTTAGGAAGACACTTCAGAAACCCAGGAGAGAGGTGATGAAGGTCTGAATGAGGTTGGAAAAGATGGGGAAAGTAGGGAGAGTATGGTTTGCCGCTCCTTTAAGATTGGGCAGCTAAAGATATGCCAAAAGGCCAGATCCTATTCCAGGTTGGAAGCCATAAGTCTGAGAAACCTGAGCCTTGGGTGAGCTCCATGTTGGAGCTGTGGGGTGTGGGCAGGCATGAGACTGGGTGGGGAAAACAACACAACCCCATCCATCCCCAAGGAGCCATGAGAGAAGGAAGGATTGGAGGATGAAGTGAAAGGGGGAGGCTCAGCTTTCGAGAATAGCTCCTTGGGAGATTGGGGCATGGCAAGCAGTTACAGATGGTTGGAGGAGCCAAGAACCAGGAATTTGCAACCCTGGCTAAATCTAGTCTGCGGTTGGAAAAATATTCAGCTGCAAACAAGCATACTCCTTCTTGATTTGGGCAGATATCTAAAAATGTCTGACAAGAAATGAGAGGGTTTGATGCCACTGGACCACCTAATAATGCCCACTTCTTCAAGGTGGCCCTATCAGGGTAAAGCATTGTTTTGGGAACAGGGCTGGTACCTGGATCTGCAGCCTAGTGGGTCTTGACTTGGGATCATAGGATCTGTTAACAGTGCATGGTACTCTGGGTTTTACTGAGTCTAAACCCTTATTTTGTAGATGAGAATACTGAAATTCAGTGACTTGCCCATGGTCCCTCAGCTAGTAAATACTAGAGCCAAAGAGGGCCCTCTCCAGTTGTCTTGATCTATATCTTGCCTCTGAACCCAGATGGCTCCGGAGGAGAAAGTGAGGATGGTAACTTTGTACAGCCCTCCCTCACTTAGATCCAATTCACTTGCATGTCATGGTATTACCTCCCCATGATCCTCTTCAAGAATGAAGGACAAACAACAAACAACAACAACCAGAGCCAAAACTGGACTCCAGATCTCCTGATGACATCAGATTTAGTGCTCTTGTGACCAAGATGCCTTTCTCTTTCTTCCTTACCTCCCTCCACCCCCTGCCAATACACAATATGGATCTATGATCTCATCAATTCAGCAACGAAGATTGCAATCCATCCATGCTTAGCCATCATGTGTGACTCTCATCCATGGCTTCCCAAAAGTTTGCCACAGGAAGTGTGCTCATCACTTCTCCAAACCTGGAGATCCAATGGCCTTTCTTCTGACATCAGCAGGGCACCAGTGGAGCACCCTGACTGTCTGCCTCACCCTCTCACTCCCTCCAAAGAACCAACCTTCTCTTTCCTTCCTATAATTCTTTGGTGACATCCTTGACTCCTCTCCTTTGGGATCCTCATTGGTTATTTTGCATACTCATAACCATCACACTCCTTTCCATTGACTTCTGAGTAATGCTCTTAATAAGTTCTTTGGAAGCAGGACTGTTCCAGGTCTCATTGAAATTTGACAACACTGTAAAAATGTTTGTATTGAAAAGATGGGTCTTTGCTATCATATGAATCTTGGGACTAGTAAAAACGCTTTACAGTCTCCCAAAAATAGTCTAACCAGCTTTCCTCCTCTTATTTAACTCTGAACCCATTTCATCGTCCATCTGTATTGGTCTGTCACATAAAGAGACACATGTTTTTATATGTATATATGTATAGAATACATGTCTATAGATTTGGATAGATATATCTATATACACACATAGATATGTACACACATAGAAATATAATATGCATGCATATCTATACATGTATCTATGTATTTCTTTATATATCTATGTATCTTTGGATGTCTATCTGTATCTACATCTGTTTCTGTCTATAGTTCTTTCTTTCCCCCTCCCCCATTACATAAACTCTATAGTGTGCGCATTCAGATGCATGTTAAAATTGGGGAAATAGACATTTTTTTCATCCATTTGGTCTTTGCTTTGTAGATGAACAAACCAAACTCCTTTGAATAATCATGATTCTTCCTAGCATCACAGTGCCTTAGGGCTTGATGTAATCAGCACAATATCCTCCATAAAGATAAGCATCTGGTGGACCTCATCATTCACAGAGGAACCCTTTTGGACCTGGACTCCGTGCTGGGCCTCCTCCATTACCATGATGAATATTTTTGGTGAGGCAAGTATTAAATATTGTCAGGCCATTGAGCAGGGCTATTTCTGTTGTTACATCTTCCAAAGAGTCTTTAATGAGCCTGATAAATGGATCATATGGATGGGAGACACCCTGCGAAAGAGTAAATGAGGTGGCACTTTGTTCTAACCAGCTGAATGCTAGTGTGCAATCGACATAATAAGTACAGTGGGATCTTATATTCTCTCTTTCAGTCAATTGTGAGATGATAAAGATGTTTTCCATGGTTGAATATTATTTGCAAAAGTCATCAAGGATGCTCTCAATTTATGTACAGATGATATTCATGAAGATTTTTTTTAATGAGAGAATAAGTTTATTGATTGGCAGTTGGTGATGTTTTCTTGGTCACTTTTTTGAAAATCAATAAAGTCCAAGACTTTTTTCCACAACTTTTTTATCTACCCCTTCATCATATATTTTATAAATTGGTCCCTCAATACCCTCACAGTTGGATCCCTTTCAGCTCAGACCTCCCTCTACATTTGATTCAATCTGGTTTTTTTCCCATTTTTGTTCTCTTACATGCCATATTAAGATCCAGATATGGTCATTCCACAATCTTCAGGGAGAAAAGAG
Source organism: Vombatus ursinus (assembly GCF_900497805.2). Lineage (NCBI taxonomy): Eukaryota > Metazoa > Chordata > Mammalia > Diprotodontia > Vombatidae > Vombatus > Vombatus ursinus. The sequence continues at coordinate 39,568,463 of NW_020954551.1, forward strand.
TTTGTTGTGGTAATTTTTGCAAATCTTTCCTATTTTCCTTTTGCTTACAGTCTTTGTCTTCTTTCTGTTTTCACCCTTGAATGTCCTTGGGATGACTTTGCGCTTATAGATATCTTGCCGAGCTTTCTTTAGACTGGTTTTACCCTTCGCTGCTTTTCTGTGCTTTGTGAGATGGTAAGGATCATAACTGTCCATCATTGTTGTTCAGAAGATTTTACTGATAAGTTTAAATTCAAACCTGGTGTTGTCTTTGGCAGTTACCTTTCTTCTCCTTTTCGCAAGTTAAATATAATATTTGCTGACTAAGGTGCTTCCTGGGCTCTTTTGGACTCATTACAGTGATTAATTTATGTTAGGTTTAACTTCTGGATGCAATTATTACAACCAGTGTCAGTGTGTTTTCTGGTGTCCATTTCCTATTTTTTTTTATCTTCAATATTGTATTTAAGCTGTCCTGGGTTAAATCTTAATTGTATGTCATATCCTTTTCTCTTTACTGATCTTTTATTTATTATAAATTCTGGTGTTAGCTCTGATGAGTCAGTGGTCTGACTGCAGGGATAACTCCCACATCCATAATGTCATTTGTTTTTCTTACAAGATACAGTCAATGCCCTTCTTTGTGATGGCGTTGGTGTTCATGTCCAGTGCTTACTGATTTTTTTAAGGATGATATAGAGGTATTAGGTGTCTATATAACCTACAAGACTTTAGCCGCTCTCTCTTTTTTCCCCTCAAAAATGGCTTCCCATATATCTTCCTGATCCTCATCTTTTCCTACCTGTTCATTGAAGTCACCAAGTTTCGAGGGTCTTATCAAGGTCTTCATCCACTTTGTCCTTAGCAGCTGATGCTGCTGCATAAATTGCAATTCTTTTCATCAAAGTCTGCTTAGAAATACTTATTAGTGCTACCATATGTGATGACCCATTGAAATAATATTTCTCATAGCTTTAGGGGAATACAATAAAACTCCCCTAACTCCTTTCTTTGATTCTACAAAGAGTAGCTGTGAGCCAAACTTCCCTTTAGCTTCAATTTCCTGCTTTCTTTTCATTTGGTTTATAGAAAGAATGTTAAGATTGATATGATCCTATTTGTCTAATAATGTGTCCACTTGATGGTCATTGGACAAGAATCTCACACTTAGAGCACTAACAATCAGATGAAAGCTTTTGGGCATACCTTAGTACCTTCTGTCCACTTTCTGACCATTATGTTATTGTCACTGCAGAAGTTGAAGCGGACTGCATAGGACAGAGGACCATTAACAAAATCTTTCCCTGTCTCATGAGTTGCCATGGCTAAAGAAGTTTTGTCACCAGGTGGCCAGTCCGTTAGTGATGTGCCTCTCCATGATTAGCTAGTCTGGCCCTGTCTCATTCTATTCCCAGAGCCATACTCTCTGCCAGCATAACCTTCAAGAACCCATGGTCAGTTCTGGGCCATGATGAAGCATTAGAGGTGGATGTTTGTGGAGTTCTACTCCCAATAAAGCCCATTAATTGAAAAAAAAAGGTGAGGTTGGAACACAGTGAATTCAGAAAAGGGATTTCTCCATGTGCCAGCTTACCTGAAAGATTCCCATAGAAAGGAAGCCTAGGGAAGCTTTACAAGTCTTCCCAAACACTGGCCAAATTGGCATCTTTGCCAGAATAACAGACTCACAAGGTTATCTATCCACATGTAATCAAGAGTCATCTCTATAATAGACCTTTGAAGTGGCCAGCCAGTCTCTAATCAACAACATCTGGTGATGGGTAACCGACTACTTCCAGAGGCAGCTGATTCCATTTTTGAACTCTCTAATTGTCAACAAGTTTTACTTGACCTGGAGCCAAAACACACTTCATTGCAACTTCCACCCACCTTTCCTTAATTCTGCCTCCTGCGGCCAAACAGAACAAATCTTTCATCCTTCTTCCACATGACAACCCTTTAAATACATGAAGACAGTAACAGATCTCCTCTGTATATTCTCTTCTCCACCCTAAACAAGTATCTCCATTCTAGTCAACCTGTCCTCATATGGCCTGATCTCAAGGTCCTTCATCATGCTGGTCAATCTCTTCTGGGTTCTCTCCAACTTATCAATATATTTTGTAAAATTCACTGCCCCAAGGTGAACTCAATAACCCATGTGTGATCTGAGCAGGGAAGGACTAGTGCCTCTCTAAGCATTGACTCTTAATGCACTTTAAGATTGCATTAGTAATTTTTTTTCTGACATATCATATTATTAATCTCACATTTTCAGTCAGAGGATGACAAGTTCATTTTAAGATGAAATACATAGCCACACCTCCCCATCTTGAACTTGAGTAGTTATTTTTTAAAGTTTTGTTTCTAAAAAGTTTGCTTTTAAAAAGTTTTTAAAGTTTGCCCACCTCCCTTTCTTTGCCCCTCTTTCTTCTCTTCACATCCTCTTCCCCACCCATACCCCCCCTCCTAGTGGTGCTAAATTATTTAAAATGCCTGAAAAACCTGCTGTATCAGTAACACACTCAAACCAGCTTTACCCTCTTGTGCCCCAGACTACACAATTACCATCCACTACCCTTGCTGCCTCTTCCCTCTCTACAACCCCACACCTCCACCAAAACTCCCCATTCCTTCATTAATAATGATCTTGACTCAGGGCTAGGAGAAAAGAGATCTGATAAAATGAACAGATACTAAAGTAAAAATAACCAATTACCCCTTAGCCCTCTCAGGGGTGTTTACATGCTTTTAAAGATTGTTTATTCACTGGGCTGAAGCTTTAATAATGGTGACATTTCATCAGGAGTACAAAGCAAAGGGAAGATTTTCAGGTGATATGTAGGGAAAGATCTGAGGGCAGGGACCATCTCTTGAGTTACATCACTCAGGTGATGCTTATTCTGCTTGTGGGTCAGATCAACCTTGCTCAAGGAGAGTAAAGCTTCCCATCTCCTCACCTGTGCCTTAATTTGCTACTGAAATCCACCATTCTTTTGTGGTTTAAATCACCCAGCACCTTTTCGCCTTAGCTGCTATGGAAACCAAAGGTGTTCATGAGAGAGGCAGAAAGGAGGGATGTTCATGAATTGAGAATCAATGCAGTTCACCTAATGGATTTCAGTCTCTCACTGAATCCTTGGGAAAATGCCTTTCATCTGCATTGGTGTATAAGAGCCCAGAGCTACAAGGAACCTTAAATGACTGTCTTGTCAAGCTGCCTCATTTTGGAGAAGAGGGAACTGAGGCTAAAGAGGGCGAATCATTTCCCAAGATCATGTGATGAGTTAGTGGCAGAACTAGGTATTTTGGTTCTCCAAAATTTGACAGCAACAATGGCAATGAGAACAACAATACTCATACAACGCCTTAATGTTCACAAATCGCTTTACAAATATTATCTCATTTGATCCTCACAACTACCCTGGGAGGCAGGTGCTATTATTATCCTCATTTTACAGATGAAGAAATTGAAGCAGAGAGATTAAATGACTTCCCTAGGGTAACACAGGTAGTAAGTGTCTGAGCCTGAATTTGAACTGAGACCTTCCTGACTCCAGGTCCCCGGCTCTATCCAGTTATCCACCCCATATGTGTTCTTTTGATTCAAAAGGAGGGATGTTTGTGGCAGAATTTGAGACACCATCTCCCTTTATACTACTCCTTCTGGATACTGCCTTTCACCTAACCCGAGCAAAGAAGGTGCCATGCTGGAATCCAGACAACAGAGTTAGAGCATGTGTAAGTATCACAGGCTAAAATTAGGTAAAAGGTCAAGAATTCATGCCAAAATCGAGGAGTAGCTAGTTATTAGATTTTAGGGACCCAGGTAGGAGCCCAGCAGCTAATCAATCAACAAGGATTTACTTAGTACCTGATTTGTATCAGGCACCGTGCCAAGTATTAGCGATACAAAGACACAAGTGAAACATTCACTGACCTCAAGAAGTTTACATTCTAATAGCAAAGAAAACAGACACATAGATACAAGATACACACCCAAGCCAGATATATGCCAATCAAATACAAAGTAACCCTGGAGGGGAAACACTAGCAGGTTGGGAGTCAGAAAAGAACTTTCACGAAAGGTGTCATTTGAACTGATTCATTAAGGAAACCAGAAATTCCAAGGGCTAGAAGTGAGAATATAGAGTATTCCAAGCCTAGAAAACACCCAATGAAAAAGCAGGGGGATGGGAGATGAAGCTTTTTTTATGAGGAATAGCAAGTAAGTTGGTATGTACAGGGGAGTAATGCATAAATAGACTGAAAAGGGAGAATAGGTCAAGGTAGTTCAGTTTTTACTGTCAAACAGAGGAATTCGTATTTTATCCCCAGAAGTAAGAAGAAGCCACTGATATTTATAGATAATGGAATGACATAGGAGCAATTAGATTCAAGGGTCAGCTGGTAACTGTGGTGAGTAGCAAGAAGAACTCAGGGGTCCAGGAAGTTATAACTCTTCACCCTCCCTCCCCACAATATCCAGGTTCCATGCCCTGTTGATTTGACTTCCATGACATCTCTATCATTTATCCCACCTTTCCATTCACAGTCATGCAGGCCCTCACCATCTCTCATCTGAACTATTGCAAAAATATCTCAGCTTCCAGTCTTTCCTTTTTCTGGTCCAACATTCACAAAGCTGCAAAATAGTTATACCTAAAACACAGATCTGACTGTCACTCTCCTGTTAAGAAATACATTCAATGTTTCATTCTTACCTCTAAGATAAAATACGAATGCTTCAGCCTGGCATTCAAAGCCCACCATAATGTGACTTCCACTTACCTTTCCAGTCTTACTTCATGTCAGGCCCCATCACATACTCTGTTCCAGTCAAATTGGCCTATTAGATGTTCCCAGTACATGGCTTTCCATTGTCTACCTCCATATTTTTGCATAGGCTATACCCTCATATCTGGAATGTACCTATTTCTCAGCTCTGCCTCTTAAATTCCTAGCTTTTTAAAATTTGAAAACACGGCTCAGCTGCCGTCTCTTTCATAGACAACAGACCGACAGACAGACAGATTGTTGTTGTTGGTCATTTCAGTCATGCTTCCATTTGGGATTTTCTTGGCAAAGATACTGATACGGTTTGTCATTTCCTTCTCCAGCTCATATTGAGATGAGGAAACTGAGGCAAACGGCGTTAAGTGGCTTGCCCAGGGTCACACAGCTAGTAAGTTTCTGAGACCAGATTTGAACTCAGGTCTTCCTGAATCCAGGTCTGATGCTCTGTGCCAGCTAGCTGCCGATGATAGATAGATGAATAGGTAGATGGATAGATAGATAGAAAGATAGATAGATAGATAGAGCTTTTATTAAATGCTAAATGCTGTGGATTTAAAAATAAGAAAACAAGATGGTCCCCACTCTCAGGATTTTATATTCTAACAAGGGGATGAGTTCAAATCTGACCTCAGACACTTACTAACTGTGTGACCCTGGGCAAGTCACCTAACCCTATTTGCCTCAGTTTCCTCATCTGTAAAAATTAGCTAGAGAAGGAAGTGTCAAACCACTCCAGTATCTTTGTTAAGAAAACCCCACAGAGGCAGAACCAAGATCGTGGAGGGAAAGTAGTGACTGTCTTGAGCTCTCTCCCAAAGCCCTCCAAATACCCTAAAAAATGGCTCTAAACAAATTCTACAGCAGCAGAATCCACAAAAAGACAGAGTGAAACAAATTTCCAGCCAAAGATGGCCTGGATGGTTGATCGGAAAGGTATATCACGCCGGGCAGGGAGAGGAGCACAGTTTGGTGTGGGCGCACAGGCTGCAGCGAACCTGGAGCAGGCCTTAGAGGACTGAATCATGGGCAGCTGTGGCGGTTTCCAGACTTCTCAACCCCTGAATGCCAAAGACAACTTAGAAGGTCAGTGGGAAAAGTCTGTGACTGTGGTGAGAGAGGAGCTAGGTCTAGCCACAAGTCTCGAGCATGGCCCGGGGCCGCAGCTTTTTCCTGAGCTTCTGGCCCACAGACTGAGGGGGAATCAAGTGGCTGATCAGAGGGGGATTGCAGGGATCTCTTGCTTTACTGGCACTTGGATATGGGTCATAGCTCTGAGGGGTGGTCCTGGGGTGAGGAGGAATGCTGGTGTGGTGGAGCTTGTGGTGGTGGAGAGAAAACACCTTGCGCCTTATCATACCACCTTGGAAGAACTGAAAATTTACAGGTCCCTAGAAGTACCTCTGAAAACAGCTGTACAAATCCCCAAGGCTTGGGACAGTACACTCTTCACATTGGAAGCAGACTTTTACTTTAACAAAGAGTTTAAAACTCAAGTAATTGGCCAGGATCATGAGTAAGCAGCGCGAAAAGGGTCAGACTATATTATCTTACTTTGGTGACAAAGAAGATCAAAACATACAACCAGAAGAAGACAACAAAGCCAAAGCTCCTACATCCAAAGCCTCCAAGAAAAATATGAATCAGTCCCAGGCCTCGGAAGAGCTCAAAAGGGGTTTTGAGAAGCAAGTAAGAGAAGTAGAGGAAAAACTGAGAGTGATGCAAGAAAATCATGAAAAACAAGTCAACAGCTTGCTAAAGGAGACCCAAAAAAATACTGAAGAAAATAACACCTTAAAAAATAGCCTAACCCAAAGGGCAAAAGAAGTCCAAAAAGTCAATGAGGAGAAGAATGCCCTAAAAAGCAAAATTGGCCAAATGGAAAAGGAAGTCCAAAAGCTTACTAAAGAAAATACTTCCTTAAAAATTAGAATGGAGCAATTGGAAGCTAGTGACTTTATGAGAAATCAAGACACTGTAAAACAAATCCAAAAGAATGAAAAATTAGAAAACAATATGAAATATCTCATTGGAAAAACAACTGACCTGGAAAATAGATCCAGGAGAGAGAATTTAAAAATTGTTGGACTATCTGAAAGCCATGATCAAAAAAAGAGCCTAGACATCATCTTTCAAGAAATTATCAAGGAAAACTGTCCTGATATTTTAGAACCTGAGGGAAAAATAGAAATTGAAAGAATTCACCAATCTCCTCCTGAAAGAGATCCTCAAAGGAAAACTCCTCCGAATATTGTAGCCAAATTCCAGAGTTCCCAGGTCAAGGAGAAAATATTACAAGCAGCCAAAAAGAAACAATTCAAGTATTGTGGGAACACAATCAGAATAACACAAGATTTAGCTGCTTCTACATTAAGGGACTGCAGGGCATGGAATATAATATTCCAGAGAGCAAAGGAGATAGGATTACAACCAAGAATCACCTACCCAGCAAAACTGAGTATAATCCTTCAGGGGAAAAAATGGTAATTCAGTGAAATAGAGGACTTTCAAGCATTCTTGATGAAAAGACCAGAGTTGAATAGAAAATTTGATTTTCAAATACAAAACTCAAGTGGAACATGAAGAGGTAAACAGGAAAGAGGAAATCATAAGAGACTTATTAAGGCTGAACTGTTTACATTCCTGCATGGAAAGATGGTATTTGTAACTCATGAGACCTTTGTCAGTATTAGGGTAGTTGGAAGGGAAAAAAATTATATGTACATATATATAGATATAGATAGATAGAGGGCACAGGGTGAGTTGAAAATAAAGGGGTCATATCTGGAGAATAAAATTAAGGGGTGAGAGAGGATTATACTAGGAGAAGGAGAAAGGGAGAGGTAGAACAGGGTAAATTATCCCACAAAAAAAAAAAACAGAAAAGAAAAGGTTCTCACAGTGGAGGGGAAACAGGGGAAGGAGAGAGGGAATGAGGGAATCTTATTCTCATGAGATTTGACTTAAGGAGGGAATAACATACACACTCAATTGGGTGTGGAAATCTGTCTTACCCTACAGGAAAAAAAGTGGGGGGAAGGGGACAAGAGAGTAGGTGAATGATAGAGAGGAGGGCAGATTGGGAAAGGGAATAATCAGAAGCAAATACTTCTGAGGAGGGACAGGGTCAAAAGAAAGAATAGAATAAATGGGGGGATGGGATAGGAGTAAGGGAAATAGAGTTAGTTTTTCACAGCGTATCTACTATAGAAGTGTTCTGCATAACTGCACATATATAACCTATATTTAGTTGCTTGCCTTATCAATGAGGGTCGGTGGGGAGGGAGGAAGGGAGAAAATTTGGAACCCAAAGTTTTAAAAACACATGTTTAAAAAAAATGTTTTCACATGCAACTGGGAAATAAGAAAAACAGGAAATGGGGTACAGAAATCCATCCTGCCCTACAGGAAAATTGAAGGGGAAGGGGATAAGAGAAGGGAGGGAGGAGAGATAGAAGGGAAGGTAGACTAGGGGAAGGGGTATTTAGAATGCATGCCATCTTGGGGTGGGGGGAGGGGTGAGATGGGATGAAAATTTGGAACTCAAAATCTTGTGGAAGTAAATGTTTAAAACAAAAAAAAAATAAAAATTACCACAAAAAATAATAAGAAAAAAAGAAAGAAAAAAAAGAAAACCCCAAATGGGGTCACAATGAGTCAGGACTGAACAACAACAACAATTTAAATTATGGTCATTTCAGGACATACTTTAGATCATAAATTTCTTGAGGGCAAGACCTGGACTGTGAATCATCTTTGTATCCCAAATCCTGAGCATACTGCACTGTATATAGAAGATGCTTGTTGAATTGAAGGTGCAGTGACAGACCCTGGGCATGGTAATGAACTCCTTATTACCTCTTTGAAAGTATTCTTGAACTGGGAGTGAGCCTTACCTAGATGACCTACAAGGCCTCATTCTATGTGGACATAGGGAGTGTTTGCCCTGGGGTCTCCTTGTTCACTGACGCCTGGGTGTGGGAGGCTTTGAGCCTGGGATGACAAGGAAGGGAGTCATTGTAGTGGACAAGGCCTAAGAACCCTTTGGGATCTATGGAGCCCTGATATTGCCTGGGGCATGGAAGGTCTTGACCTGGGGCCTGGAAAGCCTCATGACATCATGGGACTCAGAGGAAAGATGGTAGTCCATTTGCCAAACCATTTTTAATATCATTGCCCAAAATCTATCATTCAGTCTCATCTTACCACCTAACTGAACAAATCACTCCCTTCCTGAGAGTTTGGTCCTATATCCATGTCTCAGAGGGATGCTTTCATTGGGGTGAGAGGGGAGAATGGGGACTTTTTCTGAGCCTGACCCACAGTCAGTTTGCTTAGCTTATCAGTCATTGAGCAACCAAGAGTTGCTGGGAGTTCACAAAGCTTTAAGCAGGAGGCAGTATTCAAGGATCATGAGACAGCATGGAGTAACAGAGAGAAACCACTTCAGAATGAGATGGGAGTGGTAGGTAGTTTTAGTCCTGGTTCTAACACCATAGGACGTTAGTTAGATCACTTCTCAACTCTGGGCCCTAATTTCCTCACCCGAAAAGTAAAGGGCTTGAACTGAACAATCTCTAAGGTTCTTCTTAATGCTAGTGTTCTGTGTTCTAATACTCTATGGTCTCAGATCCATCCAGACCTAATGGGCTATAAAATTGCCATATTTCAGATCAAGCAGGAGATTATGGGAAACATCTCATGAAGCCAGATCCTTGGTCCTTTCCACCTTAAAGATCTGTCTCTGATTGAACCAAGTAGCAGCTTGAGGGACACTGTGCTTGTCTTCTGTGATGTCAACCTCACAGCCTTGGTCTAGGTTTATTCATAAATATCCCTGATGGCTCTGCCCTTCTCATCTTGTAGAACACTACATCCATGGCACTGAAAACTACCAGAGTCTAAAAGACTCATGTGCTTGCTCTGTTCCTCTAAAATCTGGATGAGAATCCACTTGAGTGGTCAGATGCAGGCTCTGGGACGGTGATGAGTTTCTATGGCTTTGGACACAGACTACATATTGTTCCCAAATATAAGTGGCTGAGCATATTTTTCCCCCCTGAAAATATAATCAAGGCCAATCTACTCAGAGCCAGATGAGGAAAGTTACATAAGCTCTTGTTTCCGTATTCAGACTCTTATTTTTGTCTGTAATTATGACAAATGTCCCAGGCCTTGTGTGAACTGGCATTGGGCTCGTGGGGCTGCATCTAGCTACAGTTTGTTGGGAAGCTGAATGAAACAAATTCAATTATACATACTTTCTAATTTGGCATTCACTGAAGGCCCTTCCCTCTGCTTTTAATTAAGTCATCAGAAATTTCTCTTCTCAGCATTCCTTCTGATATCCCTCCAAACCTCCAGACAGATCCACTCCATGTTGGGGGGAAAGAGAGTTGGTCCACGGATGACTAACTTTGTTTACTGTCTTCATCCCACCCATTATTAGACTAATAACTCTGGAGCCAGCAGTCTTCAGGGACAGGGTAGTGGGGGAGGGCAGGACTCTGATAGTTAACTCAAATTATAGGAGCAGAGACCTCAACTCACTCCCCTTTGTATCCCTTTCAATGCCCAGTACAGTGTTTTCTTGTAGTAAGCAGTTGATAAATATTAATCTAATTGAATTGAAGAGAATTAAATTATAAAAAAATACTAAGATGAAAAGATTGGATTTTAAGGAATAATGGGGGAGGATGAACTAGTTTATTATTGCCCCATCAAAATTTGTTGGGAGTTAATTACGTACTTCTGTAAACTACACTAACTCTTTGGGGCCATTAATAATTTGTGGCCTGGTGATGGCCCAGACTGCCCTCCAACCCCCCTCTCCCCAAGTCCAGGATTTCAATCATCTTATACATGGAGACTACTGGTCACAAAGGGGCCTAGATGAAAGAGGTTGAATGGTAGGAAGGAAATCTATCTCCAGCATTAGAGATGTCAATCAAAACTCATGTCTTACTTGTGTTAAGCTAGGAATGCCATCTTTCTGGAAGAATAAGATCTGATATAAAGCCTGGAATCACAAGGAGGTAAAAGTTTTCGGGCAGGGATTAATTGCTGTTCAGTCATTTTCAGTCCTATCCAACTCTTTGTGACCGCCTGTGGGATTTTCTCAGCAAAGATACTGGAATGGTTTGCCATTTCCTCCTCCAGTTCATTTTACAGATGACGAAATTGAGGTCAACAAGGTTAAGTGACTTGCCCAGGGTCACGCAGCTAGTAAGTATCTAAGACCAGATTTGAACTCAGGAAGATGATGAGTCTTCCTGACTGCAGGCCTGTCACTCTATCCATTGGACCACCTAGCTGCCCCAATACACAGGGAATAGATAGGGCTCTGCAGATTTAGATGACATTTTCTTTCCAAAAGTTGTATCAACCTCATCATCTTTCCCAGGGTAAGAGAAAGTTGGGATCTACTAAGCAGTCATTATAAAAATTTCCCCCTCCCACTTTTAAATTTCCTTCGTTTCACAGTAGAGATCAATGGGAAGTGAAAAAAAATCCCACTTAAGCTTCTCATTCTCCCCCATCCATACTGAAGATCACACTGAGAATCCACAGTCATTTGAGCAAAGCAGCTCTCAGGTGGCATGCATAGAAGATGAGGCCATTACCCTATCTCTGTTATCTTCTCTATTCCCAGTAGCCTGATGGGGTGGACAGGGAAGTCATCATCCTTCTCTGCCCTCATTTGGAAATATTTTGTTGGCAAAAGCTATGTGGTGTAAGGGAAAGATCACTGGACGGGAAGTTGACCTGAGCTTGAGTATTAGTTCTGATACTAACTGGATCCTTTGTTAACTTCTCTAGGCTTCAGTTTCCTTTCCTCTGTAAAGGGAGGAGGTTGACGTAAGTAGTCTTTGAGGTCCCTTCCAGTCTAAAATCCTATGTTCTAAGGACCCTTCTAGGTTTGACACACTCTGTTCTAAGAAAACAAGCAATCAACAAATAAGTACTTATTAAGCATTCATTACGTTCCAGGCATTGAGGTGGGTGTCAGGGATATAGAGACAAAAGTGCAAACAGTCCCTGCCCTCATGAAACTTTCATTCTAATTGGTGAGTATAAAATTAAAAAGACCTAATCAAGCTAGATTTAATATTCCCTTTTGGGGTTCCTTCCCTTTATAAACTTTATTTACCACCTTCCTCCCAGAGAAACTTGCCTAAAGGTCAAGCCTTCAGTCTAAAAGATCTGAGTTCAAATCCAGCCTCAGACACTTACTAGCTGTGTGACCTTGGGCAAGTCACTTAACCCCTATTTGCCTTAGTTCCCCATCTGTAAAATGGGGACATACTAGAGAAGGAAATCACAAACCATTCCAGTATCTCTGCCAAGAGTTGGACACAACTGAACAACAACTTGAAATCCCAGCCTTCATCCAATTTCCAGAGAAACTTAATTAACCTAAAAGGTCAAATCTCATCAATTTAAACTATTATAGCAACTCCCATCACCTGGGAACCTTTGTCTTGTGACTTGAATCACAGGTTTTGGTTTTGGTTAAGGGGGTTTCAGAAGGAGAAGTCCAAATGATGTAATCTCAATTCTGTGTCATCCATAGATGATCAGAAGAAGACACACGATGTTGCTTGAGATTTTGCTCTATCATCTTGCTAATTGTTACGAAAGACCCTTGTCAGTCCTCACTTGAGGTCTTTAGTCATTGAGAGATACCATTGACCTGATTTATTGATTACTGCTACTCTAATACATTGATGATGCTCAGGACTTTGTCTCATTTTACCTTAATTTCCAAATGTAAACAGGAGACTCCATGTACATGTACAACTACATGTCAAGTAGATACAAGGTAATCATAGCAGGGCAAGATACTAACATCTAGGGACTAGGAAAAGCCTGTTTCACTTGAAGTTTTGAAGAGAACCAGGGATTCTAAGAAGTGGAGGAGAGGAGAAGGAACATTGTAGGCATGGGAGACACCTACTGCAAAGTCACAGCTGCAAGTTGGCCAGTTATAACTGAATTGCAAAGTGGGAGGAGGGGAGTAATGTGCAGCAAGACCGGAAAGATGGGAATAGGACTATTTGTGAAGAGCCGTAAATGCCAGAGAGAGGCTATTTAATCCTAGAGTTATTAGGAAGCCATTGGAGTTTATTGGATAAAGGGGATGATGTAATCCAGCTGTACTTTAGGAAAATCACTTTTTGACAGCTGTATGGAGGAAGGGTTGGAGTGGAGAAACACTTGAGGCAGGTATTGTAGCATCCAGGTGAGAGGTGATGAGGGTCTGATTTAAGGTGGTGGTTGTATGAATGGAGAAAAGGGGTTGCATATAAAAGATTTTGTAAAGATAGAAATGACAAGGGTGAGTGAAAAAGAAATGGAGGATTAAAATGAGATTGTAAACTTGGCTTACTATAAGAATAATTCTGGGGAAAAATAACAAGTTTTAGTTGAGATGTAATGAGCTTGAGATGTCTCTGGGATATCCATTGGGATGACTGGAGTTCAGGACTGTATACATAGGTTTGGAAATCTTCCTAAAAAAAAAAAAAGAATAATTGAACCCATGGGAGCTGATGAGAGACAATGAGAGAAAAGAGAAGAGGGTCCGAGATGGCAACTATGCCTTGGGAGCCACCCATAGTAAGGAGGCTTGACGTGGAGGAAAATCTAGAAAAGGAGGCCAGGAAGGAGCAGCCACAGAAACAGGAGAAGAAATAAAAGAAAGCAGTATCACGAGAATTCAGAGGAAAAAGAATATCCTGGTGGAGAGGTGGTCCTCTTCTAGAACAAAGGACAAACAACATCAGGAGGTGATGCTTGACTAGCAAGTGAATTGGGTTTAAGTGAGGCAGGGCTGTGCAAAGCCATCAGGCTCACTGTCTCCAGGGTCATCTGAGTCTGTCCATGGCAATACCCATTTAGTAATTAAAGACTAGGTAAGAATTGAAACAAAAGATGACCTACTTTGACTTCCCAAAAGAATCAGTCTGGGAGTAGGTGATCTCAGAATTTCTGGCCAGAACAGAAACAATTGCTATTTATACTCTGAACCATCAAAACCTAATGAGCAAGTGAGGCTTGCTATTATTAGCCAATCAATGAGAGCCAGAGTGGTTTGGGTTTAAAAGCATAGTCAAGTAGCTCCATTGGAATTCCAATAGGTTTTTATCAAAGCCTGGTTTACCAGAGCTATATTTCAAGAAATCATGAATGAAAACTATATGAGACTAAAAAAGTTAATTGTCCCAGTTTTTCAAGGGGAAAAAAACAATAATAGAATAAGTACAGAGAGATCAAGGATGAGGATTGAGAAAAGATCATTGGATTTGGTGATTATGAGGTAACTTCAAAGAGAAAAGTTTCAGTTGAACATTGAAGTCAATTTGCAGAAGTCAAATTGCAGAAGGTTTAGAAACGAGTGAAAAGAGAGGAAGTGGAATCACCTAGTGTAGATGGATTTCTCAAAAAGTTTAATCATGGCTCTTCAGTCTCTGTAAGGTGCTTGGTTCTTCTTAGGAAGCTAAGGTCGACTTGGGTTGACCCCTCACTTCATCCCGTGACTAGCACCACTACAAACAAGTCTCTCCTCATCCTGATGAAATGGCCATCCCCGAGCTCACTTGTATCTACTCTGCCCTCATCCTTCACGACGATGATGTTATGGTCACGGAAGATAAATCAATGCCCTCATTAAAGCAGCAGGTGTAAATGTTGAACCATTCTGGCCAGTATTATTTGCAAAGGCCCTGTCCAATGTCAACATTGCAAGTCTTATCTGCACTGTAGGAGTTGGTGGACCTGCCCCAGCAGCTGGTGGTGCTGCCTCTGCTGGAGGGGCTGCTCCTGCTAGCACAGCTGCCCCAGCTGAGGAGAAGAAGAAAGAAGAAGCAAAAAAAGAAGAATCCGAGGAGTCCAATGATGACATGGGCTTTGGTCTGCTTGACTAAATGTTTTTTGTAACATTAAATAAAAAGTTTAACTCAACTATAAAAAGAAGTTTAATCAAGAAGGGGAGGTTATAGGATGGTAACTATTGGGGATGGTAGGATCTCAGGAGGGTGTTTTAAGGATACCAGAGACATGGGCATGTTATAGGCAACAGGGAGAGAATCAATAGTTAGGGAAAGACTAAAGATTACAGAAAGCATGGGAATGGTAGTGGGAGCAATCTGTTGGAGATGATGGGAAAGAGCCTCCTTTTCATCAGAGACATTAGTGAAAAAGAAGATAGTGGGAGGTGATGTCAGCAGGGTGTAAGATAAAGAGAGAGGGGGAAGAGGGAGCTCACAGTGAATGGCCTTGATTTTTTCAGTAAAGTATTAAGTGAGAGGGTAAGGGAAGGGGTACAGTGGAGACCTGAGGAGAGAATAGAAGGTTTGGAATAACCACCTTGGGGAGTGGGATAGAGAATAAATTAGGGATAACCAGGGATGCAGTGCCTTCTGAGGCAAGCCAGGTCTTAGTCTTCTTATCAGAAGAGAAAGAAGCATGAGAGGAGAAGATCTACAAAGAAAGATAATTCATTTGTTAATTAGAACTCAGGAGTTCAAGAAGCCTCAGTAGAAAGGGAGGGCAAACCTGAAGAAAGATATTGGGGCGGGAAGGGAGGAAAAGGAAGACAGGGTTGAAGTCAATGGGAAGGTGGGATCAGACAGCATTTGGATGGGGAGGGGTTGGGAATAAAGCCTTGTTCTTTGGCTATTCCAGGCCAGGGTTCAGTCTCATTGGAATATGGAGACTTACATGGCGGTGGTCATATGTTATTCATGGGGAATGATCTCAGGCAGAGTATCCACAGATGGAAGTAGCTCCACTAATGAAAACAGGTGATGGGAAGTTTCAAAGGACCCTCAACTGCTCCCCCCCAGCAGAAACTTGATGGCACTGTGTCTGAGATGAACAGAAGCCCAGTCTCGAAGCAGGTGCTCTGCAACTATTGGCTTCTTCCTAGCTCTAACATCCTCTGTTCTAAGGTCCCTCCTAGCTCTGACAGTCAATGTTCTAAGGTCCTTTCAGCTTCAACATTCTATGTTCTAAAGTCCTTTCTGGCTCTGATGTAATCAGTTCTAAGTACCTACAACCTCAAATATTCTATGACTTAAGGAAGCCCCCTTACAATTTTAACATTTTATTTCCTAAGACCTCTGACAACTATGGCATTCTATGATCTCTATGACCTGCTGTCCTTACCTTGGCACAAATGTCTCTGTGGTCAGTTCTTCCTCTGGTCAGCTCCATGTGTTCCATGTGGAAAGGTCAGATTGTACTGGGACTTGGCACCCATCTAAATGGAGAGCTCGAAATCACGAAACATTGTCTTCTGACCAATACAGGTTATAAAATGAATAATGTATCTAGAGACTTTCTAGCAAGATAATGGACATGAAAATCTTTAATAAATCATTACCCAAGTGGATCTCTCTTTACACAGGTCTCAAAAATTGTGATCTGATTGCAAAGATATCAGGTGACTATGTTATTTGAAAAAAGCCCCCCAGTGCATGATTATGTGAAGTGAAGAATCTGTTTGTGATGTCAAGTTAAATCAACAAACCTTTATTAAGCACTTGCTATAGCACTGAGGATGCAAAGAAAGATTAAAAACATGGTCCTTTCCCTCTAAGCGCTCACGTTCTAATGGAGGAGATAAGCAAATGACCATGCATACATACATGCACACATATATACACATATATATACTACATATGTAGATGGGTATAGATACACTCGTATGTGTATATATGTATGTGTATATACATGTATATATAAATATATACAAACACATATACATATATATGAAATGGGAGTTATACCAGAAGGAAGGCACTCTGTTGTGTAGGGTGGAAGGCGGGGGGAGATGAGGAAAGGTCTTTTGCAGATGATCGATGAGTGGAACTTTGAAGAAAACTAGGAGGGGAAGGAGAGGTACATTCTAGACATGGAGACAAACTGGTGAGAAGGCACAGAATTGGAAGATAGAATATCTTTCCAGGACTCGCAAGACCATTGTAGCTGGATTATAAAACTACATCGGGTAGAGTGAAGTCTAAGACTAGAAAGATAGAAAGGAGTCAGGTTGTGGTATGGTCCCACCTATACTTTAGGAAGTTCATTTGGGCAGCTGAGTGGAGTGGAATGGAATGGGGAGAACTGGAGGCAGGAAGACCAGCCAGCAGGCTAGTACAATGATCCACGAGTGAGGTGATGAGGGCTTGTACCGGGGCAGTTAGGTGGCACAGTGGATAGAGTACCAGGACTGGAGTCAGGAAGACTCATCTTCATGAGTTCAAATCTGGTCCCAGACACTTAATCATTGTGTGACCCTGGACAAGTCATTTCACTCCCTTTGCCTCAGTTTCCTCATCTGTAAAATGAGCTGGAGAAGGAAATGGCAAACCACTGCAGTATCTTTGCCAAAAAAACCCCCAAAGGGGTCATGAAGTGTCAGACACAACTAAAATGACTGAACAACAACATTCTGGGCTACAAAGGGGATTCACTCCTGAGGCAGGGAGTTGGGCAAGATGACTTCCAAAATCCCTTAATTCTCTAAGATTCTTATATTAGGGAAAACTTCAGTGGGAAGAATGGTAGTTTCGGAGTCAAAGAACACGAATTCAAATCTTGTCTCTGTCCTTTACTACTTATGTGACGTTGCGTAAGTCTCTTTACCTCTCTAGGGCTGAGTTTCCTTATCAACAAATAATGATGGTGGAGGACCAGATGGCCTTAAAGGTCCTTCCCACCCCTAAATCTATGATCCAACAACATCCCTGGAGGATGTAGGATGTGAGCTGAGCCTTAAAGTCTACGGTGTAGGATCTAGAAAGATGCGTCTCAGAGAGCAGGACCTTGAAGTTTGGGATCTGTATCTTGCCACTGCAGCCAGATGGCTCCAGGAGAGAAAGTGAAGCTAGTGACTTTGCACAGCCCTACCTCACTTAAATCCAATTCACTTGCAAGTCATGGCATCACCTTCCTGACGTCATGGTCCTCTTCGAGAACGAAGGACAAACAACAGCTACAGCATCAGTAGGGGAAAGATGAAGAAATGGATAAGGTTGGAGAAGGAGGCTGGGGCTGCACAGGAATCCCCTTCCTGTGTGTTTCCTTCTTCCTCTCCATCAATTCCCGGGTATGAAGGTGATGCCTCTGCCATCCTGCAGTTTGGCTCTCCCCGTTCTACCCAGTTCTCATTTCCTCTGTCCCTTTTGCTTCCCAGAGGCACAACTACACATCTGGCTCCACATTCAGCTCACAGTAGAGCACGTTACATACAATCTTTGTCATCTACCTGTGGCAGAGGGTAGAATGATGCCCTGCTTGTTGCATTAATCAGTCTGTGCTTCTGATCTATAGACATGGTGGGAACAGATCCTAAATTTATACCGCCTAGAATGTTTCATTAAAAAAAAACTTCTCTATCATCAAAACCCCTTGATTTGAAAAGCAAGAGATGTTAAACACTCCCATTGCAGGAAGGACAGCTAGGCTTTGGTTCTGGCTCCATCACTGATTTGGGGAAACTCTCTTCCCATCTCTGGTCCAGCTTCCTTCTCTTTAAAATGAGGGGATTTGGTCATTTTTAAGGTCCTTTCTAGATCTGAAATGCTATATACCGTAAAGTTCCATCTTAGTTCTGATATCCTATGGGATTATCATTGAAGGAGTCCTTCCAGTTCTGGCAGTCTATGCTCTAAGGAGCCTTTAAATTCTGCTGCTCTCTATTCTAAGATCTTTTCAGTTCTCTCATTCTACGTGCTATGTGCCTTCCAGATTTGCCATTCTAGGACCCAAAGTCAACTCTGACATTCTATGTTCTAAGTTCCCTTCCAGCCCTGACAATCTGTTAAAGTCATTTCCAGCATTGACATTCTATGTTCTAAGGTTCCTCCCAGATTTGCCATTCTATGATCCAAAATCCTTTCCAGCTTTGACATTCTACATTCTAAGTCCTTTCTAGTTCTGACAGTCTTTATTCTAAGGTGCCTTTAAACTCTGCTGTTCTCTATTTTAAAGTCTTTTAATGTTTTCACATTCTATGTCCTAAGACCCTCCCAGATCTGACATTCTATGTCCTAAAGTCCTTTCCAACTTTGACATTCTATGTTCTAAGTTCCCTTCTAGGGTTGGCATTCTACTTCAGCTCTATGTATAGTTCTTTATTATATAGCTGTCATTCTATGTCTAATTCTTTATTAAACTCTGCTGTGTAGCTAGACGGCACAATGGATGGTGGGAAGCCAGGTGAAGCATTGGATGGAGTGCAGGCCCTGGAGTTAGAAAGACTCCTATTCCTGAGTTCAAATCAGGTTTGAGACACTTACTAGCTGTGTAATCTTGGATAAGTCACTTAACCCTGTATGCCTCAGTTTCCTCATCTGTAAAATGAGCTGGAGAAGGAAATGGCAAACCACTCCAGTGTCACTGCCAAGAAAACCCCAAATGAGGTCACAAGAGTTGGGCATGACTGAAAAACGACTGAAAAACGGCAACAACTGTGTACCCCACATTGTGGTAGGTGCTTAAGGTAGGGGAGGCAAAGGAGAAGACATGGTAGTAATTTAGTAACATCAGCCCTATTCTCTCATTAGTCACAAAAACCAGAGTTCCTTAAAATAAAAAAAAAACCTGCATGGTTTCTTTCAGGTCAACCCTTTTATTGGACAGATTGGAGGCAGCTAGGCGGTGCAGTGGATGAGAAATCATTGGACTTGAAATAAGGAAGAAAGACCTGAGTCCCAATCTCACCTCAGATACTTAATAGCTGTGTGACCCTGGACAAATCACTTAACCTCTTTCTCAATCTCAGTTTCCTTATCTGTGAAATGAGGATAATAATAGCACCCCCTCACAGGGTTATTGTGAGGATCAAATGACATAACATGTGTATATAAGACTTATGCAAATCTTAAAGCTAAATTTGAAAGGAATCAAGTTGTGCATAGTAGATTTGCAGTTTCATGTGCAATTATCTTTTTTATTGTACTAAGTTGTGGGAACAGCTTGTTTTATTCCATAAATTAAAAATAAAATAATTTTTTTAAGTAAAGCTAAATGCTAACTATTTGAAAAATGAGGCCCAAAGAGAAGGGATTTATTTTCTCAAGGTCACACAACAGCTTAGTGATAGACTCAAGGCAAGAACTCAAATTTCTTGACTCCCAGTTCAGTGTTCTTTCTACTCCCCCATCCCGCCTCCTCTGCCCTCGAAACAATCTCATTGATCAGGCAAGGCTCACACACATGAGATGTATAGTGGACAATACAATACAGAGTGTGATAGACTTCTTCGTGTATTTGACAGAGCATGAGTCCTGTAGAAGTTCACAGAAGCGGGGCATGATATGGATTGGCAGTCAGAGAAGCTTCATTGATGGGACTTGATTGGAGCCCTGTAGGATGGGTAGGATGTGAACAAGTGAAAAGAAATTCAGAGGACAAAGCCTTGAATTAACCACTTAGACTTATCAAAATATTTTAACATCTACAGCAACATATAGAGAGGTAGGTTACATGGTGGATAGTGAGGTAACCTTGGAGCTAGGAAGTGCTGCCTGTCATATATACTGGCTGAGTGACCTGGCTGGCACCCAAAGGAACTCTCTGCTACTGTAACTATATGTATCTGTATCGTTAAATGGAGTTTCCTCATGGCAAGTTCCTTGTGCCAGTGAAATCACAGGTCAGAATTTTTATTAATCTCTTTCCTTTAGTATTTTAAATCTTATAAAGCAAATCCCCCACAATATACCTTTGAGCTATGCTGAGCAGGGATTGTTAACCCTGTTTTACAGATGGGAAAACTGAGGTTTGAAGAGATGCAGCAAGTAGCCCACAGCTGCAGAACTGGATGTATCTGAGCCAGGACCAGGATTCAATTCCGGGGCTCCCTCGATGCCCAGTGCCTAGTCTTCTTTCCTCTATATTCTCCTGTCTCTTCTGCTCTCTAAGCATATATAGGTTTTATTAAAGAGCATTTCATAGGGCATTCTGCAGAAATGGGGCCATTTTGCTCCTCAATCTAGAAAGTACTGGTTGCCCAGCCTGGTGCCTCACCAAGGGCTCCTCTCTGACAGGACCTCCTCATCCATTCAAAGTGGCCCCCAAGGGAAAGGGAGCCCCTGGCTATGAAACAATAGCTTAAAATGGACCCAAGGTGCAGCTCAAAACCACTTTCTCTTCACTCATCAAATGGGGTCTATCACACTTTGCAATTCCTACCCAAAGGGTTCCTTTGAAGAAGACACTGTAGAAATAGAAATCTCCTACAGCCAGAAGGGAGAGTTCTGTCATCTAGGGTCTTCTCACACTTAGTTGAGCCCTAAGATGTTTATCTTGGTTCTGTCATATAGTGAGCTCGTTGTGTCCATGCCTTGACCAATATCCTCACCTTGGACTGTAAGCTCTGTGAGGACAAGGACATATCTTCTCTATCTCAGAATCCACCATAGCTTTATTCTGATACTGAAAGAGCCATGATTTCATTAATGTCAGGGACTTTGTCCAACAACATAATTCTTGTTTTTTGTTTGCTGTCAACTTTTGACCTTTGTGTAGACAGCTGGTTTTGAAATTCCTGCTGCTTTCATAACCACTCACTTCCTGTCTGTCAGTTGCAGCTATTATGAGGGCCATTGCCACTTTGCCCCTTTCAACGCCTTTGACTTTCCTCTTTAAGAATATATCCGTGGTATTAAACACATAGGGCTTCTTTCATTCTTTGCTCCTGAGCTAAATTTTTTAACACGATTTTGACAAGTTTCCCCTAGGGCTGATTTTAAATTGAATTTATCAAGTATACAGAAATATCAATCAATCAATCAATGTTTATTAAGCACCTTCTATGTGCTAAATAGGCTCTGTGATAAGCACTGGGGCTATAAAAAGAGGGAAAAGACTATTCCTGCCATTGCTCAGCTTACAATATAACAGAGAAGACAACAAACAAATCTATACAAACAAGCTATGTACAGGAGAAACGGGAAATAAAAAAAGAGGGACAGCTAGGTGGTACAGCGGATAGAGGCAGGGCCTGGAGCAGAAAGACTCATCTTCCTGAGTTCAAATCTGGCCTCAGACGCTTACTAGCTGTGTGACCCTGGGCAAGTCATTTAACTACTTGCCTCAGTTTCCTCATTTGTAAAATGAGCTGGAGAAGGAAATGGCAAACCACTCCAGTATCTTTGCCAAGAAAACCCCAAATGAAGTCACAGAGAGTCAGACATGACTGAAAATGATAGAACAAGTCTTCCGCTTCCTCTGAGATGGATGTGAGTTATTAATGTCTGTCTTCATGGTGGTCTGTTCACTTACAGTAAGCATGAGCCCAGCAGAGCAGAAGGATCAAGAATCCCATTGGGCACATGATAAAAACAATTCTGCCAAATCCTTCACTTCTCAGTTCCTGCGTTTAGCCTTGACTTCGTTATGCCTTCTGCTTTCATTTACGGCAAGCATGTCGATGTAAGTGGGGTTGCATTCCTCTAGGAATGTGTCAACTTGGCTGTCATTGTACAGAGATTTCACAGTGAGAATTCTACCAATAGTATTTGTATTTGTAAATTATCTTAAAACTGTATGATTCTTAGCATCTCTGCTTGCCTTTTTCAGCACTTATCACAGTACCTGGTACATAGTAAATACTTAATAAATGCTTCTTAATTGAATTTTCTCTTGAGGAGGTAGCATGGTCTAGCCCAGTGGTATCAATCTTAAATAGACATGGATCCCTGCCTGCCATATATTGACTTGGAAAACCACAAATGAACATTATCTGCATTGTATTATATTCCTATTTATCTTGTTAAACAGTTCCCAATTACATTTTAAACTGGTTCAGCTATACTGGGGAGGGGCTAGATTGAGAGTCTGACACCTCTAGTCTAGCCAATCTCCATCACTATGGAAGCCGAATGGGATGTGGGCCATTTTGCACGTTTGTCTATTCATGTACTGGTGGTGGCTCCAAAAATCCATCCCCTTATGGCTAGCCTTCTGTTGACTATACTCTCTGCAATTAGCTAGGTTGGTCTTCAGATGACAGATACACACCGTCTGTCACTGGGTTTGTATTTGAAGAGTTTCCAGGTCAGTAGCACCTCCTAGAGCTTGTGTTCTACTAGAATGAACTTTAAAAATTCAGGGTCACTTGTACACCACAAGGAGGCACCAGGGAAGGACTTTAGTAAAGTAAAACTCATTCCAAAGGATATTTCACATAATGAGTACCTGGCAAATATTTATCTAACAGAATCTCACATTTTTATAAAACTTTATAATTTGCAAAATATTTTCTCACAACCCTGCAAGACAGGGGGTATAAATATTGTTGTCATTATTATTATTATTTTCTGTTGAGCCTGTGATCTCATCAATCAATTAATCAATAAATATTTATTAAGCACGTACTATATGCTAGGCACTGGGCTAAGTGGTGGGTAGGTATCACCCAGTGAAGAATTCTGTCTAACGGGGCAGACTGGCACCTTCTCAAAAAACCATAGCTTGTGAAAGCCTCTCTCCTTTATGCTGGTGGGTATTGAGGAACTGGCTATCAACTTCTTCTGCATTAGCCAAATTGCCTAATGGACTTTTTAGTATTCCCAGGCATTCCCAAGCTGAGACTTAAGGATCTTGTGACTACCAGCCATGTCTGAGATCAAATGCTGGTCCATTAAGCCTTCTGTCAGTCTGTTCCATGCCTCCATCTTAGTTCCTTGCCATTGCTTTAATAATAATAATAATAATAATAATATTACAAACTAACATTTATATAGCATTTGAAGGTTTGCAAAGCACTTTACATGTTGTCTCATTTGGTCCTCACAACAACTCTATAAGTTATGTGTTATTATTATGCCTATTTTACAAATAAGGAAACTGAGATACAAAGAAGTCACACAGTTAGTAAGTGTCTGAAGTAGGATTTGAACTTCCTAACTGTAAGTCTCCTGCCCTATCCACTCTGTCTCCTATGATGTCTCAATGTTATTGTTGTTCTGTCATTTCAGTTGTATCCGACCCTTTGTGACCCCATTTGGAGTTTTCTTGGCAAAGATACTGGAGTGGTTTGCCACTTCCTTCTCCAGCTCATTTTACAGATGAGGAAACTTAGGCAATGAAGGTTAAGTGACTTGCCCAGCGTCACACAGCTAATAAGTGTCTGAAGCCAAATTTGAACTCAGATCTTCCTGACTCCAGGACAGGCACTCTATGCACTTCACCGCCTAGCTGTCCATTGTCTTAGTAGCATGTTCTATGACTCAAATAGTTCCTCCCCAGCAGGATGTGGATATTTTCCTGAGAATCTTCTTAGCTTGTACAAAGGAGATTTTAAAATAATTTCTTCATTCATTGATCCTGAGCTGAATTTTCTAACACATTTTTGAAAAGTTTCCTCCAGGGCTGGTTTCAAATTGAAATTGTCAAGTGTGCAAAAGTATGTGTCAATCAATCAATAAACATTTATTAAGCAGTGCTGGGGATACAAAAAAAGGCAAAACTCTGTCCCAGCTTCCAATCTAACAGGGAAGACAATGAACAAACAGATATATACAAACAAGCTATGTACGGGATAAATAAGAAATAAATAAAAGAGAGAAGGCACTGGAGCTAAGAAGCTGGGAAAGGCTTCCTCTAGAAGATGCATACAGGTAGCTCACTATTTGTAGGTGTTTCTGATGTCAGCCTCCCACACGTGGATCTCGTGACAACGTCAGAGAATACCTCCCTTTGCAGGAATGTCTTAAGCTCCCCTTCTGATTCTTCTTCTTCAGCACCAGTGTGGTAGAGGGTGTTACTGACCAGTTTCTAAGTCTTTTGCTTACCTTTTATCCCTGTAGGGATGATGGAATGCATCCCTGGTGCAGACAACTTTCATAACTTGGACAGGGCTTTGTCTGGCTCCTTACCTCTCCCCAAATTGCCAGCACATACTTGGAAGGCACTCCAATGGTCATTGTCTCTCTGTGAATTAGACCCACTGGGAATCCCCTGTAGGATTCTAAATCCTTCCCTTTTCACTCACATTCCAAAGCCTGAACAGGCAGGTTGCTAAGGTTAGCCTAAATCACCACACAATAACCATGGATACTTGAGCACATGACCACGTGATAGTTATAGTATAACAACTAATTTAGCTTATAAAAGTCACATGGAAAAATTTAAATGTCCAAGAATGGCCTAAGAAAGGACATATACATGCATACCTACACACATCTATACATATATAAATGGGTGTATACACATGCACACGTACACATATGTATATACATATATATAACGTATATGTACCTACATATGTGTTTATGACACACACACATATATATATGGGGAATTTCGTAATGGACCCCTTTGGCAATCTGGTAGATTCTATAGACCCCTTCTCAAAATAATGTTTTTTAATACATGAAATATAAAAGATTGCAAAGGAAGCACATTTTATTGAAATACAGATGTAATTTTTTTTCCATCCAGGTTTACAGGCTCTGTTACTCTGTTAGTCTCACATTCTCTAAGCTTCTTTCCGGTACCAGCTCTTGCTCTTCAAGGCCATAAATTAAACATCTTGGATCCCACAGGCTAAGGTGCAGTGTACTAGAAAGCCTTTCCCTAAGAAAGGCAGGATGTCTTTCCTTTAATCCCTAGTCATGGCCATGAGATACCATACCTAGTTAAGGACAGCCCCTCAAAAAGAGCCAGCCAGAGGTGCCCCACATCAAAATTTTTGACTTTCTGTGTCTGGTGCTGATTTTAGTCCCATTATCCCAGCCAGTTATTTGACTTATGGTTAGGAAAATCTTTGTAACTCATGTTTAACCTCTGACAGGTGTTGTCCACTCCCCCTCAAAACTCATTGCAGAGATTCTTCTCAAAAACAAACCCCACAAGAATTAACTGAAGCTTTAAAACTCACTTCACTCCCAGTATCTTTGAATGGCCTACAAGTGACAGAGAGCAGTAACAAAACCTAAGCAAATACATTGAGATAATTGCCCTCTACATTCCTGCTTTTACTATGTACCTCTACCAATTAAAAAACTTTATTGGCTTTTGTGTAGGGCTCTTTGTTTTGTTTTTGCTCATAAAAAACCTCACTGCTCCCCTGAATATGCAGTGTAGTTTTAAAATAAACATCTAATTATTAAGGAGTTAACAATAACCCAGTGAGGTAATCACCACAGTTGTTATTCTTCCCATTTTACAGATGAGGAAACTTAGGATGAGATACGTTAAGTGACTTGTCCACAGTCACAGAGCTACCAAGTGCCAGAGGCAGGATTTGAATCCAGTACTTCTGACACCATGTCCAATACTTTGATTGAATGAATAGATGGAAAAATGAAGCAGCTCAGAATAGGACTAATTTTAGGATCTCTGTTAATGGAAGCCATAAGAAGGCATGCCTTGTAGTATTCATGGAATAATATGAGATTAAATTGAAAAAGGCAGGAAAGTCCTTCTTACCCTTAAAATCTCTTTCTCATTGGCCGGAATGTTTCAACTTCTGTCATTAGTTCCAGCCCTTTGAGTAAAGAAGGAGGTACTGTCCACATAGTTGCTTCAAATCAATTAATCAACCAGGCGATCAATAAACATTTAGTAAATATTTACTCAGTTCCAAGCACTGAGGACACAAAGATCAGTCCCCGCCCTCAAGGATCTTACCTTCTTTTTTGGTTGCATTGAAAATGCATCTCTGAGGGGCAGCTAGGTGGCACAGTGGATAGATCACCAGCTCTGAAGTCAGGAGGACCTGAGTTCAAATCTGGCCTCAGACCAAACATTTGACACTTACTAGCTGTGTGACCCTGGGCAAATCACTAAACCCCAATTGCCTAAGAAAAAAAAAAGAAAATGCATCTCTGAGACTGTAAGTTGCAAAGGAAGTGTCCATCTGAATTGGTAGAGTAAGTTTCCATACCTAGCAGTTTCCTATACCAGTGCAATCTCAGGCCCAGCCATCTGTATATAGATGGAGATTTTATCTATCTACTTATCTATGTGTGTGTGTGTATATATATATATATGCAAGTAGATGTAGGATGGATACAGAATAAATTCAAAGTAATTGGAGAATAGTGCTAATATTGGGGGAGGGGAATCAGGAAAGGCTTCATGTAGGAGGTGGCATTTCAATTAAGCTTTAAAGGAAACTAGTTACTCTATGAGTCAGAGGGGAAGAGGGAGTTCATTTCAGGGGCACAGCCTGTGCAAAGGCCTGGCGGTTGAATATTATGTGTGAGCAACATCAAAGCCAGCTTGGCTGGACCATAGAATATATGAAGGGGAATGACATATAATAAGGTTGGAAAAGGAGGTTGGAGCCAGGATGTGAAGAGTCTTAAATGTCAAACAGAAGAGTTTCTATTTGATGCTAGAGGTAACAACCTCTAATAATAATGGTGTTCATTGAGTTGGGAGGTGGCATGGTCAGACCTGTATGTAAGCCCTGCCCCAAAGTCCATTGGTATGGGACTCTCTCCTTATTGGTGGAGATTAAGGTCCTGCCCTTTGTGTGTATGTTGGGTGGGGATAGAGTTGGTGAGAGAGCACCAAGCTACCCAGCCCCCTTTGGGGACTTGCCAACTGGAATCCCCCTTCAGAACTCCAGAGTTAATCCCCCTCTCAAGTTTCAAGTTTTACTTGAGTATTGAGTCATTTTGGGCACTTCCGGCTTCCAGCTTTGAGAGAAAAGATAGAAGAGGCCAACCCCGCTTCAGGTTGCTGAAGGAAAAGACTCTGGGGAAACAGGAGAAGAGCTGGTGCTCTCCATCATGTTTCTACCCTCAGTTTGCTATACTAGAGACTTTGGGCAATTTCCCCTTGGGTGACACCCAGGATTCTCTCTTTTGGTTGAACTGAGCTATCCCACTCTTGATGACAGAGGTCCTTTAGGGTTGTTACAAGAATCAAATAAGATATATGTAAAGCATTTAGCACAATGCCTGGTACAGTTAGGTGCTCAACAAATGTTTGTGGAATTGAATTGAATTATGATTATCTTACGTGAGATAAATTTGTTATTAATAATAACCATAATGAAAATAATCAGTCACCTACACATAATGCTTTAAAGTTTACAAAGTATTCTATTTATAACTCTAGGAGATAGAATAATACCAGTATTCTTGCCTCCCATTTTACAGGTAAGAACAAATGAGGCTCTCAAGTGAAATGTCTCATCAAGGTCACATAGCTAGGAAGCATTGTAGCTGGAATCTGAGCTAGGATCTTTGCCCTGCATCACAATGGATGACTAAACCATTTGGCAGATCTAAAGAGATAATGTATAGGAAAGTTCCCTCTAAAAGCAGTATGATCTCAAAAGTCCCTCCTAATAACTTTAAAAGTTTCAGTATTTTAAGTGCTCTGCAAATGCAAAGGATTATGATTAAATATTAAATATTGACGGAAAAAAATATAATCATACTCACATATCCTGAGTTTAGAAGAGAGCTCCAGATATCCCCCAGCAAAGCCCCCTGCCTTCCAGTCAGTGTGGTACTATTCCTCTCTCCCCCCCCCAACTTAATAGATAAGTCAACTGAGGTTGAAGGCCAAAGAAGTGATTGGTCCAAGGTCACACAGTGATGGAGGAAGGGCAAGAACCCAAGTCTACTACCTCCTAATCCTGAGTTAGTGCTTGTCATCCACCCCCAACAAATATGGAGGACCACAACTGGTTGAGCTCATGGCAGCAGAGATCACTCTGGAGCCCCTCATTGTACCCTGGAATTCTGAGGGGCAGTGTAACCTTCCTGACCTTGAGAGAGTGGGGTCGGAGTATCTATGTTACATAGACACACACACACGTGTGTACGTATGTGTGCATATATATGTGTATATATATGAAATCTCATTTGACCCTCACAACTCTGTGAAGTAGTTGCTATATTAGTAATAATAATAATTATTATTAACATCTATATAGTGAACAGAGTCACCCTCATTGAACAGTGGAGATTGGCCAGGATAGAATTTTAGAGGAAGAGTGCAATGATTCCCACTCCCATTTTACAGGTAAGGAAACTGAGACCCACAGAGGAGAAGTAGCTTTTCCTAAGATCATCAGCTAGTAAGTGGCAGTTAGGACTACAACTCAGTTCCTTTATGATAAACAGGTATATAAATAAATGGAAAAAAATTTGTTTAAGTGCTTACTATGTGCCAATCACTGTGTTGAGTGCTAGGGATTTGAACCCAAGTATTCTGATTTCAAATCCCGTGCTCAATAAATGTTTGTCAAATCAATGAAGTTTATGCCTTTTGAGAAATTGGAGTGATCCTGAAGGCTGTGGATGTAAAAGTGCTTTGGAAACTATGAAATGTTATATAACCCATGAGATATTATTAGTAATATTAGAGGCAGGGGAATAAGTGTCAAGGAGTAATTAGAAAAGGCATCTAGGTTGACTTTGTGCCACAAAAGTAGCTGGCATGGTGGAGAGAACACAGGGTCTATAATCAGAAAGATGAGACTCCAAATCTGGCCTTAGAGACTTATTAGCTGCATGACCCTAGGTTAGGCACTTAACCTCTATCTGCCTCAGTTTCCTTAACTATAAAATAAGGATAATAATAGCATTTACTTACCAGGGTTATTGTGAGGACCCAATGAAATAAGGATTAAATGAGATCATATGTGTTATTTTTTTTTAAAAGCACTTAGTGCCTGGTACATAGTAGGCACTATTTATGTGCTTATTTCCTTTTAGGAAAATCATTTAACCTCTGTCTGCCTCAGTTTCCTCAACTGAAAAGTAAGGATAATAACAGCATTTACCTCCCAGGGTTGTTGTAAGAATCAAATGAGATCATATTTGTAAAGCATTTCCTGGTACACAGTGGATGCTATATAAATGCTTGTTGCCTGCCTGTACTCATTCGTTTCTTCCTTCCTTCCTTCTTTCCTTCCTTATACCATTATACTTGTCCTTTTCGGTGGGGCTCAAAGAGAAACAATTATGAACCTACTATTCTCCCATATTTAATGCTCTGGGGATGATTACACAAGCAGGTGAAATAACTGTTTTGTAATTGAACAATAGTATTAGGACATAAGCTCCAGTATTAGCTCACTTATTGTCAGGACAGCTCCTGCAGCAGATAGAACCCACGATAACATGAACTTCATTCTGTTCCTACAAGGTTTTGATTTTTTTTCACCAGGTCTCTATATTTTGAAAGTTTTTCATTTCATGTAGCTTGGAGATGACTAGTATTTGGCATGGCACCACATATTAAAAACATTGTTTTTATATTTGATGATAATAATAATAGTAATGATTAACATCATCATCATTAATAATAATCATTTTTACTATCATCATCATCATTAAGCATGACTTAATGGATATAGTGCTGGACTAGAAGCAGGAGTCGATCAACAAACATTTATTAAGCACCTATTCTGTTCCAGTTACTGGAGATGCAAAGACAAAAATGAAACAGTCTCTTTTCTCAAGGAGCTTACATTTTATTGAAGAAGACATAGCAGAAGGTCTGGGTGCAAATTCCACCTCTGACACACTGATTAGCTGTATGACCATGACCAAGTCACTTAAACCTCTCTGATCTTCAGACAACATATCGTGATTATAGAAAGATGTGAGTTCATTAATATATTCTTTCTGTGTTTGTCTCTGTGTCTCTCTCCCTGCCCCCACCTCTGTCTGTCTCTGTGTCTCTGTCTCTGTGTCTCTGTCTCTGTCTTTCTCTCTATCTCTCCATCTCTGTCTCTCTCTCTCCCTATCTCTGGCTGTCTGTCTGTCTCTCTATGTACATACATATATATATATATATACACATATATATATAATATGTATACATATATATACACATATATAGGAAAGCACTTTTCAAACTTTAATGGACTTTAGAAATGTGAGCTTATGCAATATTTCCATACTTAATGGATCTATGATTTCATCCCTGTGGGTACTCTTGGTGCCAATAGCAATATATTCATGCCTTCTCATCCTGCAATTCTGTTTGATTTCTCCAGAGAATATTAACTCAATATCTTGGTGACTTTCCTCAACGTCTTCTTGCATTTTGTGGGTATCAGTCCAGCATTCATTTTCTTCATCTGTTATCCCTTACTTCCTTTACATGACCAGCCCACCTCCTCTTCTGGTTATTTATATTTTAGACAATTGGGGTTAAGTGACTTGCCCAGGGTCACACAGCTAGTAAGTGTCAAGTGTTTGGTCTGAGGCCGAACTTGAACTCAGGTCCTCCTGACTTCAGGGCTGGTACTCTATCCACCGTGCCACCTAGCTTCCCCTGATTATATATTTTCTGATGGTATATCTTAACCCATTCTTATGCTTCATTAAAAATATGCCTACTTATTCTCATTACTCATCTTTCCATTGTCTTTTAGGGGTAACTGCAGCTTGGACAACTACGAGCATAACCTGAGTGGTTGAGAAGTTTAACCAAAGAATTAAAGGAATATGGAAGGAGGAAAATTAGGGGCAGATTGGTGTTGCAGTGGATAGAGCATGGTCCCTGGAGTTGGGAAAACCTGAGTTCAAATCTGGCCTCAGACCCTTACTAGTTGTGAGATCCTGGGCAAGTTACTTCATCCTTTTTGCCTCAGTTTTTTCATCTGTAACATGAGCTGGAGAAGGAAATGGCAAACCACTCCAGTATCTCTGAAAGTATCTTTGAAAGAAAACCCCAAATGGGGTCATGAAGAGTCAGACACAACTGAAATGACCCAACAACAACAAAGAGGAGAAAGAGTAGAGCTCTTAAAGGAGAATAAAAAATCAACAACAAGAAAATCTCTATCTTATAAGACAGGTACAATTTTAATAAAGCAGTGAACACTGTTTAAAGGCAGATAGAACATAGGAATGGAACAATAAATAGAGAAAAATACAAAGATAGCAAAATTCAAAGAACAATTAGGATCTTTATAGATCTTCTGACCTTGAAGACAGAGCCCAATAAAACACTCTACAAATGACTGGACTCCATGAAAAGCACAATGAAACAAAACACCTAAATATCATCTTACAGCAAATTATACAAGAACATTTTCCGGAAGTATTAGAGATAGGGTGCAAAGTACAAGAAGGAAATTGTGAATTTAACCCATTTTGGAAACGTTAGATTTTAAAGACATTTAATTATTGAATGGGAACATTTAAGAGAGTGTATTTTTCAGCATCAACTGTACATTTTAAAAAATTGAGCATATGGTAGGTCATAAAGAACTCAAAAATTTACGCAGAAATGTTAAGCATATCATTAGCAGATGGCAACACAATAAAAATTGTAATTAATGAACAAAAGATAAACTAAACATCCTAAATTACATGTGAATTAAAAAATATATCATAGAAGCAATAAACAATTATATATTAAAATTTAAACCAGTGAGACAATAATCTACAATACAAAGGCTGCAGCTAACAGAGTCCTTAGAGGGAAATTTATAGCTCTAAATGAGCAAGAAAAAGAGAGGACTAATGGACCAAGGTTGTAATCTAAAAACAATAAAACCCACCTCTTTGAAGAGGTACGAGGTCAATGTATGTGGTATATTGGATGTATTTTCAGACTTTTTAAACATGTATTTATCAGTTTTATTAACTTTTCTCTTTTTCTCTTTCTCTTTGGACCAAGGTTGTAATCTAAAAACAATAAAACCCACACCCTCTTTGAAGAGGTACGAGGTCAATGTATGTGGTATATTGGACTTATTTTCAGACTTTTTAAACATGTATTTATCAGTTTTATTAACTTTTCTCTTTTTCTCTTTTTCTCTTTTCTCCCTTAAAATATTATTTTGCATATGAGATGACTCTCTATGTTGAGGGGAAATTCTGGGAATTTAAAAAAGAGCCCTCAATAAAATGTATTTTTAAGATAAATAACAAAAATAATAAGATCAAATGGATAATCTCAAAAAACAAACACAGAAGGAGACATTTTGAAAATCCAAGGAGAGATAAACAAAATAGAAAACCAAAAGATTATTGAACTGATAAAAGAAATAAAGAGCTGGGTTGTTGGGGGTGTTTTTAAGATAAAAAACTTGATTAAAAAACTAGAACAGGAAACCAAATGATCAAAATCCAAAATAAGAATGGGAAACCTACATTAAATAGACAAGAAATAATTATAATTAATAGAAAATATAATGCTAATTTATACATTAACTAAAAACGTAACCTAAATGTATCAATATAAAGTGTCAAATTTAACAAAACATCTAATTCTAAACAATCTGTCTCATATATTTTGGTTTTATTTATTGTGATGTGAGAATAGCAAAAGGAAAGAGGTATAGTTCTTTTTAAAAGATTTTTTAAATTTAAAATTTTCCATTGCTATCTTGTTTTTATATTATCTTCATTTTTGAATGTCATGGTTCAGATCTTTTAATAACATGTCAATTTGTTGTCAGCAAATTTTGTTATATTTAACCGAGCATTGAACAAAGGTCTTGCATTTAGAGTGTAAATGATTCAGTTCATGCTTAAAGATGGGCAAAACAACATCTCTCAGTACTGTGTTCCCTCTTCTACTTTCAAAGTGACAGAAATAAAGCAATGGAAAAACACATGGAAAATCCCAAGAACTAGTATGTTTTATCACTCTGCAAATGGCTGACACAGAAGAGCATTCTATTCTGTATCTTTACAATGGGCTCTTCCTTCTATATCTCTGTTGAGACAATGAGCTGAATAGCCTCTCCCAGAAAATGCTTTCATTTATTCAGACAAGCATTTATTATGCACCTACTATTTGCCAGACACTGCTAGGCATTGGAATGCAATTGTGTTTTTTTTACCTTCTCAGCTGTGGAACTGTGGTGACTTTTATAGTTGTAAGCTTCAAACTTTGACCCTCATTGTGTAAGATTAAGGCCCCTTTGGATGAGTTACATAATCTAGGTCCAGGAGTGTCAAAGGTACTAGAGCCATGCACCATCCTTTAAATTCTAGCCAAGGCCAGGTCCTTGACTAACAAGCTTTCAACCACAGAAGGCTTTCCAGCCAGGAAAGCGTCCAACATTGTAAACAACCAACCCCCAGGAAGCACACCCTGAGTTTCTGTCCAATCAGTAGTTCGAGTGTGCTTTTGGCATGGGGAGAGGTGGATCCCTCTGAGAACAACAAAATTCCCCTTTACAAGCTCTGGCAAGACCCTGGCACCAGCAGCAGCTCAGGGCCCCCATGAGCTGAGCCAGGACCTTCAGAAAGGGAGCCAAAAGCCTGCAGGCTCCAAATGAGATGTTCCCCCAAACCACCTTTTACCAGAGCCCCAAGAGATGGAACTGGGGATGAGGGCAGGAGGAGGGGGTGGGAAGCACAACATAGACAGCTATTGTCAAATCACTGGACTGCTTGCTCACTGTCCCCCAGACATTGCCACGAGCCTTTGGAAAGAGCAAGGGATTGTCTGGGAGTAAGAAGACTGGGCTTCTTATACTCCAGGCCCCTTGCTGCCTGTTCCTTGCATCTAAGTCTGCTCTAGGAAAAGACCTAACATTAGCAAAACGAACCCTTATGTTCCCTCACTCATTTCA
The DNA here is from genome assembly GCF_900497805.2 of Vombatus ursinus. Taxonomy (NCBI): domain Eukaryota; kingdom Metazoa; phylum Chordata; class Mammalia; order Diprotodontia; family Vombatidae; genus Vombatus; species Vombatus ursinus. The sequence goes on from NW_020954551.1 coordinate 39,602,766, forward strand.
AGCTAAGGTTTTAATCTCACCTCTCACTTTTGAAAAAGGCAACTTGATAGAATAGAAATATTAGGGGTATTATAGTCAGAAGACCTGGGTTCAAATTCTGACCCTATTACCTTCTACCTACATGAAGGTAGACAAGTTACTGGACCCTCCTAGAGCCTCAGTTTTACCATCTACATAATAATAGTATTTATAGCACTTTAAGGTTCCCAAAGAGCTTTATAAACATCATCTCATTTTTTCTTCACAAAAACCCTGGAAGGTAAGTGCTATGATCAATCCCCTTTCACAGATGAGGGCACTGAGGCAGACAGAGATTAAGTGACTCGGCCAGAGTCACACAAATAGTAAGTATCTGAGGCAGGATTTGAACTCAGGTTTTCCAGACTCCATCTAGTGCTCCATCCTCTGTGCTACCTAGCTGCTTTGTATAATGAAGGGATCTGACTAGATGATCTTTAGGGTCCCTTCCAGCTCAAAATAGATATTTTTTTAAAAAAGATAATCAATAAAACATTTTAAGAAATTTCTAAAGGTAATGGAAGAGTATATGTATGTGTGTATGTGTGTGTGTGTGTGTGTGTGTGTGTGTGTGTGTTGACACTGTCACAAAAACTGCTGGTAGGCTATTGGCTATAATGTGTGTGTATGTGAATGTGAATACTTTTATGTATATGTAAAACTATATATAATTATATACGTATATAGTAGACATTAATAATGTCTTGTACGGTTCTTCTCCCTGTTCTTCTTGTGTGATATTTGTGATTATTGATGATTGTTGAATTCATAACTAAATAAAAAAAATAAGGGGTTTCTGGCATTAGACAACAAATTTAGGGATGGACTTTCTTAATGTCGGGGGCCCAACCACCTTAATTTATGGCCAAACCTAGTTATGAGCCTCTTTGTGTCTCCTGCTGAGTTTAGTTCTCGCTCACCTGAGGGCAATTCTCTCCCACAGCTATCCCCACACCTGGAACAGACTGCCGTCTCCCTTCTGTTCTTTCCTCCAAATGAAAAGCAACTTCCTTTGGAAAACTTTCCCCAATTAACCAAAGATTGCCTACCCACTCCCTATCCCCCACCACCTTGATCAAACCAGTTGACCCTGATTTACCATAGGACTTCAGAGAATCCCTAGTCCAAGAGAAGGGTGATGACTTTGCCCGAAGTCACTGATTTCAAGGTCCTTTATCTGTAGGCTCTAAGCAGCAGAGCTGCAATCTAAAAGCAAGTTCTCTCCCTCTGAATCCAGCACTCTTCCCATTATGCTACACTTTGCACTTCTCTTAAGCTATGCTTTCGTGAAGAGCTCACTCCATTGTCTGTCAAGTGAGATAATGTATGTCAAGCATTTCAAAAACGTTTAAAGTTCTATATATATCATCCTCTGTTCTGGGCTGCTTGATCTCTCCTATAGACTGTAAGTACTTTGAGGGAAGGAATGGAATTTCACCTTAGCACCAAGGACAGCAACATTTTTGTTGCCTAAGACACCGTCCTAAGGGTTATAACCTTGCAAAATGTCAAAGCCTTGAAGGGACCTTAAAGACATAGAATATTCTAACTGAAACTTAGAATACAGAACTTTACAACTATAAGGAAACATAGAGAATGCCTTAATTCTATAGATGAGGAAATTGAGACCCAGAGAAGTGGGACAACTAGATTGCACAGTGGACAGAACTCAGGACTTCGACTTAGGAGTACTCGAGTTAAAATCTTGCTTCAGACATTCAATTAGCCATGTGGCCCTTGCAAATCTCAGCCTCAGTTTCCTCATCCATAAAATAGGGATAGTAATAGCATCTACCTACAGGGTTGTTGGGAGGTTCAAATATGCAAAGCACTTTGTAAATCTTAAAGCACTATACAAATACTAATGGTGGTGATGATGGAGAGACTTAACTAAAAATCATACTACTTAAAGCCACTTGTAGCCATTTTCTTTTATTTCTTATTGGTATACAAGTATACCATGGCAAGTTTGGGGTGGGAAAGGGAGATGGGCACATAGAACGATATACTTAAACTCTTAACCAATGCTACTTTCATAGGCAAAGAAACAGCTGCCTAGGGAAGTCAGATTCACAGAATGTGAAAGCTGAAAGGAACCTGAGAGGTCAGGTCATGAAACCATCTCATTTTGTGAATTAAAGGATTCTATGCAGAACTAGAATCATTATCCAGTCCAGTCCCCTCTTTTACAGATGAGGCAATTGAGACCTAGAGAGAGAAATTGATTTGACCAAAGTTACTCATAGTAAATGACAGAGTGGCATTCAAATTCATATCTTCTGCTTCCAAGTCCAGTGATCTTTCCTGTCTCCCAAGGTCCCAACTGAGAAGAGTCCCCAGGCTCCAGGCAGTGATAAGCCAAACTTAGAAGCAATTTTGGGGGCAGCAAAGTGTGTTTCTGGTGATCCAAGCAATCTCTTTCAAGTACATCCATCCTGTCTTTCGCTTCCCTTCTGCCCAAGGAGAATAATCACCAGGAAGCCTCTTTGGGAAATGCCAGTTTATCTGCTATGTAAGGAAGTAGGACCTATCTTCAGCTCCAAACTCCTTAGTGATCAGACTGCACTCAGAATGACTTTGGCCTATTTCCATGAATAAAATCTTCTTTCAAATAAAATAGACTCACCACTGTCTTGGGGAAAATTCGTAAGAATGTGCTACTGGTTCTAAAGGCCATTTCCAAAGAGGAGCTTCTGTCATGGAGCAATAGTCTTTATTGGAATCCTTGTGTATCTTCCTATGGGGATTTGACCTGAAAGGGACCCAACCTATTTGAATGTTTTAAAAGTCTAGAAAACCCCTTGGCTTGGATAAGTTCCTCCCACCCCAAGTAGGCTGTTTCTTCCCTATCCATGCCATGCTCCTCTTATGTCACATTCCCTGTCATACATGAAGTGATGGGGGATCCAAGGATCCTATTCATCAAATTTGTGAGTACGTAGTATAACCAGAAGCCAAAGAAAGTTTAAAACATGGTTCAAGGAGTTCATGTTATAATGGGTGAGACAGTACCCAAATAATGGCATAAATATAAGACTTATGCAGTAGAAGCAAAAGACAACCTCAGAGGGAAAACTTAGAGGTAGGAACCAGAGAAAACCTCCTATGGAAAGGGGATTCAAACTGTCTTGAAGGAAGCTAGGAGGCATACTGAGGAGGGGAGAATTCTAGGAATGGAAGATAGCCAGGACAAAGTCATGGAGTTGGGAGATGAGGTATAATTGTTGTGTGATGAACAGCAAATAGGTTCATATAACTGAACTGTAGAATAAGTGAAGGGAATTAAAGTATCAAAAACATTGGATTGATAGAAAGGAATCAGGCTGCAAAGGGCTTCAAATGTTGAACAGAGATGTGTGTATTCTATACTAGAAGTAACAAGAAACACGAGTTTATTGAGTAGGGGTGACATGGTCATACCTGCACTCTAGGAAAATAACTTTGGCTGCTGAGGAAAGGGCCGGTTAGATGGGGAGAGATTTGAGACTCATCTTGAGAGCCAAGCCTACAGGCTAGAGACAGGATGCTATTGCAATAGTCCAGATGGTGATGAGGGCCTGCTAGGATGGTAGCTGTGTGAATCAAGAGAAAGAGGCTCATATAGGAGATGTTGTGAAGGCAGAAGCCACAAGACCTGACAACATGTTGGATGAGTGATTTTCCTAAAGTGCAGTTACAATCATGTCACATACACACACACACACACACACACACACACACATACACACACACACATACACATCCCAATAAACTCTAGTAGTTCTCTATTACCTTTAGGTTCAAATGTTGTTCTTCCTTGGTTTTCAAAGATGACCAGTGACCTCAAGGGTGATGTTTTGACTTGAGCATGAATTGGATTTAAGTGAGGAAGGGTTGCACAAAGTCATCAGCCTTACTCTCTCTTCCAGAGTCATCAAAGTCCAGCAGCAAGACAAAAGTCAGGATGACTGGAGATGGTCCAGGATGCAGTAGATGACCTTGTCATCTTCCATGCCTGACCAAGCTCTAAGTGCTCCAAAGTATCTGCTTCAGCTGCCTTCATGGCCATTGGAATAAATTGTTCTCATCTGCCCATTCTTCCAGGGGAAGTCTTCAATACAAAATCCCATTTGTCATTCAAAGCCCTACTTTTTGATCCAATGACATTGGCCTCTTCATGTTCCCCAAACAAGACACTCCATCTCTCAGTTGCAAGTGTTTTCTCTATCTTTCCTTCATGACTGAAATGCTCTTCCTCCTCATCTCTGCCTCCTGGTTTCCATATCTCAATTAAAATCCCACCTTCCATAGGAAGCTTTTCCCAATCCCTTTTAATTCTAGTGCCTTTTTTCTATTGATTATTTCCAATTTATCCTGTACATATTTTGTTTGTATGTGGTTGTTTGCATGTTGTCTCTTCCATTGGACTGTGAACTTCTCCAAGGAATGAACCATCTTTTGCCTCTGTTTGTATCCCCCGCGTTTAGCACAGTGCCTGGTACATAGTAGGTGCTTAATAAATGCTTATTGATTTTTTGAGAGTGAGCAGCTGATGATACAAATACAATGGAGTCTGGTGTTGTTCTAGAAGGAGAAGGGACCTTGTCTAACTGTTTCATTTGACATTTGAAAAAACTATGACCAGGAAATTTAAGTGACTTGCTCGAAGTCAACAACCTGTAAAGTATCAGAGGAGTGGATTCCAACCCAAGCCTTCTGACTCCCATCAATGCTCTTTCCACCATATCACTTGATTTTCTTTGAACATGACACTCCATTTCCTTTGTACCTTGGCACTGACTGACTCTATGCTTGGAACACTCTTCCTCCTCACCTTCTCTGTGGCTTCCTTCAATTTTGAAGGTCAATTTTGACCTTCCACAGAAGACCTTTCCTAGTCACCTTTCCCCCTAAGGGCACCTTCCACCTGCTCTGAATGTATCTTGTATCTACTTGACTATTTAAATATTGTCTCACTCACAGAATGTAAGGTTCTTAAGGGCACAGACTGTTTTTGCTTTTCTTTGTATAATATACTGTTATAATAATTAGCTCATTTTAATCCTAAACCCAGTATGGTGGCTCCTTCTTCTGATGCCTTGAAAATTTTATATTAAATGAAAAGTTAAGACTTTAATCATAATCACTCTTGGTCTGCAATTGGAAGAAAATCTTAATATTTAGGCAGAAGTTTGGCTTCTTGTATTTATCTCTAGCTAACCCTTAGCCTCTCCATGGTTGAGACACAAATTCAGGACTCAAAGAAGAGTCCAAATGTATATGATGCAATGTCTTCTCACAGTCAGATATTAGCAGCAAAAGAGCAGGCTGGAGAAAGTGTCAAACTTTGCTTAGACTTTTCTTCTGTCCTTGAGGATGCAGATATGATATGACAGGTGGCATCAACCAGGGTCTCCTCTGAAATGCCAGGAGGGTGGAATGGCCTCTCTCTCTTCTAGGACATAGTTCAGTCTTGCTTTTCCTTTCTCATTTTGTGGTGGCCCCTAAGCTTCCTAGATCCTACTTCTGTAGAAGGTCCTCAGGGTGGGACCAAGCTCCTCATCCAATCAGAATAGACTTCCTGTAGGATCTCCTTGGAATATATTTGGTTGATTCAAGGAGGGGGTTGACTTTATTTGTACCTTGTTCTGATTCAGTCAACCAAGAAGTGTTCTTAGATACCAAGTGTAATTACTTTTAGTAATTACATTTATACCCTTATATTTGTATCCCCACTCTTAAAACAGTGTTTGGTATACAGTAAGCACTTACTAAATGTTTGTTGATTAACTGAACCATATTCTCTGGAGTCTGATCCCACCTCTGCTATTTACTAGCTATGTGTCTTTGGTTAAGTCCCATAACCTCTCTGGGCCTCAGTTTTCCTTCTCTGTAAAATGATGATAACACTCTCTGCCCTGCCACCTCATAGGGCTGTCATCCCTGAAAGAGAACATGGTGAAGAATTCTGTTAACCCAAGAGCATCATGGAAGTACAAACTAATATTCCTAGTAATAGTCAACTCCTTCTGGGTAATTTAGGGAGAACGTTGTTCATCTACACTAATGCCTGGAGTAGTTGTTAAGAATTAAGTGGTAATGGGTAAACAGCTGCAAGAAGAGAGTGGATGGCTCCCAGGCCCAGCAGGAACAATGGTTCCAAAGCCAGAGCCAAGTCTCCAGGCTGAGAACAGAAGGGACAGGTCCTGGGAGTCTTCCGCACACGTGGTTGGTTTCTGAGCAATAATAGCTCTTGTTGACACAGTGATTTACCATTTGCAAAATGCTTTCTCAGTCATTAAGCCATTTGATCTTCACACTCCTCTTTGGAGGTTGTCAGGGATTTTATTCCCATTTTATAGAGGAGAAAACTAAGGTTCAGAGAAATGATTCCTCCAGTTGTGAGCATTTTCCAGTACCACTTTTCCCCATATTTTTGTATTTACTTCTCTGTATATTCAATGAAGGGCAACAAGGTGGTGAAGTGGATAGAACACTGGGCCTGGAGTCAGGAAGACCCATATTCATGAGTTCAAATCCAACCTTAGACAATTACCAGTTGTGTGACCCTGGGCAAGTCACTTAGCCTTGTTTGCCTGGGTTTTCTCATCTGTAAAAATGAGTTGGAAAAGGAAATGGCCAGCCACTCCAGTATCTCTGCCAAGAAAACCCCAAATGGGGTCACAAGAGTTAGGCACAACTGAACAAGTACCCAATGTACTATCAATCAATTAGTTAGTTAACCAACAAGCATTCATTAAGCAGCTACGATATACCAGGCCCCATGCTAGGTGTTGGGGATACAAAGACAAAATGAAGTATTCCATGCCCTCAAGGACATTCCCATTCTACTTCGGGATATGTCTCATACACATATGTACAAATACACAGGATGAATACAAGGTAGTTTAGGAAGGGAACAGACTAGTAGTTGGGGACCTCAAGAAAGACACCATATTCAAGGTTCTCACTCTCTGAGGCAAGGAGCGTGTTTTTTCTTTTGGTTGTTTTTGGTATTTTGACCTTTCTTTGTACTTCCAGCGCTTAACAAAATGCCTGGCACATAGTAAATGCTTTGCTTATTAAATTATTTTTGACTGACTAAATGGTGCTTCTGTTGAGTTTTGAAGAAAATGAGAGATTCTATGAGGCAGAGGTGAGGAAGTAGGACATTCCAGGCATGAGGCACAGTCAGTGCAGTTGTATGGAGACGGGAAATGACTTGCCTTGCATGAGGAACTGCAAGAAAGCCAGTTTGGCTGGACCATCTCATGCAGAGAGGGGAGCAAAGGCTGCAAACGTAGCTTGGGGCCATGTTGTGATGGACCAGAGAAGCCAGAGAAGTATCTTTTTCATCCTATAGCCACTAGGGATTCTCTGAAGTTCTCTGAAGGCAGGGACAGACTACCTGCCTAACATGCAATGTCATGGGTTCTCAATGCCATGTCTTGTACTTAGTAAGTAGATGCTTAATAGATGATTGTTCAGTCCTATGATTCATGGCCCCATAACTAGTAAGTGAGGAAGCTGGACACCAGACCCAGATCTCTCGACTCCCAGTCTAGCATCCTCTCCATCACTCCATAGCTGCCTCCTTGAAAGCCAGCAGACATGGGGAAGAGAGCTGGTGCCCCTCTAAGCCACGATTAGGGCCATTGCTATTTACAGCATCTAGAGATCTGATCTGCTTTGTCCAGTTCAGGCCTCCTGGCTCTGTATTTGGTTGAGACCCATCCTAATCTTGGCATTAGGCAGGCTCTTAGGACTCTAAGACCATAAAAATCAAGAGATATAATAACTAATAATAATAATAGTTACAACCAGCATTTATAAGATCAGAATTCACTTTACAAATAACTATTTTTACAGCTTCTGGGATAAGAATTCACCTTTTAACAAAAACCTCTAGGCAAGCTGGAAAACAGGGGCAGCTAGGTTCTGCAGTGGATAGAGCACTGGCCCTGAAGTCAGGAGAAACTGAGTTCAAATCCGGCCTCAGACCAAACACTTGACACTTACTAGCTATGTGACCCTGGGCAAGTCATTTCACCCCAATTGCCTAAAAAAGAAACAACTGGAAAATAGTACGGCAGAAACTAGGCATAGACCAACAGCTTACGCCATATATCAAGATCCTTATACTATAAGCAAAATAGAAGACTAAGGAATAGTTTACCTGTCAGATTTATGGAAAAGGGAAGAATTTATGACCAAACAAGAGATAGAGAACATTGTGAAGTGCAAAGGGGATGATTTTGATTACATTAAATTGAAAAGTTTTTGCACAGACAAAGCCAATGCAACCAAGATTAGAAGGGAAGCAGAAAGCTGGGAAATAATTTTTACAGCCCGTGTCTCTGATAAATGCCTCATTTCTAAAATATATAGAGAACTGAATCAAATTTATAAGAATACAAGTCATTCCCCAATTGATAAATGGGTGAAGGATATGAAGAGTTTTCAGATGAAGAAATTAAAGCCATCTACAGTCATATGAAAAAATGTTCTAAATCACTTTGATTAGAGAAATGGAAATCAAAATAAATAATTCCTTTTGTCCTCACCACAACCCTAGGAAGTGCTATTACTATCCCCATTTTATAGATGGGGAAACTGAGACTGAGAGAAAGTGACTTGCTCGGGGTCACACAGCTAATAATTGTCTGAGGCTTGATTTGAATTCAGGTCTTCCTGACTCCAGGTCCAGAACTCTACCCACTGAACTGGACATTTCCTCCTCTTTTGGTCTTCCAAGAACTTCATAAATCTTGCTAGTCATTGGCTCTCTCTGGGTCTCAGTTGACTCATCTTTCAAATGTAAGACCTGTGTTAGATGATCTCTAGGATCCTTTCCAGCTCAAAACCTAAGTTCAAAGCTTGCTTTGAACTCTAATATTGTATATGCTAAGGTTCCTTTCAGCTCTGATATTCTATGATCTAAGATCCCTTTCAGTTCTAATATTCCATGTTCTGTAGCCAAATAACACTTGAGATATGTTTAAAGAGATAATAGGAATCAATATCTCTAGTTTAGAGGATGCTGAATTGGACCTTTGCCCTTTTGATAGGCTCAGAACCACCTTTTTCACACTGTCAATGCAATTTGCCCAAACAACACGTGTTTGGTGATGTGGACAGCCCAAACTATATTTTTGATAGGTGTCATGGGTTATTTCTTTCTTTTGTAAATGGTATTTATTTTTTCCAATTACATGTAAAGATAGTTTTCAACATTCATTTTTATAAGATTTTGAGTTCCAAATTTTTCTCCCTCCCTACCGTCCCTCCCCCCCCCAAGACAGCAAGCAATCTGATATAGGTTGTACATGTGCAACCATGGAAACGTATTTCCACATTAGTCATGTTGTGAAAGAAGAAACAGAACAAAAGTGAAAAGCCACCAAAAAAGTGAAAATAGTATGCTTCGATCTGCATTCAGACTCCATAGTTCTTTCTCTGGATGCAGATAGAATTTTCCATCAAGAATCTTTTAAAATTGTCTTGGATCATTGTATTGCTGAGAAGAAGTAAGTCAATCATAGTTGATCATTGCACAGTGTTGCCATTACTGTGTACAATGTTTTTCTGGTTCTGCTCACTTCATTCAGCATCAGATCATATAAGTGTTTCCAGGTTTTTCTGAAGTCTGCCTGTTCATCATTTCTAATTACACAATAGTATTCCATTACATTCATATACCACAACTTGTTCAGCCATTCCCCAATTGATGGGCATTCCCTTCATTTCCAATTCTGTGCTGCCACAAAAGAGCTATTTTTGTACCTGCAGGTCCTTTTCCCTTTTTTGTGACCTCTTTGTATACAGACCTAGAAGTGGTATTGCTGGGTCAAAGGTTATGCACAGTTTGATTGCCTTTTGGGCACAGTTCCAAATTGCTCTCCAGAATGGTTGGATCAGTTCACAACTCCAGCAACAATGCATTAGTGTCCCAATGTTCTCACATCATCTCCAAAATTTATCATTTTCCTTTTCTGTCATATTAACAAATCTGATAGGTGTGAGGTGGTATGTCATGAGCTATTTCTAAGTGGGAGCAGGGAAGGGTCACTCCTTTTGTAGCTGATGATAATAAAACCCAAGGAAGAATTTCCTAAGAGTCTGACCATCTCATCATCACTGTCTTGACTATAAATAAGATGCACGTGGAGGCTATATAAGAATACAACTCCCTTGAGGATGCTGGGACATGGCTGCTTGGGAGCTGGAATTTTCCCCTGCTGTCTCCACACAGGAACATCTGACTCAAAGGGATCTGTCATCAGAGCCCCGTGCTGGCAGCAGATGAATCACAGATGGGCAAGAGATACTGAAGGAAACAAGGTCTTTGAAGCTGGCATCTCGATTCTCCTACTGATGTCCTTAGAGGCAGATCCGTGTCACCCACAGGCAGAATGATAATATGAATACCACTTACATCACAAGCAAATGTTGATTTACCTTTTATGAACTGCTTCCATGGCCATGAGGGAAACTGCTGAGGTGGGGTTGATATTTACTAAGAAGGTCTGTGTTTGGATCCTAACTCAACTACCTACTAACAGTGAGACCATTAACATCCCCCAGCCTCAGTTTTCTCATTTGTAAAAGGGGGTTAATATCGGCACTATCTTTCTCACGGGGTTGTTATGTGAGAGTAGATGACTTGCCAATGGTTGGTCATACATTGATCTAGGAAACCAACTGGGATTAGAGCTTTGAGATCAGCACCCTTTCCACCATAGCCCCCTTTATCTTGAAATCTGGTGTAAAAAGAAAGGGAAAGTCCTTGGTTGCCAAGAGGCAGCATGGAATCAGGTCTTTGATAATGGGGTAGCCAGGGAAGGTTCTTGGTAGAGGGGAATCATTGGATTTTAGAGTTGGAAGGATTACAGAATCATCGATTTAGAGCTCCCAAGGGACAAATCTCTCATTTTACAAATGAGGAAACTGGAGCCTGGAGGGAGTAAATGATTTGTCCAAAGTCACACAAGCAGTAAATGGTGGAGCTGGGATTTGAACTCAGACCCTCTAACTCCCAAACTTACACTCTTTCCACTGTCTTGACATTTTTGCCTCAATAGGGACCTTAGAGAGGATGGTATGAACACTGGACCTAGAGTCATGGAGACCTGGGTTGAAATCCGGCCCCCAGACACTTACCAGCTTTATGACCCCAGCAAGCCACTTATACTCTCTGAGACTCAGTTTCCTCATCTGTAAAATGGAAATTAAAAAATAGTACCTATTTCACAGGGCCACTGTGAAGGTCAAGTGAGATAATGTGTGTCAAGTGCTATAGAAATGTGAGCTATTGTTATTACCTAATTCAACTCCCTTATTTTTAACAGATGGGGAAACTGAGGCCTGAAAAGGATTAAAGTGATTTGCCCAAAGTTGCACCACTAGCCAGATGGAATGAAATTTTTTTAAAGCATTTAATTCTTTAAATAAAATATTTGAGATCACAATGACATCCTAATAGTGAGGATATAAGTCCAACTCTCTTCCAGATCCAGTAGGTACTATGTCATAGAGGGGAGAAAGGAAGAGAGTAGGTAAAATTTGTACTGGCTGAGATCTTAGGCCAACTAGAAAAATGTTTTACTAGTACAGGCCCAGCAGCTAGGTGGTTCAGTGGATAGAGCACCATACCTGGAGTCAGAAAGACCTGAGTTCAAATCTGGCCTCAGACACTTCCTAGCTGTGTGACCCTGGGCAAATCACTTAACCATGGTTGCCTCAGTTTCCTCATCTACAAAATGAGCTGGAGAAGGAAATGGCAAACTACTCCAATATCTTTGCCAAGAAAACCCCAAATGAGGTCACAAGTCAGATATGAATGAAAATGTCTGAATAACAGCAGAGTTCTAATCGCTGAGAATATAAATTTTAAAAGGAAGGCAATCCCTGCCCTCAAAGGCCTTATATTATGATGAAGGAAAATAACACTATTGGAGATATGTTGTCCAGGGAAGGACGTTTTGGTCTGGGAAGTTGAAAGGATAGTGAGTGGAGCCATTGGCAATTGATTATCTTGTGCTTTCTAGGAATGGTAGCATTGATTTGCTTATAGCTCTCAGATCTAGAGACAGAAAGGGTTGGGGGAAGATGAAGATGGCTCTGGAAAGTAACTATGTGACTCTGGGCATGGAATGAAAATGGCTAGGTTGCTGTGGGACTGGATCTAAGTTTGACATGGAGAACTTTCACCAATTAGGAGCTCAGGGCTCCATGGCTGGAGAAGAAATGTCTAGTTAAAGGCAGAAGCTGGATCAAGGAAGTATGGGATAAAAAAATGACCTGAGAACAGCAAGTTAAGTTTGGGCTAAAAATGGAGAATTCTCACCATTCAGGAGCCCATCTGGCACAAGAAGGTATCCCACCCAGCTTCCTATCATCTGAGAATTTGATAAGCATGCCATCTATACCTGGACCAATCAATCAGAAAGCATGCATTAAGCATCTACTGTGTGCCAAGCACTTTGCTAGGTTCCAGGGTTTTCAATACAAAAGCAAGCCAACCTGTGCTCATTATATTGAACAGTTCAAATAGAGAAACATGTTTCTATAGCATTCTATTGAAGATCTCCCATAGGTTTCTTAGTTTCAGTCATTGAGTCAGTTCTCAATTCTCCTAACTATGTGATTAGCTAGCTAGCCCAGACAGCTGCTCATATTTAAAAAAAAACCCTTGGGGTTTTAGCAGACTGCCAGCTCAGATTAAAACAAAGTGTGAAAGACATTTTAAAAAAAAGCTGATGTGAACTCAGGTACCTTAATAGAAGTAACAGAGTCCAGAACACAAGAGGTCCCACTGTCCTCTGAGCTGGTCAGACCACACCCAGTGGATTCTATTTAGTTCTAGGCAAGTTATCTCCTAGCAAGGAAACGGATAAATCAGAGCCGTCAAGAAAGAGGAAAGTGAAGCTTTCCCACACAGAGGTAAAAGAAATTAGGGATGTTTAGCTTGAAGGAGGGAAATTTTAGAAGGAGAGGGAGGCCTATCTTCAGGCATCTAAAGGATGGTCATACAGAAGAGGGATTAACTTTTTTTCTGCTTGATCTCAGAGGGCAGAACCACTGTCAGGACAGGTAAATCACTTCTGCTTCCCAAGCCTGTGTTTCTTCATCTGTAAAGCAAGAAGTCCCTTTCAGCACTTAAACCTATTAGCCTATGAAATCTGCCTGTCTTTGCCTGCTCGCCAATGTAAATATTGTTCTAGTATCATTTGTTCTTATAGGTGCCATTAAGACCTTATTGCCTGATCAAAGCTCAGTGATTTCCTTTCTTTGAGCATTACAGAACCCCAGAGTTTTAGAGCTGGAAGGTGCCTCAGCAGCCATCTACAGTGTAATCCCCACAAGAAGGAATTCTCACCAAGAATCCCACAGCCAGGTGGCCATCCAGCCTCTTCTTGAAGCCCTGGGAGAGCCAACCCATCACCTCTCGAAGTAGCCTGCTCCACCTTTAGGCAATCTCTAGTTGTTAGGGAGAGTTCTTTGATGTCAATCCTAATTTTTCCTCTTTCTGACTTCTCAATGTTCCTGGTTCTGTCCTCTGGGGTCAAATAGAACAAGTTTAATCCCTTCCTCAAATACCTAAAGACAACTCTCATCTCCTCTCCCCTCCCAACCCCAGGCTTCTTTTCTCCAGACTAAATATCCCTCCTGTCAACCTATCCTCATAGATCATAAACTCCGGGGTAATCTCCTGGTTGTCCTCTTCTAGCCATGCTCCTGTTTATCAGACTCTTCCCTATAATGTAGCACCCAGAAGTGGACTCCATCCTTTGGACATGCTCTGACTAGGGCAAAGGATATTGGGACTATCACCTCCTTATTCCTGGAAGCCGTGTTTCTATTTTTGTTGACAATGTTGTCCTCTTCAGAATTTCTGCCTTGATCTTCACTATTCTCATAATATGAATCTATAGTACGTTTATTTTTGCTCATGGTATTTCCTTACTCCCTGGCCTTTAAAGAGATTGAGTTCTCCTGCTGGGGAACAGAGGGCACTAACCCAAGTTTCTTGTGTTGGGAGCCTAGGTCTTGGTCACTGACTTTGTGTGCTGGAGCCTCTGATGTTGGCAATTGGAGGCTGTAGGGTTCTGGCAGCTTACCTGGTGTTGGGCTGAAATCAGCAAGGCTGGAACTCTAGGGCAACTCTAGGTTGCCTGCTTTTCCTTTCCTTTTGCTTTCTTCAGCTCCTTTCAGATGGATGTTGCAGGGTGTTTATCTGCCTGGGGCCCTTTGTAGTGCTGCTTCCCTTATTTTTTTTTCTCATTTTTTAAAAAAATTTTTACAAAGCTGGTTTTGTCTTTGAAAAAAGTTTTTTTTATTTCTTTTCTATTTTTTACTAATTTATTTTGATTTATCAATAATCACTTCCATAGTATATACTTTTGAGTTTAAAATTTTTCTCCCCCTTCCTCCCCACCACCCTCCCCAAGATGGCGCACAATCTAATATAGGCTATATATTTACATTCATATTAAACATATTTTCACATTAGTGATGTTGTAAGTAAAAATTAAACCAATAGGAGGAACCATCAGAAAGAGGAAACAAAACTCAACGGAAGGGGAAAAAAAACGGCAATTCGACTTCCATAGTTCTTTCTTTGAATGTGGGTAGCATTTTCCATCACAAGGCCTTTAGAGATGTCTTAGATCCTTGAATTGCCAGGAAGGGTTAAGTTTATCGATATTAGTCATCACCCAATGTGGCTGTTATTGTGTACAACGTTCTCTTGGTTCTGCTGACTTCACTCCGCATCAGACCATACAAGTCTTTCCAGGTTTTTCTGAAGTCGGCCGGTTCATCATTTCTTATAGCACAATAGTATTCCATCACATTCATATACCACAACTTGCTCACCCATTCCCGAATTGATGGGCATCCTCTCAGTTTCCAATTCTTTGCCACCACAAAAAGAGCTGCTATGAATATTTTTGTACATGTAGGTCCTTTTCCCGTTTGTGTGATCTCTTTGGGATATAGCCCTAGAAGTGCTATTGCTGGGTCACAGGGTATGCACATTTTTATAGCCATTTGAGCATAGTTCCAAATTGCTCTCCAAAATGGTTGGATCATTTCACAACTCCACCAACAATGCATTAGTGTTCCAATTTTCCCACATCTTCTCCAACATGTATCATTTTCCTGTTTTGTCATATTGGCCATTCTGATAGGTGTGATGTGGTACCTCAGAGTTGTTTTGATTTGCATTTCTCTAATCAATAGTGATTTAGAGCATTTTTTCATATGACTATAGATGGCTTTAATTTCTTCATCTGAGAACTGTCTGTTCATATCCTTTGACCATTTATCAATTGAAGAATGGCTTGTATTCTTATAAATTTGACTTAAATCTCTATATATTTTAGAAATGAGGCCCTTATCAGAGAGACTGGTTGTAAAAATTCTTTCCCAATTTTCTACCTTCCTTCTAATCTTGGTTGCACTGGCATTGTTTGTGCAAAAACTTTTCAATTTAATGTAATCAAAATGATCTATTTTGCTTTTTGTAATGTTCTCTATCTCCTGTTTGGTCACAAATTCTTCTGTTCTCCATAGATCCGACAGGTAAACTATTTCTTGCTCTCCCAATTTGTTTATAGTATCAGCCTTTATATCTAAATCATGAACCCATTTAGACTTTATTTTGGTATAAGGTGTGAGATTTTGGTCTATGCCTAGTTTCTGCCATACTCTTTTCCAGTTATCCCAGGAGTTTTTTTCAAAGAGTGGGTTCTTATCCCAGAAGCTGGGGTCTTTGGGTTTATCAAATAGTAGATTACTATAGTCATTGACTACTGTGTCTTGCATATTTAACCTATTCCACTGATCCACCACTCTGTTTCTTAGCCAGTACCAAGCAGTTTTGATGATTGCTGCTTTATAATATAATTTAAGATCTGGAATGGCTAGGCCCCCTTCCCCTGCATTTCTTTTCATTAGTTCTCTTGATATTCTGGACATTTTGTTCTTCCAAATGAATCCTGTTATTATTTTTTCCAACTCCACAAAATAATTTTTTGGTAGTTTGATTGGTATGGCACTGAATAAGTAAATTAGCTTAGGTAGAATTGTCATTTTTATTATATTAGCTCAGCCAACCCATGAACAACTGATGTTTTTCCAATTATTTAGATCTGACTTTATTTGTGTGAAAAGTGTTTTGTAATTGTGTTCATAGAGTTCCTGGGTTTGTTTTGGGAGGTAGACTCCTAAATATTTTATAATGTCTACAGTAAGTTTAAATGGAATTTCTCTTTCTATCTCTTGCTGTTGGGCTTTATTGGTAATATATAGAAATGCTGATGATTTATGTGGGTTTATTTTACAGCCTGCAACTTTGCTAAAGTTGTTTATTATTTTTTTTATTTTTTTTTTTAGGCAATTGGGGTTAAGTGACTTGCCCAGGGTCACACAGCTAGTAAGTGTCAAGTGTTTGGTCTGAGGCTGGATTTGAACTCAGGTCCTCCTGACTTCGGGACCGGCAATCTATCCACTGCATCACCTAGCTGCCCCTAAAGTTGTTTATTATTTCAAGTAGTTTTTTACTTGATTCTCTGGGATTTTCTAAGTATAATATCATGTCATCTGCAAAGAGTGATAGCTTTGTTTCTTCTTTGCCTATTCTAATATCTTTAATGTCTTTTTCTTCTCTTATTGCTAAAGCTAACGTTTCCAGTACGATGTTGAATAATAGTGGTGATAATGGACATCCTTGTTTCCCCCTGATCTTATTGGAAATGCTTCTAGCTTGTCCCCATTACATATTATGCTTGCTGAAGGTTTTAGATAGATGCTATTTATTATTTTAAGGAAGACTCCATTCATACCTATGCTCTCTAGTATTTTTAATAGGAATCGGTGTTGTATTTTGTCCAAAGCTTTTTCTGCATCTATTGAGATGATCATATGGTTTCTGTTAGTTTTGGTATTGATATGATGAATTATGCTGATAGTTTGCCTTATATTGAACCAGCCCTGCATTCCTGGTATAAATCCTACCTGGTCATAGTGTATTATTCTTGTGATAAGTTGTTGTAATCTATTTGCTAATATTTTGTTTAAAATTTTTGCATCTATATTCATTAGAGAAATTGGTCTATAATTTTCTTTCTCTGTTTTGACTCTTCCTGGTTTAGGTATCAGCACCATATTTGTATCATAAAAAGAATTTGGTAAGATTCCTTCTTCACTTATTTTCCCAAATAGTTTATATAGTATTGGAATTAATTGTTCTTTAAATGTTTGATAGAATTCGCATGTAAATCCATCTGACCCCGGAGATTTTTTCCTAGGGAGTTCATCAATGGCTTGTTCAATTTCTTTTTCTGAGATGGGATTATATAAGTATTTTACTTCCTCTTCTGTTAATCTAGGCAATTTATATTTTTGTAAATATGCATCCATTTCACTAACACTGTCAAATTTGTTGGCATGTAGTTGGGCAAAATAATTCCTAATTGTTGTTTTAATTTCCTCTTCATTGCTGTTAGCTTCACCCTTTTCATTCTTGATACTAGTAATTTGGTTTTCTTCTTTCTTTTTTTTAATTAGATTAACCAAAGGTTTATCCATTTTGTTGGTTTTTTCATAAAACAGCTCTTAGTTTTATTTATTAGTTCAATAGTTTTCTTAATTTCAATTTTATTAATTTTTCCTTTGGTTTTCAATATTTCTAATTTAGTGTTTAATTGAGGATTTTTAATTTGTTCTTTTTCTAGTTTTTTTAGTTGTATGTCCGATTCATTGATCTCCTCTTTTTCTATTTTATGTATGTAAGCATTTAGAGATATAAAACTTCCCCAAGAACTGCTTTTGCTGCACCTCATAAGTTTTGGTATGTTGTCTCATTATTGTCACTCTCTTGAATGAAATTATTGATTGTTTCTATGATTTGTTGTCTGAACCAATCATTTTTTAGGATTAGATTATTTAGTTTCCAATTGTTTTTTAGTCTATCTTTCCATGGCCCTTTATTACATATAATTTTTATTCCATCATGATCTGAAAAGGATGCATTTACTATTTCTGCCTTTCTGCATTGGATCGTGAGGTTTTTATGCCCTAGTACATGGTCAATTTTTGTGTATGTGCCATGTACTGCCAAGAAAAAAGTATATTTCCTTTCTATCCCCATTCAGTTTTCTCCACAGGTCTATCATACCTAACTTTTCTAATGTTCTATTCACCTCCTTAACTTCTTTCTTGTTTATTTTGTGGTTAGATTTATCTAGTTCAGAGAGGGGGAGGTTGAGGTCCCCCATTAGTATAGTTTTGCTGTCTATTTCTTCCTGTAACTCCCTGAACTTCTCCTCTAAGAATTTGGATGCTATACCATTTGATGCATATATGTTTAGTAATGATATTACTTCATTGTCTATGGTGCCTTTTAGCAGGATGTAGTTTCCTTCCTTATCTCTTTTGATAAGATCTATTTTTGCTTTTGCTTTGTCTGAGATCAGGATTGCTATCCCTGCTTTTTTTACTTCACCTGAAGCATAATATATTTTGCTCCAGTCTTTTACCTTTACCCTGTATGTGTCACTTTTTCAAATGTGTTTCCTGTAAACAACATACTGTAGGATTATGGTTTTTACTCCATTCTTCTATCGGCTTCCATTTAATGGGAGAGTACATCCCATTCACATTCACAGTTATGATTGCTATCTGTGTCTTTTTCTCCATCCTTCCCCGCCCCCTGTTTATGCTTTTCTTTCTCCTTCTCCCCCACCCCCGAACTAGTGTTTTGCTTTTGACCACCGCCTCCTTCAGTCCCACCTCCCTTCTATTATCCCTTTCCCTTTTCTTCTCCTTTACCATTACTACTTCTTCCTTCCCTTCTATTTCCCCTCCCTTTTCTTTCCTCTTTTCCCTCCTACTGCCTACAGTGCAAGTTAGATTTCTATAGCTAACTGATTATGTTATTCCTTTCTTGAGCCAAATCTGATGAGTGTAAGGTTCAAACAATGCTCATCCCTCTCCCTTCTTTACCTCTGCTCTAATAGGTTTTTCTGTCTTTTACTGTAATGTAATTTACCCTTGTCTGCCTCCTCCTTTCTCAGTACTTTTTCTTAGCTCAGACTAATCCACTTACTTGGATCCATTTAACCCACCTGATTAAATTTTTTTTTATCATTACATCAAAGTCAATTTATATCC
Organism: Vombatus ursinus; assembly: GCF_900497805.2. NCBI lineage: Eukaryota > Metazoa > Chordata > Mammalia > Diprotodontia > Vombatidae > Vombatus > Vombatus ursinus. Next base: position 39,621,939 of record NW_020954551.1, read on the forward strand.
ACCCCCTTTATGTATACTCCTTTAACATGGTATAATAACAATACAGTTCTCAAGAGTTGCAAGTGTCATCTTCCCTTGTAGGGATGTAAACATTTTGCCCTTATTAACAACATATTGTATCTTTCTGTCCCATTTACCTTTTTATGTCTCTCTTGAATCTTGTACTTGAAGATCAATTTTTTTACTGAGCTCTGGTCTTTTTATCAGGAAGGTTTGGAAGTCCCCTATTTTGTTGAATATTCATCTCCTTCCCTGAAAAATCACACTCATTTTTGCTGGGTAGTTACATTCCAAGCTCCTTTGCCTTATGGAATATCATGTTCCATGCCCTACGGTTTTTTAATGTAGAGGCTGCAAGGTCCTGTGTAATCCTGACTGTGGTTCCATGATATTTAAATTGTTTCTTTCTGGCTGCTTGCAGTAATTTCTCTTTAATCTGGTAATTTTGGAATTTAGCTATTATATTCCTTGGCATTTTCAATTTGGGATCTCTTTCAAGCGGGAAACGGTGTATTCTTTCTATAGTTATTTTATCTTCTGATTCTAGGACTTCAGGGCAGTTTTCCTTTATGATTTCCTGAAGGATATTGTCCAGGTTCTTTTTTTCATCATAATTTTCAGGTAGGCCTATAATTTTTAAATTATTTCTCCTGGATTGATTTTCCAGGTCAGTTGTTTTACTCATGAGGTATTTTACATTTTCATCTATTTTTTCATTTTTTTGTTTCTGTTTGATTGATTCTTGCTCTCTCATAGAGTCATTAGTTTCCATTTGTTCAATTCTAATTTTTAACATACTGTTTTCTTCTGTTAGATTTTGTACTTTCTTCTCCAATTGGTCAATTGTATTTTTAAGTGATTTGTTTTCTTCAGTGTACTTTTTTTTCCAGTTGGCCAATTGTATTTTTAAGGGATTTTTTTCTTCAGTGTACTTTTTTTCCAGTTGGCCAATTGTGTTTTTTAGGGACTTGTTTTCTTCAATGTACTTTTTTTTCCAATTGGCCAATTGTACTTTTTAAGGACTCCTCTACCTCTCTCATTTCACTTTTAAAATCCTTTTTGAGCTCTTCTAAGAAGGCTTTTTGGGCTTCAGACCAGTTCATGTTCCCTTTTGATGTTGCACATGTGGGTTTGATGACAATGTTGTCCTCTTCAGAATTTCTGTCTTAATCTTCACTCTTCTCATAATATGAATCTATTGTACATTTCTTTTTACTCATGGTGTTTCTTTATTCCCTGACCTTTAAAGAGATTATGCTCTCCTGCTGGGGAGCAGAGGGCACTGACCCAAGCTTCTTGTGTTGGGAGCCTAGGTCTTGGTCACTGGCTTTGTGTGCTGGGGCCTCTTATGTTGGCAATTGGAGGTTGTAGGGTTCTGGCAGCTTAGCTGGTGTTGGGCTGGAATCAGCAAGGCTGAGACTTTCAGGCAAATCTAGGTTGCCTGCTTTTCCTTTTCTTTAGCTTTGTTCAGCTCCTTTTAGATGGGTGCTACTGGGTGTTTATCTGCCTGGGGCCCCTTGCAGTGCTATCTCCCTTATTTCTGTTGAGGCACTGGGAGACTTGTTTGCTGTAGAATGCCGAGGCACCTGGTGGTTTTCTGAGCTGGTTTCCACCGGTTCCCCACCCTCACTGAGGCACTCAGATGTCCAGCTGTTGGTGTTTGCCTGCTCGACCACCTGGGCTTCGGGATCTCCTCCTGGTTGGCAGTTGGAGGCTGTAGGGTTCTGACAGCTTATCTGGTGTTGGGCTGGAATCAACAAGGCTGGAACTTTAGGGCAACTCTAGGTTGCTTTCTTCAGCTCCCTTCAGAGGAATGCTGCAGGGTGCTTATCTGCCTGGGGCCCTTTGTAGTGCTGCTTCCCTTATTTTTGCTGAGGCACTGGGAGACCCATTTGCTGTAGAATGCCGACTCCTCCTGGTGTGCTAAAATGTGTCTTTCCATTAGCTGGCTGGGCGACTCCTGGTTCCGTACTGCTCCCCTTCCCCCAGGGTAAGAGGGGCCTTTCCCGTTAATCCTTCTAGCTACCTGGGCTACTGCACTGCTGCTCCTCGTCTTTCTTCTGGTTCAGCTGTTCCAGGGTTTTTTCTGGGGTGATGTTTTCTGGGTTTTCGGAGGTTGATAGAGGAGGGTGAGAGCCACTACCTTTTTACTCCGCCATCTTGGCTCCTGGAAGCGGAAGCCATGTTTCTATTTTTGAAGCCCTAAATGTATTAGCTTTTTTTTGGCAGTATATGTTACCAACTTAAAACAATTCAAAATCTCCTGGTTATATGAGCAGCGTCCAATGTAGAGCCTTCTGGTTAGAAACCAGTCCAATGCACAAAGGATTCACTGCCTCTGCTGCTTCTCTAGGAATGCTTGCTTGGACAAGCACTTAATTCTCTGTATACTGATCTTTCAAATTGGGATCAGATGATCTTTCTCCTTTGCTAAGAAAGGTGTTAAGGTCTTAGGAGCACAAGTGTTATTTAGTCATTTCAGACACATGCAACTCTTCATGACCCCATTTGGGGTTTTCTTGGTGAAGATACTGGAGTAATTTGCCATTTCCTTCTCCAGCTCATTTTATAGATGAGGAAACTGAGGCAACGAGGGTTAAGTGACTTGCCCAGGGTCACATAGCTAATAAGTGTTTGAGGCTGGATTTGAACTCATGAAGATGAGTCTTCCTGACTCCAAGACCAGCACTCTATCCACTTCACCACCTAAGTATCAAGTAACACATCTTAACTACTCACATTAATCTGATCTTGATATCCTATAGAATCAGTCAAGCATGTTGTAATCTGTTGTCAAAAGAGCAATCTCCTGGTTGTGAGGCTGATGTCCCATGTCTAAGTAAGATCTTTTGAGTGGACCCTAGTTTGTAATGCTACTGTAAATAATCATAAAGATAATGGAAATCAACCTACCCATCAGCAAGCATATATTAAGCACCTACTAAGTGGGAGGCACTGTGCAAGGCAATGTAGCTTTCCTGACCGCAAAGACAGATATGACCCAGACCCTATTCTCAAGAAGCACATGATCTAATGGGAAGAAAGAAGAACCATGCATAAATAATTCTGGTAGGGAAGAGAGTGAGGTAAGTGTAAAGGCAAGTCCAGGAAATGAATTACCAAACATTTGGGAAGGGAGAGATCATGTTCTTTATTTTTGATCAGCCCACTGATTTCATTAGTGTATGCAACTCACAGGGAGAAAAGTCCCTCCACCAAAGCAGAGAAGCATCTGCTTTGCAACCTGTGGTCTTGGAGAGGTGCCCAGGGCACTTAACGGTCCCACAGCCACTATGTGTTACAGGAAACAGTTGAATCCAAGTCTTCTTTAGTCGATGGAGGCCTCTCCACTACTCCAGGCTACCTCTCAAAAAGTCACTTTCATTGGGTAGGGGTGGGGAACAAAGGAAAGGGAGGAGATTCTATGGAGGAGGGGGCACCAGAGTTGGTCCTTGCAGGAAAGGAGGGATTGAACAGCAGATGTGGGTGATTGGGAAATGGGGAGTTCATTCCAGACAGATTTTTTTAAATCATATTGACACCTCTTGTTTTTAAATTGCAGACATTTCCCAATACATATACACTTAATTTACCCCCATCAGAATCCATCCCTTTAATAAAGAAAAACAATTAAGCCAAACCAACTGGTGCAACAGTCAATCAGTCTGTGGATGTGACATTGGGCATCTCTGGCCTACCACCTTCTCCAAGCAGTTTTTGAAAACATTTTCAAACCTTCCCTTATCTGATTCTCACAATAACTTTGTGATTGTGTTAGGATGGGTGTTAATACCATCTTATAGATGAGGAAATAAACACCCAAAAGTAAAGCCACTTTGTGTAAGGTCACAAGGCTGGAGGACTTGGAGCTGAGGGCTTGTAGCTGGGACCAGTCTCTGGGACCTGTCTCCTAAACCCACTGCATTTCCTACCAAGCCATCCCCCATAGGTAGATGAGGTTGCTCAAATGAGAGAATTACCTTGCTAGACTAGTCTCCAAAGACTTGTTCTGAGCCTCTTCAATGATGGATTCTTTTCACAAAGTGAAGGGAGGTGAGGCTTTTGTGCAGAATAGACTAGAGAGTGGAAATTATGCAAGCATGGAAAACAATTAGGGGATTATTGCAGCAATTCAGGCAAGAGGTGATGACACCTCAGTTGGGTTAGTAGTGGTGGGAGTGGTCAGATGGGGAGGCATTTGAGAAAGGCCATTCAGATCAGCCTGCAGCTCTGGCTAGGGCTGGGTCAGTCAGTCAGTCAGTCAACCAGCATCTATTAAGTACTTACTAGGTGCCAGACTCTACGTTAAGTCCCAGAGATACTAAAAAGAGGGGCAGAAATCAACACGCACAACTTCACAGTCCCTGTCCTCCAGGTGTTCATTCTAATGAGAGAAACAATATGCAAATAACTATGAACCTATAGGATGCATGCGATGTAAATGGGAGGTAATACGGGAGAGAAGACACTAACAGAGAGTGAGGTGGAGACAGAAGGTCAGGAAAGGCCTCTTGCAAAAGATGGGTTTGAGATGAGTCTTTAAGGAATCCAGGAAAGTCAAGTGGCAGAGATGAGGAGGGAGAGGGGAAAAGAAGGAAAGTATTTATTAAGTACATACTATGTACCAAGCACTGTGCTAAGTATTTTAGAAATAACTCATTTGATCCTCACAACAGCCCTGGTAGGGAGGTGCTATTATTATCCCCATTTTACAGTTGAGGAAGGGGCAGCTAGGTGGTACAGTGGCTAGAGCACCAGGCCTAGAGTCAGGAAGACTCATCTTTATGAGTTCAAATCTGCCCTCAGACACTGACCAGCTGTGTGACCCTGGGCAAGTCACTTAACCCTGTTTGCCTCATTTTCCTTTTGTAAAATGAAATTTGTAAAATTTTCCATTTGTAAAATGAGCTGGAGAAGGAAATAAAAAGGAAGGGAGAAAAAAAAAACACTCCAGTATCTTTGTCAAGAAAACCCCTAATGGAAAAGTCAGACGTGGCTGAAATGACTGAACAACAACAATTCTGAGAAGGGGTCCATGGTCTTCACTAGACTGTTAAAGGGTTCCAGGACACGCACGTCATTATCATCATCATCATCATCATCATCATCATCATCGTCATCATCATCAAGTCTGTGCCAGGTAGAAAATCATCTGAACTACTACAGATGTATTTTGGAAAATACCCTACCTTAGAAACAGCAAACGCCCGTTGGGGATGTGGCTGTGTAGTAAAGGGTACAGGAGGAAAAGGTACCGTAACTGAATAATGAGCTCGTGTCCCTTGACCAGGGGAACACAGCACCATAGGCACAGACTGTACACAATCTTAAAGGCAAGGAGGCTTCCTCCCAAAGTTACAAAGAATCCTGAATCTTTTTGTCACAGCTGGCCACGACCTGTTTTCCACCTCCATTATACATGCTTCCAGATAACGAAGAGTCCTTTCAATGCCCGGGCAGTGGGAAAGTTCAGTTCAGAAGCCAATTCTGCTCATTCAACCAGGTGGGTTTGTACAGATTCAGTGAAACAACAGCAGCCGTGCCTAGATAGCATTCACTTCAGCTAGACTCTAAGCTTAGCCAAGGTACCTCCCAGGCTGGATCCAACTCAGAGCTGTAAGAAGGCACCTTAGAGCCCAGAAGTTCAATGTTCCCATTTTCTTCTGCAGTGGAATAGAAAAATCCTTCTTTTGGATTTGGAGCTGGAGAACCTGGGTTTAAATGTCAATGCTGCTACTTATAGCAGTATCTGTCCTTGGGCCATGGTTTCCAAATCGTTGACTCAGTTTCTTAAAGGTCAATTACTCACCTGACTCAGCCCTCTTTGGAGAAATTGAAGAGTAACAAAGGGTGACTTTTTGTGCTGGAGCAGGGTGGGTGCGTGTGTGCCCAAGGTCTCTAGCTCCAGGCCCTATAGAGGAGGCCCAAAGCTCTTTCATCCCTGCAGTGGGCATGGCAGCAGAAAGATAACCAGTCAGTATAACCAAGAGTCAGCAGAACCAACTTTAATTCCCAGTTTTATCACTGTAACTCTTTTTGACCTTTGGCAGGTAACTTTCTGAACCTCAGTTTCCCCTCCTGTCAAATGAGCTAATTATATCTGTTCTACTCTTTCAAAGATAGGAGACTCAGGAGAGATAAAATATGTTCAAGTGCTCTGTAAGATGTAAAGTCTTCCACAAATGGTTGTTATTAACTTATTATTTTATGCTAGGGATATAGCTGAGAGCTGAACCTGCTGCCAGGTTGTTTTTAGATTTGCTACTGAGTCATTCTCTTATCCACCCAAATGGGGCAGGGTTCAGGGAAATTATAATCAAGCTTCGGAGCTGCTTGTCAGCTGCTGTCATAGGGGTACCTGGTGCAATAGTCACCTCTCTCCTACCCCGTACCTCCAGCCAACAAGCCGGGAATTGCTAACATTTACATCAGCCCCTGGTATTTATGTGGCGCTTTTTCATCCCCATCAAGTGATCTCCACACGGGCTCCTGACATTCCTTGGCTTCCTCCTGTCATCTGCAGGAAAGGAAGCAGAGAAATTCTTGCACAGGGAGGTGTGAGTGACTTGCCCTGTTCTCCCTCCTAGAAAGACTGGCCTTTTTAAAGCCTGGCAAGGGCAAAGCTTAATCTACAGAAACAGACCATTAGTGGTGGGCATCTTAGGCATTGGGATGCCTAGATGGATGAAATGGAGCAGGTAACCTTTTTCCCATATCAGAAATGGAGAAACTGAGGCCCAGAGAGGTCAAATGACTTGTCATTGTCACTCTACAAATTGTTGGATTGATAGATTAAAAATTCATTTGGGGTAGAGACTTTGTATTCTTGGCACCTAGCATAAAATAACACATAGTAGGCATTTGATAAATTCTAGTTGATTGATCGATTGTTGTGGTTGTTCAGTTGTTATTCAGTTGTGTCTGATTTCTTCGTCTGACTTTCAAACCCATTTGACGTTTTCTTGACAGAGATAGTGGAGTGGTTTGCCATTTCCTTCTCCAGCTTATTTTACAGATGAAGAAACTGAGGCAAATAGGGTTAAGTGACTTGCCTAGGGTCACACAGCTAGGAAGTTTCTGAGGCTGGATTTGAACTCAGGAAGATGAATCTTCCTGTCTCCAGACCTGGCACTCTATCCACTATGCCACATACCTGCCCACCTTAGCTGATTGATTGAAAGTGACTGTAATTTATATTTAGGAAGGGAGAGCTTTCCAAATGTCCTTCAAATCATACCACAAAGGTGAATTCTATTCTTTTTTTTTTTTTTTAGGCAATTGTATTCTATTGCCCTGTGAAGCTAACCCTCATTTTAAATGAAAGCCCTGCCTTCCCCTAGGTATCTAGGTATACATCTAGTGCATCTAGGTATACATACTCCCTCCCTGGTCTCACTTTCCATGATCCCCAGGGTAAGGTCCGAATTGGGATCTGTCATGGATTGGCTGTGTGACTTTGGGCAAATCATTTCCACTTTTTGGAGACTTGATTTTGCCCACCAGTAAACTTAGAGGATTGGATTAGATAATTTCCATTCCAGCTTTAAGGTTCTATGTTCTAAGGTCACTTCCAATTCTAATAGCTTTTGTTCTAAATATCTCCCAGATCTAACACTATGGTCTGGGAACCTCTCCCTCCAACATTCTATGATCTAAGATCTCTTGCATCTCCAATTTGTAAGAACAGTCCCTCCCAGCCCTGGCATTCAATGTCCGTGGTTCAGGGACTTTGTTTTGTTAGCACAGACTTATTCTTTGCTGTGAAGAATCGGGGTGTATTAAGGAAGAATCAGGAGTCTTGCACATGCGTGAGAATGCAAGGACACCTTCTAGAAAACTCATTACCTTTCCCCTCTAACACTCTGCATTCTTAGGTCCCTGCCAGCTCTGATAGACTGTGTTCTTAGGTACCCTTCCAGCACTAACATTCTTTGTTCTTAGGTCCCTCGAAGCCCTGACGGTCAATGTCCTAAGGCAGCTGTTAACTCCAACATTGTAGTATCCATGATCATGATCTCTTATAATTGTTAGAGAACCACTTTGTCATAACACTTTTCCACACTCCCCTCTGAAGAAAACATGGCAGGTATCGATATTCCCATTTGACCAAGGAGAAAACCTTAGATCAGATAAGGGAACTGAAAGAATCAGAACATACCTAGTAAGTGCAAAGTAGGGTCTGGGAAATAGGAGACCTAGATTCTAGTCTGGGTCTCTTTCCATTACACCCAACAGTTTCTGGTTCTTAGTGCTTTAGAGGGGTCTAGGAACTAGACATGAAACCAGTAAGACCCATTGAGTTTCAGCCTGAGCAAGAGATCCAGGGAAAGTCAAGGCTTAAGGAGATCATGTGATGAGTTGGAATTAACCAGTCTCCCAGCTTCTGGGTGCAGAGAGTCAGATAATTCTTGTATTCAAGGTTTCCTAACTTATTATCTCTGTATCTCACATTTCTTCTTGCCACCAATCGCCTCCCCACCACTACACCACCTTTCAAGACTCACTGAAATGCTAATGCAGAGGTCAGCTGAGAAGGGGAGCTTCCCAGATGGCCTGGATGAGGAAGCTTCCCTTCTCCTACTCTTCTAGAGACTGTAACCTCCCATGACTTTT
>NW_020954551.1:39630561-39645996 GCF_900497805.2 Vombatus ursinus
CAAGCATGACCCAAACGGAGTCATCAGCTTCTTCCCAAAACTTGATTCCCATTTCTCATTCTACTTATGGCTCCACCATCTTCCTATTCACCAGGCTCTTAACCTTAGCAATATCTTCAACCCTGCCCTCTTTCTCATCTCCCACATTCAATCAGTGGCCAAGTCCTTTTGCTGTCTCTTGAATCCACTCTCTCATTTAAATTCCCATTTCTACTATGCTAGTTTACCTCTTGCCTGGACTACTGTAATAATCTTCTAACTGGTCTTCTATCTTCAGTCCTTCCCCTTTCCAAACTACTCTGTTGCACACAGACCTGTCAAAATGATCCGCTGAAAGTACTGGTCTCACTGCATGATTACCCTATTCAAAAGCCTTCAATGGTTTCCCCATTATCTACAGGATAAAAAAATAAGTCTGATATTCAAGGCTCTGCTCCCTCCTAATCTGACTCCAGTTTACCCATCCAGCCATAGTTTATACTATTCTTCTTCACACACCTACCATCCTAGCCAAAGTAGACCATTAGACATTCCCTGATCTTGCCCTGATCTCTCCCATAGTTTGTTCAAGCAATATCCCATACTTGGAAGAGACCACAACAGCTGTGTCTGTTAAAATCTTTCTCCTCCTCTAAGAAGGAGTCTGGGTGCTCCCTCCTCCATGAAGCCTTCCATGACTCCCAGTCAGCAGCCATTCCTTCCTTTCCAGATCTTTCCTACCCACTTGTTCAACCTGTATTATAGGTAGTGATGTACATGTCAATTCCCTTAACTCTGCTGTTATCTTCTTAAGAGTATGGACTGGGGCATTTGTGTGTGTGTGTGTGCATGTATGTATGTGTGTAGGTATATGTATATGTGTGTATATATATGTATATGTGTGTGTATATATATGTATATACATGAGAGAGAATATATATATATATATATATATATATATAGAATCACAGGATACAGTAGGTGCTCAATAAATGTTTATGGGATTGAATCCTATGGGCAATGGTGAGTCTGCAACAAAGGAGAGGCATGATCAAAGTGTTGCTGTAGGAAGATTAATCTGGTGGTGAGCTCAGAACAGATTGGAGCACAGACTAAGGGTGTAGTAGGTTACTGAAATCAGAATGTGATCTTCTTGAGGAAAGGGACCTCATTTTCCCCTTATTTGTGTCCCCAGTGTTTAGTACAGTGACTAGGATATAGTAAACACTTAATAAATGCTTGTTAAGAAAGATGATCTAGAAGTGAGGTCGCAAGGATCTGGAATGGGTAGGAGGAAAAGAGGTCTTCCTCCATTCTGACCTGGAAGGATTACCTTCAGTGATTTAGAGCCGTCCACTGCTAGAATGATCTGACCAAAAGGTAGTGGGTTCACCGTGGTTGACAGTGTTCAAGAGAGCCTGGTTAGAACACCTGTCATGGATGCTATAGAGAGCATTGCCATACTAGGTGGAAAGTTAGACTAGATTCTCTATACAGACCCTTCTAACTCTAAGATCCTATGAGAAGAGCCCCAGGAACCTTCTCACAGCTCCAGGATGGTGCTATAGGAATGAGTGAGCCATTCCATGCCAGCATTTTTGCCATTACATTTAGAATCACAGAATGTCTGAGCTGGAGGAGTCTTAAAGAATGTCAGAGCTGGAAAAGACCTTGGAACAGAGAATGTCAGAGCTCAGAGGGGTCTTAGAACAGGTGACTGGAGGAAGCAGAGTTGGTACAAAGAATAACCCCATCCCATCTCATTCTTCCCAACCCCCATCATGCACACTCAAATCTGGGACACACTCTTCAACAATTATACAAAGGTCCATAGGGAAGATGGGTTCATGTTCCAAAGAAGTCATTCTCAGCTCCAGGTCATTAGAAGTCCCTTTCTCCCCTCCTGGAGTCCTTATGAAGTTCCTCTTAAGTGTAGCCCCCTTCTGGGTTCCTAGGATGGATGACCTCATAGAGTCCTGAAGCTGGCAGCTTTGCTTAGCCCTTGGTGTACCTCTCAGCTCCTGACCTAGATGTGTCTCTTAGTTACTTCTATTTTTTTTTTTGTTAGTCACTTCTACTCAAAGGATACCACTACCTAGGGGAAGTCCAAATCTTCTGACCTTTAAAAATTAACAAGGTCATCGCCTACTCAGTTGGGGGGTGGGAGAGAGTAGAACTTAATCCCTAGCAGAGCTTTTCCACTGACCTGTTTCTGGCATCTCTATTCTGAACTGGCTTATTCTAATCTACATAGACAGAAGTGTGCCTGAATCAGCCAATCCCAGCACATTTTTATGTGGTTCTTGGATTATATCCAATGAGTAAAACACTTCCCTTCTCCAAAATTCAGGATCTGCTCATAACTAGTTTATACTTTTGATTGATTTATTAGAGGTGTCTAAGACTCACTCACCCCTTGCTTTGATTGAATGATCCAATAGAGACGTCCAGGCCTCCTGTAATTACATGAATGAGGGTGCAGGTTTAGAACACCTTCCTTACAACTAATTTATAAGTAGAAGTCTCTATCATTGTCCACTAAGTCACCTTTCCGATAACCCTAGAGGTGTGCTGGTACATAATTACCCAGCCCTCCAAAAAATGCACCCACACAATTAAAGTTTAATCTGCATTATTAAACATTTTCTCCATCACTTTCTTAAGTCTAAACAATTAAGGAAACCATAAATCAGACCCTGATTTACAGCATTTCTCAATTTGGAGGATGTAAATGTTCACACTGAAAATTTAACGATCACCCCTTGAGATCACCAGACTCGCACAAACCCCTAGTAGTTCCCCCTTTTTATTTTCCTCAGCAGAATTCTGTTTTAATCTCAAGATTTCATTCTTGAAAGCTGGACTATCTTTCTCTGTACAATTTCAGTCCGTGGCATCCTACCTACCTTTTTTCCCGAACCTTTTGAAATCCATTCCCCCAAATTTAAGATTCATGTCAAACTATGCTGATTTTTTTCTTTTCCTTTATTGCAGATTCTATAATAGAGTCATTGGGTTTGACAGCCCCTAACATCCTTTTCAGCTTTAATCTATGATCCCATTAAGAATATAGTCTCACAAGACTGTTTCTTTTTCTCTCTTTTCTAAAACCCAAACACTCTCTATTATGTTTCTCTCTCTGGTTCCTGGGCCTCCTCACATGAGGAAATGTTCTTAATATGTAATTTCCCACTTCTATACCTTTTATCTCTCTGTAATAAATAATAAATTATATATGTTACATATGATATAATATTACATATAGTATATGATAGCATATATTATATAATTATACATAGCTGGCATTCATACAACATTTTGGGATTTGCCAAGGGCTTTACATGCATCAGCCTTTTTAATCCTCACAACCATGCTCTATCCATGGGGCCACTTTGTTGCCAACACTGAAACTGGAAAAGGAACTCAAGGCTTGGCACAAAGTCTTTTGGTCATGGCTCTTTCTTTCTTCACTAAGTTCCATGCGGCTTGTGCCCACACCATCCTACCACAGTCTCCTTTATCTTTCTTGGTCTTCTCCATGGAATGAATGCCACATCTTCAGCATTCACTCATCCTGTTCCTGTTCACTGCTCATGGTTGTGCTGCCATCGTCCCCACATGGAACAAACACTCACCCAGGCATTCAGTTGTTTTAGATTTCAGTTGTGTATGACTCTTTATGACCCCATTTAAGGTTTTCTTGACAAAGATACTGCCACTTCCTTCTCCAGTTTGCTTTATAGATGAGGAAACTGAGGCCAACAGGGTTAAGTGACTTGCCCAGGGTCACACAGCCAGTAAGTGTCGGAGGCCAGATTTGAACATGGTCTTCCTGACTCCAGGCCTGGCACTCTATCCACTGTGCCACCTAGTTCACCGAAATGAAGCCTATTTTTGAACCTCACCTCAGTCTTGGGAAACAAATAGATTAATAGTTCTCCATATGATGTGATGGGAAAATTGTAATAACTCTAATCTCTACAAGTGTCTTCCTCATAACAACTCAGTGAGCAATATTTTTATACCCATTTTATAGATGAAGAAAGTGAGGCAAAGAGGAAGGAAGATGCCCTTTCATGGTCACGCTGTGAGTTAGTGGTAGAACTCAGACTCAGCTCATCTCCAGAGCTCTTTTCACTGAAGGGCATCTCCTTCTAAATGACTGAACCAGGAATTAGTAGACCCTAGTTCTGGTCCCAGTTCTGGCCCTAACTCACTGGGTGACTTAGAGTAATTCCCATCTTCCCTATGGGTCTCAGCTGCTTCCTCTGCAAAAAGAAAGAGGATGGAATTAAGTGTTCCTTCAGTTTCTTCCTGGCTCTGACTGCCTAGGATTCTGAGACAGGATGGTTTCCTGCAAAGATGGTTGGAACTGGAATCAGAGAGGCAAGGTGTGACTCCCAGCTCTGTTACCTCCTACCTGTGTGAGCCTGGTAGGCAAGTCACTCGGCCTCCTTGGCCTCAGCCCATCTGTAAAATGACAGAGTTGAACCAGATGGTCTCTAAGACTCTTCCAGCTCCAAGCTCAATCATCTTTTGATTTTGAGATCAGAGCGGGCAATGCTGTTGGTACCTCTCAAGCCTTAGACATTGAGCTTACCTCAGAGTCAGGAAGGCTGTCATCCAAAATATTTGGGAAGATAGGAGGACCCAGTGATTCCTGTTGCTACTCACAAGAAGCCTCCATTTGTAATTCCCAGACCTTTGATGGGGGAATCAATGTGCATCCAAATGTTCCATTTTTGTGTGATTCACTGATGGTTAAATGGAGTACAGGTGGACCTTGGTTTACACATAGATGTTTTGGGATACAGAAAATTTCTGGAAAGTATATCCCATTGTGGAGCAGCTAGGTGGTGCAGTGGATGGACCTAAGTTCAAATCTGGCCTCAGACACTTGACACTTACTAGCTGTGTGACCCTGGGCAAGTCATTTAACCCCATTGCCTTACCAAAAAGCAAAAACAATAAAAAATTAAATTAAATTAAATTAAAAAAAAGTAAATCCCATTGGAAATGTCAAGGAACTTATTTAGGACAGTCATACAATGACACAATCATTGTAATAATAACAGCCAATATTTATCTAGAGCCTTAAGGTTTACAAAATGCTTTACATATTTCATCGATCATCACAGCAACCTTGGTGCTATTATTATCCCCATTTTACAGATGGGGGATCTGAGGCTGAGAGAAATTAAGTAATTTTCCCAAGGTCACACAGCAATTGTGTGAGAGAGGATTTGAACTCAGGCATTGCTGGATTCCAAGTCCACCATGCTGTTGTATTACAAAAAGCAGTGGAATGGGAGGCAAAAGACTTGGGTTCTAATCAAGGACCTGCCACCAACTCACCAGGTGACCTTGGGGGAATCGCCTTACCCTTCCGGGTCTCAGTTTCCGCCTCTGTAAAGTGAGGGGTTCTTTCCATCTCTAACATTGTCTGAGTCTTCGGTTCTGATGCTACTGAGTCTGATCTTATTAAGCAGCTGCCCCTGATTGATTCTATGAGAACTGAGGAGGAGGGGCATCAGAGGCAAGGACTGACTGGGCCAATCTTCAGCTTGCTGGCGAGGAGAGAATCTTAGCTCTCCTTCTCAGCACCTTCCTGTTGGATAGATGTCCATCCATTAGCTCAGCAGGGCCGATGGCCTGGACTCAGCTTAATCCTCCTCTCTGGAGCATTGAACCTAGAGGGCACCCAAGCTCCCTTCTGTTTTTTTAGAAATAACTCTTATTGGTGTTTTCTGTTTCTCACACCACCATAGCCTCTCCCACTTCCCTATGACAAATAGTATTTTTTAAGAGAGAGAGAAAAAAGTCAGCGCAACTGATCCTACGTTGAGGAAACCTGAAGACATGTGCAATGTGAGACACCTGTGGACCTCCACCTACACGAAGGGGTAGATCGGCCCACCTCCTCAATCTATAGAGGAGAAAACTGAAGGGAAATGACTTGCCCAAGGTCATAAAGGGGATAAAGTGAGCATAGGCAGGATTGGAACCCAGCCCCTCTCTCCCTAAATCTGGCATTCTTTCTACTGCACCACATTATCTCCAAGACCTCCCTAGAGGTTCTTCATGTTGTTGTTCAATTGTGTCTGACTCTTTGTGACCCCATTTGGGGTTTTCTTGGCAGAGGTACTAGAATGATTTGCCAGTTTCCTTTTCCAGCCCATTTTACAGATGAGGAAACTGAGGCAAACAGGAATAAGTGACTTGCCCAGGGTCACATGGTTAGTAAGTGTCTGAGGCTGGATTTGAACTCAGGAAGATGGGTCTTTCTGACTCCAGGCACTGAGCTCTGTGCACTATGTCGCCACCCAGCTGCCTCAGAGGTTCTTAAAGGCCAAGATAAATGCAGTAAATAGCCCTTGATAGGGCCTCCTTTCCCAAAATAGTTAACCCATCCAGTATCCTTCATTAGAGCTTCATTCCTTCCAATCAAGACAAGTGCTGAATTTGGAGGAAGGAGACCTAGGTTCAAATGTCAGCTCTGCCATCTCCCTGTGTGACCTTGGACAAGTCACCTTCTCTTTGGGGGCTTGTTTCCACATCTGTAAAATGAGAAAGGTTGGCTAGGTCACCTTCCAAGGTCCCTTCCAGCTCCCGTTCTGTGCCATGGTCTAGGGTAGCTAAGACCCGGTGCTGACAGCTGATCAAACAATGGGGTCACATCTCAGTCTCATTTTCCTCCTCTGTGAAGTGCAGGTTTGGTACCGAATGACCTGTAAAGCATCTTCCAGCTCCCCCAAATCCTGTGACCTTGTGCCCAAACAGCAGCGGTTTTAGACAACGTCAAAAGCCTGACTTTCCTGCTCACCCCAGGGATTCTACCATGGATAGAAGATAAACAGCTTGCATCTCATCAATGCCAGCCTTTCCACGCCTCACCTGGGCACCATTTCTGGAGCCTAGCTCCTTCCTCCTCTTTCGCCTCCTCACCCTAGGATTGATACCTTAGGAGCTGAGGTTTATGACTCTCTCCTGGCTCTTCTCCCATCACCTCCCCTTCCATGCGCTCCAAGGTTATGCATTTGAATATATCTTCTGCTCCCACGGCTTGTCCCCATAAATCAATCCCACACCATTTCTGAGTCATTGCTATTCTCAGAACATGCTACCATCTCTCCAGCTCGGGGGCATGACCAGCCTTACATCCCTGATGCCCATTCTGCGGAATGGGAACATCCTAGCAGGGCTGGCCCCCAAGCTCTCTGCTCATCTTTAACATAGCAGGGAAAGATAGCCGTGGCTAGAGGCATTTCTGGGCCTTGCGGCATTCAGTGACTATTTGACCCTGAGCCAGGTGCCTATGGACTTTTTGACTGATTCACTGATGAAATAAATGCCTTCTCAGCCCCTCCTCACTTGTTGGTTCCAATAGAGCTGAAGCCTGACTCTGCCCATTGAGTGTGTCAAGGCCATCCTTGGCCAGATCCTGAAATTTGGGGAGTTTGACTTTGGCACCATCCCTTCCACACCCCACTTTGCCCTACCCTGGGCACATTGTTCCCCAAGGCTCCGACTGACTCCCTGCCAATGCCTGATAAAGATAGATGTTTGCACGTGTCAAACACAGTCAGCATCCTGTATCATTTGGTGGGAGGGGCAGAAGGCTGAGAGTGGGACTCCCAGATCTGCCCCCAGGGCTGCTACCAGGGCGCAGTGACCAATGAGGAATTTCCCTATCTGGCTGCCATTGTAATGTGCGAAAATCTAACACATGTGCTCCTCTAGCAACATAGAAACCACTGTAGTAACAAATTTTCCTCCCCCTCAACTGAACTTGTCTTAATTTCTTCTTGTTATTTTCACATTGTGAATTACAAAGTAAATTGGAGGGTATGTTTTTTGCTGTATTCTCTAGCTGCCAAAACTGCTACTTATAGTTCTGTCTGAGGTCAATTTACCCACGTACCTTGGGCAATCCCATCACTATCGTGAGCCTCAGTTTTATCATCTGTAAAATGGGAGAGTTGGACTATACGATTCCTAGTAGCCTTTCCATCTCTCAAGTTCTGTGGTTCCACATGTGACCTGTTAGTCCTAAGCAGGCTGCTGTAGAACTGGGAAATGCAGTCCTTGCCCTCAGGGGGCTTCCAGTCTAACTAGGGAGACCCAATGTTTACATCTACGTGTAAAAGAGTGTGGGATCTAGGGTCAGAAGGCCTGAATTTGGATCCTGCTTCTGAAGTTTATTAGCTGTGTGACCTTTGGTAAGTCATTCATCTTCCATGGACCTCAGTTTCCTCATCTGTAAAAGGACAGTGTTTGATTAGATGGCCTCTGGAACCCTGTCCAACTCTATGTCTCTGAGTCCACGATCTAGATTCTAAAAGGTAGAGATGAATGGAAGAAACAGAAAAATAGTGGTTTAGCAAGTGAAATACAATGAGAGGAATTTTAAGAGGTATCAACTAAGCTTTGGGGGGACACGTCATATCATTTGGGACGAGGAGAAGCCTGGAACCTTTCTGCCTAACACAGATTGTGTGGATGTCTCTCAGAAGACTGAAAGATTGAGAACCAGCAGGGACATGAAAACCACCCTCCATTTTACAGGTTTGGAAACTGAGGCCCAGAAAAGAAAAGTGGCTTGTCCCAGTTCACAGAGGTAGCAAGAATCAGGGCTGGGGTTTGAGCACGGGGTCTTCTGGATTGAAAGTCAGACTTCTCTTCACCTTACCCTCTTCAATAAGAGTTGTGGAAGGAGAGGCCAGCAAGGAAGAAATCCTCTCCTCTTCCACTGGACTGGCTAATGCCAGGGAGTGCATAATAAGCCCTGCCCATGTAATACAGTTACTTGGGTTTGATGGCCATTGAGGTGTGTGTGTGTGTGTGTGTGTGTGTGTGTGTGTGTGTGTGTGTGTGTGTGTGTGTGTGGCCAGGAAAGCCTCAGATTAAACCACAATAACAAGAGGCAAAAGAAATGACATACAGTTTTCCTGGGTTAGCGCTCAGACGAGGATCAGCATCTTCAAATATGTGGCAAAGGGAGCAGACTTCTTCTTCATGGCCCAGAGGGCAGAAGTAATTGGGTGGAAGAGGAAAAGAATCTCAGATAGGCAGATTTCAAGGCAAGAACCCTCTAACCATGAGCACAGCCCAGTCATGTACTGTGTTGCCTTATGAAGTGGTGAGCTCCCCATCAGTGGTACTATTCAAGGAGAATCTAAGTGACCACCTATCTAGTGGTGCTTCAGAGGGGATTCCAGTGATGGGTCGAAGGCTAGACTTGGAGGAGAACCTTTAGGGTACCTCCCAGCTTGAGAGCTCTATCTTATAGACTCTAGCTGTGCCCAGTTTCTGAGAAGCTATTCTGTGTATGATGATTCAACCTGGCCCTGGAAGCCAAGTAAGATGGTCAGTTCCATGAGCCGTGAGCTGTGCCAAAATAATATATTCTTGTTGTATTCAATTCTTTGTGTATAATACTGTAGTAGGTAATGAAGATCCACAAAATGTGGATAAGCTATAGTCCCTGTCTTCATGGAGCTTACATTCTAGTAGGGGGATAAGATCCAGATATAGGTACATATAACACAAAACATAGGGGCAGCTAGGTGGTACAGCGGATAGAGCATACGGCTTAGAGTCAGGAAGACCTGAGTTCAAATGTGCCTTAGACACTTGCTAGCTATGTGACCCTGGGCAAGTCACTTAACCCTGTTTACCTCAGTTTCCTCATCTGTAAAATGAGCTGAAGAAGGAAATGACAAACCGCTGCATTATCTTTACCAAGAAAACCCCAAGTGGGGTCACAGAGGGTCAGATACAACTGAAACAACTAAACAATGACAAATGCACAGCATTGTAAGACAAATGTATTAAAATGGGATACCCAAAGTGGAGAGACAACATGCTATAATAATTCAAAAGATGACCTCGGAGTCAAAGTCTGGATTCAGATTTTGCCTCCAACACATCCCATGTGACTCTGAGCAAGTCAGCACCCAGGCAACTTTCTGAGACTGAGAGTCTCAAAGCAACTTGGGCAAGTTAATTCCTCTCTGTGGGCCTCAGTTTCCTCATCTGTAAAAGGAGGAGTTGGATTCATTAAGCTCCAAGATTACTTCTTGTTCTAAAATCCTGTGATTCCATCACTTTTCTCACTCTAAGCTAGAGGTGAAGCCTATAGACCTCTTCTCAGAATGTTTCTAAAAGCATAAAATATGTTGGAGTCTAAAGGAAATCTATTATATTGGAATGCAGTTATTAAAAACATAAGGTCACAGGTAATAGGTTAAGAACCCCTGCTCAGTTATTCAGATGAGGAGGGGAAGTTTGACTTTGGGGAAGAGGTGGGGCATGTTGGCAGTGGTTCTCTTCTATTTTATTTTTGGGAATAATTCAGGAGCCCCATTCTTGGAACGGTAACATACACCAATAATCACTCTAAACCCACCAGTGTTCCATTGCCAATCTGCAATCTCCAGGTAGAATTCATGGAGATGGTAGCAGTTGAGTTGGAATTTAAATGTTGGATAAGACTTCAATAGGAGAAGAGGTGGAGGAGGGAGGGAGAGAGGGAGGATGACGATGTGGAGAACCAGGCCAGCTGACCAGGGCCCCCGGGCATACTGATGGATGTTTGGAAAGGGACAGGGGTGGCAGAGGCCAATTCGTTTGGTGAGACGTCATGGAATGTACGTCTTCTATTTGTGGACAACAGACACTTTTTTATGCTGCTCTGTTAACTGAAGTCCTTCTAAGGGGCTGACCTTTAATCTCATTATGTATGGGGCTGTGTATGTGAATCTGACATGTGAATGCGTTGCCAAGCTACGGAGAAAACCAAATATCCCAGGGCCCCAAGCGCTGGCCAGGACAATCCTTTCTGAGTCACCATCATTCACATGGCGGAGGTTTCTCTCCTTGCTTCCCAGAAAGCCCCTGCAGCAGTGTATTTCAGTGGGCATGGCAGGCCTGGAGTATGCCAGCCAAGTATGGAGAAGGTTGACCCCACCAGTGGGTAAACACTTTGTTCGCCCTCAGCATCTCTCATTCACAATCCTAAAGCCTCTCTTTCCTAGCCCTGTTGCTTACCTGTGTGACCTTTGACAATTTACTTGCATCTCTGAATCTGGGTTCCTTATCTATAAAAAGAGGGAGTTAAAGTAAATGAATCCTAAGAAGATCCCTCCCAATTCTAAAATCCCATCACAGCTCCTTCCCCAGCTCTAATCCCTTCAATGGTTCCCCATCATCTGTGGCTCCCACACTCCCTGGTCTGACATGTGATGCCCTCCACGGTCAAGCACCAATTTTCCTCTCCAATAGAACATACCACTATTCAGAACTACAGAACATTAGGACAGGAAGAGGACCTCCTGGATTATCCAGTCCAACACATTCATTTTACAAATGAGGAAGAATTAGTGAAATAACTAGTCTCAGTTCACAAACTTAGAAGCACAGGGACATAAACCCAAGTCTTTTGAGACCTGGTAGCTAGGTGGCTCTTGACCTGGAGTCAGGAAGACCTGAGTTCAAATTCAGCCTCTGACTCTAGCTGTATGACTTTGGGTGAATCACTTAACCTCTATTGGTTTCTGTTTCCTCATCTATAAAATGGGGATAAAAATAGCATCTACCTCTCAGGGTTGTTGTGAGGATCATACAAGGTATTTGTAAGGTGCTTAGCACAGTGCTTGGAATATAGAAGGTGTTTAATAAATTTTTGTTTCTTTCCTCCTGAATTTAATAATCCCAAGTCCCATACTTTTTCTACAATACCACAGTTGATCCCCAGCCCATCCTTTTTATTCCATCCAACATGTACCATTGAATTCAGCTAATTTCTATTAACTGCTCTTACGCACCTTGCAATAAATTATTGGTGACTCCTGGCTCTAAAGCCTATGAACCACGGCCTTCTTCAAACCCCCTCTTGCTTCCCCATTAGAAACAGACAAAAAGAATGAGGAGGGGGAGCAAACGGGGCTAACTCAGAGGGACAAGGCTCTTATTCCAGCACAGCCCCCGTGCCCTGAAGAGACTGTGAATAAAACATTTACCCAAGTCATCCCCGGAATGAGGTGAGTCACTGCTACCCGGGGGGGGCAGGGTCAGCTTCTGAGGATGGCAAAATCACCCATGGGGAGAGGGTGGAAGTTGTGCCCTCACCTGGCACAGGGTGAAGGGGCCCTGGCTCCCTCTCCAGGCTGGGCTACTCTCTCCATATTTTGCAAGGCCTGGCATGGTTTCAAGGTAGCTTTAAGAACAGATTGCTCTCTTTGACCCCTTCTGCAGCTGTTACAATAGTGCCTTGTGTGTCCTGACCACCAGGCTGGAGGGTGTGTGTGTGTGTGTGTGTGTGTGTGTGTGTGTGTGTGTGTGTGTGGAGAGACAGAGAGAGAGAGGAGGGGGGCGAGGACAGGCTTGACTCTTCATTTAATCCAGTCTGATACCAGCTCATTGGCTATATCAAAAAACTTCCAATCTAGAAGTGACCTTAGATATCATTTAGACCCACCTCCTCATTTCACAGAGGAGAGAGATTACTCAAGATCATACCACAAGTCATTGAGAGAACCAGGTCTGGAACTGGGGCATTCTTCAGTGCTTTCTGACTCCACATATCACCCTCCCTCACATAAAATCCCTACCGCATTCCTAAACAGTCCTTTCTCCTCTCTGACCCTTCCTTGGTCTCCTCATCTCCCAAATGATGGGGCTGGATCAGATGGGCTCCAATGCCCCTTCCCTAAATTCCTCCATCTTTTGTTACTCATGCTGTCCATTTCAGGACAAATTTCTTAATGTTGTTTGCTTTTATTTTTTTTCAATTACATGTAAACAAAAAAAAATTTTGACATTCATTTTTTTAAATTTCGAGTTCTAAATTCTCTCTCCTTTCCTTCCCCCCTCCTTGAGAAGGCAAGCAATTTGATATGGATTATACATGTGCAGTCATGCTAAACATTTCCACATTAACCATGTTTTCTTTTTTTACGTTGTTTATTTTACTTTTTTCTCAGTTACATGTGAACAATTTTTTTAACATTCTCAGGACAACTTTTAAAGATAAAACCAAGTAACTGGCCCCTAAATCATACATGGGCAGCTGGGTGGCACCATAGTGCACAGAATACCAGGCCTGGAGTCAGGAAGACTCATCTTCCTGAGTTCAAATCTGGCCTCAGACACTTACTAGCTGTATGACCTTGGGCAAGTCACTTAACCCTGTTTGCCTCAGTTTTCTCATCTGTAAAATGAACTGAGAAGGAAACGGCAAACCATTCCAGTATCTTTGCCAAGAAAACCCCATATAGGGTCACAAAGAGTCAGATACAACTGAAAAAAGGCCGAAAATCATACTCAGATGAGCTTTGGTTAGCAGCATTGCTGGGAAGATGGATATCCATCAGATGGAATGTTTGGAATATAATAACAGTAATGCTCTGCCGTAATATGGTTGACAAAGCTCCTCCACAGAGTATTTCATGGAGCCCTCACACCTCGGTGAGGTATTGATTTTGAATCCCAGCTCCTCTGATGCCAAATGATAGAGAATGATAGAGTGCCCATATTCTGACACTCAACGAGAAAAGAAATGAGGAGCTTGGAGTCCTTCTGCTTTATCACACTCCTGGGATGGGGAATGAAGTGTTCTATAATTGAGTCTGCCCTTAGACTGCCGGTTGCTTGTAAAGGCAGAGGTAACTAGGATAAAGTCAAGATTAACCGATGGCTTTGTCCTAGCCTGAGTTTCATTGGTTTCAATGACTTGGTTGCTTCAATGCAATTATAGAGTCAAGAGGAAGGGAGGTATTAGACCTATTGTTCTCTGCCCTGTTCATGTCGGGGAATTTGGGGTAATTCTAGGCACCTCATTTTGCGAGATCTATTGACAAAGTGATACATGTCCTGAGGAGACTGAGCCAGACGTACAAAATTCAGGGAAAAATAATATGGCGTGTGGCTTCAGTTAGAGGGATGGGGTGTTTCACCTGGAAAAGAGAGGACCTGGGGACAAGGAGGAAAACAGTCTTATTTTTCTTCAAATATCTCAAAGGCTTTCATGGAGTCTGTGTCACTCTAGAAGACAAAACTCAGGACCAATATGGGGACAGTTTCAAGGAGGCAGATTCCAGCTCAGCATAAAGTAATTTTTAACCACTAGGACCAACTTCCTCTTCAAAAGGCTGTCTTGGTAGGTAGAGAGCTCCCCGTTATTTGCAGTATGTAAGCAGAGGCCAAATGACCCTTGACTACCACCACTATCTGTGAGGAATCCTGTTGAAGAATTTCTTGCATGGGAGGTTGGAATCAGATTTAGAGTAGAGTTTCCTAATATTTATTGTGTCATGGACCCCTTTAGTAGTCTTGTGAAGCCTACTTAGATTAACGTTCTTAAATAATTGAAGGAAATGCTAAATTTCAGGTAGAAGTTAATGAAAATTAAAGTGTATTTTTTCTTTCCCATCCAAGTTCATGGACTATCTGTAGACATCTATAGACATCTATATATCTATATCTATCATCTGTCCATTGGAATCTATCCATAGACCTGTTGGGACACCATTGACCCCAGGTTAAGAACCCCTGATTTAGAGCCTCTGCCCCTCTAAGATTCTGTCATTCCATGGTAGCTACCATCAGCATTCTTTCAAGTCTACCATGAAGGCAACTGCATATGTGCACTCTGTATGTAGCTAGGTTCCGTTCTGGACAAAAGTGTGGCTGTAGCTAGAAGCCTGAATCTCACCCTTCCAGGGCTAAGTTCCAATATGGTAAGAGACTGGCTGGAAGATAGGTCTAAATAGAGGCTCAGTGTCTCTCCCAGGAATATTAGTTCATCTCAATAAGCAGGAAACGAATGAGGGCTGGGATGATGATGATGAAGAAGAAGAGAGCATTAATGATAGTAATTTTTTTTTTCTTTTGGAAGCAATTGAGGTTAAGTGACTTGCCCAAGGTCACACAGCTAGTAAGTGTCTGAAGCCACATTTGAACTCGGGTCCTCCTGACTCCAGGACCAGTACTCTATCTACTTTGCCACCTAGCTTGCCCTCGTAATTCTTTTTTTAAAGAGCACATTAAGGTTTACAACGTCTCTTCCTCGGAGCAACCTTATCATGAGTCATTAATATCTCATTTTTACGAAGGAAGAATTTCAGACTAAGAAACTGAGATGGCCACAGTCACACAGCTAGTGTTGGTGCCTTAATTTGAACCCAGAGCTCCTGTTTCCTAGTCCAGTGCTCTTCCCATCCTTGTGGAACTGGGGTTTGGACAAAGTGGCTCAGAAGCTGGGCCCCTGGGAAATGCCTGGTTAATGGACCCATATTTCTTTAAAAGAGGATAGAGAACACTTGGTAGCTGTGTGACCCTGGGCAAGTCACTTAACTCCTATTGTCTCACCAAAAAAAGAAAAGAAAAGAAAAGAAAAGAAAAGAAAAGAAAAGAAAAGAAAAGAAAAGAAAAGAAAAGAAAAGAAAAGAAAAGAAA
>NW_020954551.1:39646006-39722520 GCF_900497805.2 Vombatus ursinus
AAAGAAAAGAAAAGAAAAGAAAAGAAAAGAAAAGAAAAGAAAAGAAAGAAAAAAAAAGAAAAGAGGATAGAGGAAACAGCGAAAGCTATAGCTTGGAATTCTTGTTCCAGAGAACAGTTTGAGTGTAGTCAGACGGAGGTGGGAAGATGGGCCCAGAAAAGGGGCACTTCAGTAATAAAACCTAGTGGGCAGAGCTGCGGGACGTTGTTTGGGAGGTGACCAATTGCCAAGAGATAATAATTTACCAATAAATAGAAAAATAAAAGCCCCATGCCACATTCCCCAGTTTGGTTCCGACTTCCTCCACAAAGTCTTCCTTAATTTCTTCAGACTCCTCCTCTGCCTCCTGGCAGCGAATTCTCAGCGCCTACCATGAGAAGCACCCCAGATATGCTTATTAAATTTAACAATCGCCTGAACCACTCTCAGATCCACGGCACATGCTGCCAGGTGGCTCTCTCCTATCACTTCGTTATTTCCCTTTTCATGCAGTTGCTTTGTCTCCCCAATTAGCCCATAAGTTATGGCAGAGTGAGGATCACCATCCTTCCCTCACATCTCATGCAGGGACTTTCATACATTCTCTATTCCCAGAAGGCATGGATTCACCCATTCCACCCCTTCACCGCTTTATATAGTGTTCTAAGGTTTGTAAAACACATTTTTTTTTCAGTTTTCAGTCATGACTCTTTATGACCCCCATTTGGGGTTTTCTTGGCAAAGATACTGAAGTAGTTTTGCCATGTCCTTCTCCAGTTCATTTTACAGATGAGAAAACTGAGGCAAACAGGGTAAAGTGACTTACCCACGGTCACCCAGCTAGTAAATGTCTGAAGTACTTTGCCAATGTTATTTTAGTCTCACAAAAACTTTGGGAGATGTACTATTATTATGCCCATTTTACATATATAGAAACTGAGGCAGACAGCAGTTAAGTGACTTGCCCAGGGTCACACAACTGGTAAGTGTCTGGGGTCAGATTTGAATTCAGGTCTTTCTCACTTCGG
Organism: Vombatus ursinus; assembly: GCF_900497805.2. Lineage (NCBI taxonomy): Eukaryota > Metazoa > Chordata > Mammalia > Diprotodontia > Vombatidae > Vombatus > Vombatus ursinus. The sequence continues at coordinate 39,647,014 of NW_020954551.1, forward strand.
GTCTAGCACTCCATTCACTATACTGCCCACCTTTATGCCCCCTAGATAGAAGATAAAGAAGAATGATATTACCACCTGTTTTCCTCGATAGACATAATTGTTTTCCTCCTGCCTGAGTCATAACTAGGCTGGGATGAAGGGAGCTTTTCCCCAGATATCAAGACAAGCAATAGATTTGTTTACCTTTCCTTCTCTATTTCTACTTTCCTTTTCTTTCTTTCTCCCATTTTCTCTCATTTTTCAAAAAGGGGACCCTTCAAGCCAAACTCAGAGGGCTTCCACCAGCCTGGATCAGGAGAAGGGAATTTGGGTGGGCATCTCTGATTGGGGAAAATGCCCTGAAAATGTTCCTCTGGCATAATTGAGAGAGCAGTAGCCTTAGAATCAGGAGGCCTGAGTTTTCATTCTGGCCACTCGCTCCCTACGTAACCTTGGCCAAAGCGTCCTTCCTCTCTGGACTGCAGAGAGGGTTAGACATCAGGTCTCTTGGGCTCTCAGGGTTCTGTGGTTTCTATGGGCAGGCCAGGTACTGGTTGTTTCGAGGAAGCGGGACAGGAAGACTTCAGAAGCTGGTGATGCCCAGAAGCCCAGATTCCAGGCCTGGGAATGAAAAGTGACTGTGGTTTGCTCAGAGCCCTGAGCCCTGAGGGCCCCATGGAAGTACATGCACTGGTCACATATAATCCCATATTACAGAGACTCAGCCACCATGTGAGACTTAAGCGCCTCATCCCAGCCAATGCCAGAAAGAGCGATTAGACAGAAAGTGGCCTGGTGTGAAAGATAGTCATTGTGGCTGTCATCAGAGCTGCTGAGCTACTGTCCATGACAAGTGGCAGGCACACTCCACCCTTGGGCTCCAGTGGAAAAGCCTCCTTCCGGCTTCCATACAGTGGCCATGGCCAGAATCAGGGCAGTTGCCTATGTGTCCAAAGAGGTCTCTCCTCACTAACTGAAATTTCACCACTGGAGATTCATTCCTTGAGATCCAGATGACCAAGGATTCTTTCCTAATAATGTGGTATAAGGGAAAGAACCCTGTATCTGGAGTTTGAAGCCCTGGCTCTTCTCCATCTGTCAAATAAGTGGATTGAAATAGGTGATCAATAATTTCCTACCTACAAACTTAATCCAACCTCTTCATTTGATAGGCATGGAAACCGAGACTGAGAGACGTTATATCGCTTGCCCGAGGTCACACGGTAATAATACAACAGCTAGCATTTAAAATTTGCAAAACATTTTACTTACGTCATCTCACTGGAGTTTCACAACAACTCTGTGAGGTAGGAGCTAACATTATCCCTATTTTACAGATGGAGAAACTCGGGGTGAGAGAGATTAAGTGACTTGCCGAGGTCACACAATGTGTAAATGTCTGATATAAGATTCGAACTCAGGTCTTTTTTGATCCACTATCCACTGAGCCACCTAGGTATTAACTCCTAATCCAATGTTTCTTTCTGCCCACACTATATTGCCTACCATAAACAACAGAAAAAAAGATCCTAGAATGATGTCATTCACATGGTACAAAGCCTAACACCGTGCGTGGCACAAAATAAATACCCTTTCATCATGGTGATGTTCATTTAACAAACAGTCTCTACAGAGCTCAGAGGAGGGAAGGGCTGTTAGTGACTGCAGGAATGCAAGAAGGCTTCCTGGAGGAGATGGATTTCACTGGGCAGAGTGGGGAGGAGGAAGAGGGTATTCCAGGATGAGGGGAAAGCATGAGATAAGAGTTGGGAGAACAGGGTACTTCTCAGAGTGTTGCTTTATTAGTCAGAATGTCCTCTTTCCCAATCTGCCCTAGAAGACAAAGTTACTACATATGTCTGTGTGATTGAAGGTGTGTATTCATCGGTTGTTGTTCATTCATTTTAGTCAGACACTTCATGACCCCATTTGGGGTTTTCTTTGGCAAAGATACTGGAGTGGTTTGCCATTTCCTTCTCCAGCTCATTTTACAGATGGGGAAACTGAGGCAAACAGGGTTAAGTGACTTGCCCAGGGTCACACAGCTAGGACATGTCTGAGGCTGGATTTGAACTCAAGTCTTCCTGACTCCAGGCCCAGCCACCTTGCTGCCCATTGCATCCTATTCATAGATTCCAAATACTTTTCAGCTGAAAGGATCTGAGTTAACATCTGGTCCAACGCCTCTCATTTTACAGGTGCGGCAGCTTAGGTTTAAAGAAAGGGAAACGACTGGGCCAAGGTCACATGGTGAGCGAGCAGCTGAGTGAGATCTGATGTACATCACCTTGCTCTCTATTTTGGTGCCTTCCTGACCTTTATATCACCATCACCATCATCACCATCATCACCATCCTCACCATCATCATCATCATCGTCATCATCATTGGTAACATCATCAATAGCAACATGCATTTATTAAGCACTGTCTATGTATCAGGCACTGTGCCAAGTGCTGGAGACACACACAAAAAGACAAAAAACCCACTTTCCTTGCCCTCAAGGAGCTCACAATCTAATGGGAGAAATGACACATAAACAACTTCGCTTATATGAGGTGATATTCAGTGTAAAAGAAGAGCAGCCTCAAAGGAGAGGCGCTGTGGGAAGTATTGGCGGGTCCTGCTGTCCCCAGCCCCGACCCCTTCCTCGCTGGGTAGAAGGAGGGCTCTGCCCCATAGCACAGATGACGACAGTGATAACTTCTATCTCCCTGATACTTTAAGGTTGATAAGGCTCCTTCTAGCCCCCAGTGCCCTGTGAGGCAGGTGGCATCACCACCATTCTTGTCTCTCCCCATTCCAACCTCTCTTTTGCTCAGCTGCCAAAGTGATATTCCTAAAATGCAAGTCTGACCGTGACACTCCCCTTCTCAATAAACATCAGTGACTCCCTATTATCTCTAAGACTAAATATAGAAAACTTTTTTTGGCATTTAAAGCCTTCTCTGCCTCCTGCCTTCCCTGGCTTCCTTCAAGTCTCAACCAAAACTTCACCTCCTGCAAGAAGTCTTTCTTCGCCTCCCTTAATTCTAGTGCCTTCCCTCTACTGATTCTCTCCAACTTGTCCTGTCTGTAGCTTGTTCACAGCGGTTCATATGTTGTCTTCCCTATTGGAAGATCCCAGAGGGCAAAGACCAATATTTCTCTTTCAGACTTTTCTTTACATACCTTGTGCTTAGCACAGTGCCTGATATACAGTCAGCGCTTAATAAATGCTGGTTATAGATACAACTTGAATTCTTCTTGCCTTTCACATTACTTATGATCGTGTACTCCAAGATATAGTCAAATGGCCTGCTAGCTGTTCTATTTCCTCTCTCCAAGTCTTTGCATTGGCTGTGCCTCATCTCCATCTCTGAGGCAGGATTTGAGCTCAGGTCTCCCCAACTCTAGGACTAGCTGTATCCACTGTACCATCTACCTGACTCTTAGCTGGTACAATGGAAAGAGTACTGGATTTGGAGTCAAGGACCTGGGTTCAAATTCTGACTCTGCAACTTATTACCTGTGTGACCTTGGGTAAGTCTTTAACCCTTCTGGGTCTCAGTTTCCCCATCTGCAAAATGAGGGGATTGAGCTAAATGACCTTGAAGATTTCTCTTCCAGATCTAAATCTAAGATGCTGAGCACAGGTCTCCTGGTTCCAGATCCTATAAGCCCCCTCTCCACTCCCCTGAACAGAATCTCTCATAAAGAAGAGGTGGGTTTTTTCTTTCTCATGTTTTGGCCTCTCCCCCTCATCAACTCTCCCAGACTTTTAATTGTTCTCAGCTCTACCTGATGGCTTCGAATGGCCTTAAGCATAAGAAAGGCAGTGTGAGAGACTCAGCAGAGGTCTGGGAGCTCATTAAATTTCATTCCTATGGTGTCTCCAGCCTGAAAAAGCACATGGAGAGGGAGAGGAAAGGGGGAGAGAGGGAGGCCGGATTATTTGGAATTCTGAGAACAACAAGGGCCCCGTGTGGATCAAGGATCAGTTTTGTTGCAATACTCTCAAATCCTCAGCCCCCGAACAGGCCCCGGGAGCTCGCCAATCAGATAAAAAGATTAATTCTTACATCGCATTTCATGTGCGGCTCAGAGAGCAGATAATGGTTGTTCTTATCCAACTGGAGAAATGAGTTTCAAAACAACCCAAGAGGCAGCTGGACAGGGGATCTGTGCTTTCCTCTGTCTGTCCTGGCCCCTCCTCATCCCCATGACCCCCCACCCCCAAAGGTCGATTGTTATGGGGCCAAACTTTTATGGTTAGAAAAAGAAAAACAGTCTGTCTTTTGCCACTCCCCTATTCCCTTTTCTGCCCTCAGCCCCCAACCAGGCAGAATAGACCCAGAAAAAAAAGAAAGAAAGAAAAAAAGCTGTAGCTTTTGAGTCAAAGGACCCAGATTCAAATCCCACTCTCTTAAACTCCCTGGGCCTCAATTTCCCCATGAACGAGAGAGTTAGACTCTATGAACTTTAAGATTCTTGGGAGGGAGAGAAGGAGGGAAAGAATGAAAAAGATGTAGAAAAGATGGTGGTGTCTTCTAGTATTTGAAGGGTGGGCCGCCATGGAGCAGCAGAATTTTTTAAGGGGTCCTAAACAGATTATACATGTTCCACTTGGCCTTCAGACAGAACTGAATGATGGAAGACCTGGGGAACTCTAGAAGGGGATTCTTATTCAAGAATGTGTTGAGATAGATGAGCTCTGATGTCTCTTCCTACTCTGTGATTCTGTGGAACTTTGTGGAATTTTGAGAACTAGGGCCTGGTATGGATCTTAGAGATCGTCTACTCCAATGCCCTCATTTTCCAGAGGAGGAAACTGGAGTCCAGAGAATGGCAATGACTTGGCTTGGTGGATGAGGGTCAGACCTGGGTCTAGAACTCAAATTCCCTCACTTTGGATGGAGGGCCATGTTGCCTGTCTGGGGTAATAGGAGTGCAGAGAAGGGACTGAGACTACTCGTGGCCAGAGGATTGTAGATACAAAGAATCCTAGAATGTGAGGGCCAGAAGGGGACCTTAGAGGTCATTGAGATTAACTTCCCCTCATTTTGTAATAGTACCAGCTAGCATTTATATAGTACCTTTAAGCTCTTACAAATATTGTCTCATTTTACCTTCCCTACAACCTTGGGAGGTAGGTACTATTATCGTCCTTCTTTTACAGATGAGGAAACCAAGGCATACAGTGGTTAAGTGACTTGCCCAGCGTCACACAGTTAGTAAGTGTCTGAACTTGGATTTGAAATCAAGTGTTCCTGACTCCAGGTCCCATGTTCCACCTAGTGAAGAACCTTGGGGTCTCTCAGGAAGCTACCGCCAACAAAAGAGAAGTGACTTGTCCACCCACGTAAGACGTAAGGATCTGGTCAACAGGTAGCTCTGGGAGGATTCAAACCCAAATCTTCTGACTCCAAATTTAGCCATCTTGTTATTGAACCTTATGTAAGAGGCATCTGCTGTTTAGACAATAATTTTTTTGGGGGGGAGACAAGACATTGGAGCAGGTCTCCCAAAGTAGATCCCTATCTTACTTGCATTTTATAGCCTAGACGGTTGTCTGGGGAAGTGAGAGTTTAAATGGCTGGTCCAGACTCTCACTACCATATGTGTCAAAGGTAGCGCTTGAACCTGAATCTCCTAACCCAAGACTATCTCTCTATCCATTATACTATAGTGCCTCTTGGGGGTGGGGAGGGGAGAAAGGCCTGGTTCTTGCACAACTAGAGAATCAAAGAATGTCAGAGCTGGAAAGATCCCTAAAGACCACCTACTTCACTGTGCTAATTTTACAGAGGGGCAAAGAGAAAGGTCTCCAAGAGGGAAAGGGAGTTGTCCAAGCCCATGCATGAAGTTACTGGTGGAGCCTGGACCAGAACCTAGGGCTCCTTCCTCCTCCAGCTGTGATTCTTCTAATGTCAGCTGCCTGATATTATTAGGTCTCTGTTCCTTGAGCTGCAGCCTCTTCTCTTGAGCCAAACTGTGAGTTCTCCAAAAGTAAGGACTCAGTCTTCCCTTCCTTTTGACTTCCTTAGACCGATAATTCCCCGATTACAGAGTTACAAAATCTCAGAGTTGGAAACGACCTCAGGAGTCATCTAGTTCAATATGTGCTTGAACAGAAATCCCCTCCACCTTACCTACCTCCTAAGTGATTATCCCACTGTTGTTCAAAAACCTCCTGGCACAAGGAACTCCCAGTCTCCCAAGCAAAAACTTTTGGAGATGCCTAATTTTCTAGAAGCTTTCTTTTGCTTAGATCAGACCAAATCTGCCTTTTTCATGTACTCCTAGGCCTGCCCTCTGGGGCCAAGCCCAAAAAGTGACTCCACCTTCCAGATGATGACCCTTCAAATACTTGACTTTAGATATCACATGTCCTGCCTCCTCCATCACCTTCTCTTGCCCAGGCTAAACATCCCCAGGGCCTTCAGACATCTTCTTTCAGCAGCAGAAAGAGGGCCAGACTTGGAAGAAAGAAGGTGTTGGTTCAAATCCCAGGTCTGCTACTTACTACTTGAGGAATAACCCTAGGCCAAGTTCCTCAACCTTGCTGGACCTCAAAGAGTTTCCTTTTCTTTAAAATGAGTAATTGATCTCTAAGGTCCCTTCCAGATATAAATTAATAATCATGACCATCTTTGTCACCTTTTTTTTAAAATCCCATTCTTTGTTTTTCTTAAAACAGATTATTTATCTATTTTAACTTAAAAAAAAATTCTCCTCCTCCCTCCAGTCCCTCTCCCACTCATTAAAAAAGCAAGCAATATAATATTGATTATACGTTTGTCATTTTCTCCTTGTACTCTCCGCCTTATCAATGCTGTCCTTACGATATGGTGCTCATAAATGAATACAATACACTAATACATGATACTCTGGCATACCAGTATTCTGGTCTGGTCAGAGCTATCACTTCCCTAGTCTCTGATATACTGTGACAATACTCTAATTCAGCATAACATTAGCTTTTTTTGGCTGCTATATCCTACCGTCTATTAAAAACCCTAGATCTCTTTCAGATAGATCACCATCTTGTGTTTGTGAAACTGATTTTTTGAACCCATGTATAAGACTTCACATTTATTCCTATTAAATTTCATCTCACTAGTAGACATTGAATCTATTCCTTCTCTGTCTCTCTCAGATAGTGAGCTCCCCGAAGTCATGGCTCTGATCTGCCTCCAACTATCCCATCTTCTATTCCTCCCTCCAACCCCACTATATTGGAGCATAGACCTGGGCACAGAGGGGATCCCTAGTAAATATCTGTTGAGCATTGTTAATATTAATTGATTCTTATCTGGTGCCTGTCCCCCATTGAAGGTAAAAGAGATGCAACAGAGAAAAGAGGAAGAAGAAGGCATGGCCAGTCTTTCAGTCTGCAAAACATCAGATCATGGTGCTTGTGATCCAGGATATGCTTTCCTCTTTCCAGCTTGGGCTTTCAGGAAGCTCTGCCGGCTATGGTCATCTCTCAGTCACCTGTGCCTATGGGAGAGGATAGCAACATAACCTCCAACCTCCCACATTAGCAGCTGATAATACAGAAAGAATTTCTCTTTGGCTCCATTAAGTGCCCCCTCCCTTCCATATCCTGTCTTTCTTGTCCTTTCCAACTCAGACTAAGATGAGAAAGACCCTGCATGCCTTCCTGGAGCTCATGTGAACTAAAAGCAGAGGTGACTTGGGAACAGAACAGGGGCTAAAGAAATCCAGTCTGTGGAAACTGAGGCTCAGAGAGGCAAAGAAACTCACCCATGGGCACATAGAGATTGTCAGAGTCAGGACTAAAACCCAAGCCACCTGCTTCCAGGTCTGGTGTTTCTTCTGAAGTCTCTGTACCAGCCAAGATTGTGAAGATAATCTTTCCCAAGGGGCCCAGGAGCTGCATTCCACCTCCTCCAGGGAATCTTCCCATCCCTCTTTTCTCTCCCTCATGCAAGGATACACCAGACCCAACCTTGGCTCTGGGGCAAATGGATAAGATGCCCACTTGCCCTGTCCAGAAATGTTAGGATATAACAGGATGGGCTGAGGACCTTCTGTCACGGATAGGAGGTTAGCCCCAGGAATAACAACAACAGCTCAAATTTCCATCGTTGTAATGCTACGAAGTACTTTCTGCAAGTCTATATGGTAGCTAGCATAAGTATCAAGGACATAGGGACCAGACCAATGAGGTAGGGAAGTGAGGAAGCGCCCTTTGCCGAAGAAGGTCAGCACCTTCTAGAGAGTTGCCTGGGTGCCCTAGGAGGTGAAACGACTTGCTCAGGGTCTCACAGCCAGTATGCATCTGAGACCTGACTTGAACTCTTTTTTTGTGGCCTTAAGGCTCACTTGCCATCTGGATGCTACAGTAGACAGCTAGGTAGTACAGTAGATAGAGTGCTGAGTGGAAAGTAAGGAAGACCTGAGTTTGAATCCTGCCTCAGACATTTACTAAGTGTGTGACCCTGTTCTTGCTGTTACCATTCAGTCATTTCAGTCATGTCCAACTCTTAGTCACTCCATTTGGGGCATCTTGGCAAAGATACTAGACTGGCTTGCCATTTCTTTCTCCAGCTCATTTTACAGATGAGGAAACTGAGACAAACAAGGTGAAGTGACTTGCCCAGCTTCACACAGCTAGTAAGTGTCTGAGGCCAGATTTGAACTTAGGTTTTCCTGACTCCAGGTCAGGCACTTTATGTGACCCGGGGTAAGTCACTTAACCTCTCACAGCATCAGTTTCTCCATCTGAAATTGATATGATAATAATAACCCCAAAGTGGTTGTGATTACGGAATAAGATAAAGTGTGTTAGGTGCTTTCTTTTGGTTTTTGTTGTTGTTGTTGTTGTTCTTCGAGGCAATTAGGGGCAAGTGACTTGCCCAGAGTCACACAACTAGTGTTATGTCTGAAATCAGGTCCTCCTGACTCCAGGGCTGGTGCTCTGTTCACTGTGCCACCTAGCTGCCCCAGGTGCTTTCTTTTGCATTTAAATGCTAGTTATTTTGATTCTCCTCTTGCCTCTTACAGTGCAGACATTATTCTCCTCATTTTATGAATGAGGAAACTGAGACTCAGAGAGGTTGGATGATTTTACCCAGGGTCATGTAGCAAGTGTGCATCAGAGAGACAAGACTTTGAGACCAGGTCCTCGTAACTGTAGGGTTAGTAACATTTCCCTGGACATCAGTGTTTCAAACATTCAGTTAATAGATAGTAAGTGCCTGCTCTGTATCAGGCATTGTGCAAAGCGCTGGCGATACAAAAAGAGCAAAAGACAGTCCCTGCCCTCAAGAAGCTCACGGTCTAATGAGAGAGACAACATGCAAACAAATACATAAAAGGGAGCTATATGCAGGATAAATAGGAAATAATCATCCGAGGGAAGGCACTAGAATTAAGAAGGATTGGGAAGACTTCATAGGAAAGATGAGATTTTAGTTGGAACTTAAAGGAAGCCATGGAGTCAGTGGTTGGAGTGGTTGGAGTTGGAAGAGGGAGAGTGTTCCAGGCATGAGGAGAGAGAAATGCCTGAATTGCAATGTCTTGTTCATGGACCAGCCAGGCAGCCAAGGTCATTGGATGGAAGAGTACATGGCAGGGAGAAGGTGTAAGAGGACTATAAAGGTAGGAGGTGTCTAGGTAATGAATGAAAAAGCATTTTTGTATTTGATCCTGTAGGTAATAGAGAGCGCATCCTAAGGCAGAGCTAAAACCAGCCCCAGACTCACATCCCCTGTGGAGCTGCCCCACAGAGCTGATGAGCCCCAGTCAGCGCTCCAGTGCCTGGAGCTGGCCAGGGCTCCGCCTGCCCCTGCCTGCCCCTGCCTGCCTCGGCCTGCTTTCAGCATCCCTGGGAGGGGGAGAGCTCAGCCAGCTGATAGAGGAGAGAAGGGAAGGAGGAGGGGGATGGAGAAGAGGGGAGGGAGCAGATGGTTGATACAGCCAGCTTGAGCAAAGTAAGCCAGTTGTGGGAGGGGGTGGGAGTGGAGAGGGGAGGGGGAAGGAGAGAGGCTGATACACGCAGGCATAAAGAGGGAAAGTCCGCAGCAGGCTTGTCAGGGGAAGTTTTCCCCCTGGACTCCAGGCTGATTTGGCCTAACCCCAGCAAGACCACCTCCAAGAGGCCTAATCATTCCCTCCCCTTTCCAAGCCCACTCCCGCGTCTCTCTGTCAACAGCACCCCCTCCTCCCAGGCACTCAGCCTCCTCTCTGGCTCCAAGCGTCTGCCTAGATCCAACCTGTCACCAAGTCTTCTGGTTCTTTTCCCCTTCTCCATTCATACTGTCAGCACCCTAAGCCAGGCCCCTCATCACCTCCTCACCAGAGGCTCCCATGGTCTTCTTTGCCCCTCTCCCCTCCAGTGCCCGACTGCTTGGTTAGACTAAGCTTTCCAGCCCTCCCTTTGCCATTGTGTTAATCAGGGACAGAGGTCTAGTTGAAAGACTGACCCAGCGATAGGGCCCCCCCCAACCATGGAGAGGCCACGGAAGCCCTGGGGTAAGAAAACCAAGAGCCAGGGCCAGAGCCCAGCCACCTGGGTAGCTATGTAACTGACATATGGCAATGCCTACCTCCATCCCTTCAAGGAAGGGGAGGGAAGGGGGCTGCCATGTTCACACTCTGCCCTCTGACAGTCCTTTCTCCCCTACCTTCAACATACCAGAAATATAGGTAGGGGCAGTATGGCATAATTTATAGGGCACTGGCTTGTAGGCAGGACACCTGGAATCACATCCCACCTCAGACACTTAAGAGCCATGAGACCTTGGGCAAGTCACTTAACCTCCCTATGTTTCAGTTTCCTCATCTGCAAAATGAGGAGATTGCATTGAATTAACTCTAACGTGCCTTCCAGCTTGAGATCTGCAGTCCTATGAAACAGCTGCCTTTCCAATTCAATTCAATTCAATAACACACCTACTACGTGTCAGGTGGTAGGTTACATTCTGGGGACACTACGACAGAACAGTGTACTTCCTAACCTCAGTGAGCTTCCATTCTACTGGGGATGTGGGAGAAAGGACACAACATTTCATTCCACTCAGTTCAACAAACAGTTATTAAACACGTGTTATGGGCTAAGAAAGAGAACTGGATTGGGAGCCAGGGACCTTATGTTCAAATCTCATTTCTCCTGGTTGCTACCTAGATAATCTCAAACAAGTTCACCTTACCATTCTGGGCCTTAGTTTCCTCTTTTGTAAAAATGAGTGGTTTGGCCTAGGCAACCTCTAAAATCTCTTCTGACTCTGTGATTCTATGAAAGTTTTTTTTAAATAATTTTAAAACTTTTTACATTAAATATTTTTTAAAATATTGACCTAACATAGAAAAGACTGCACAATTTTCATAAAGTTACACATTCCATGGCTTGTTAGTACTCTAAAATTGATGTAAATAGAAATGTTGAATAACAGCTCAACAAACAAAATTGCAATCCTGCCCTTGGAGCTTACATTCCACTAGGGGGAAGAAATTTTAAATTCAAGTCAATTCAGCAAGTGGATCTTAGATGCCTAATATGTGCCAAGCACTTGCTAAGTCCTGAAGCTACTACTACAAAACTTGGGTCTTAGCCCCAAAAGAACTTACTGTACTACTGGTCTGATGCAGAGAAAAGCAAATACAAAATGATGGTGGTGGTGGTGGTGATGGTGGTGGCTAACATTTAAATAGCAGGATTTCTGGGGGCTGAGCCAAGATGGTGCAGCAGAGAAAGTAACAAGCCAAAGTCTCCCAATATCCTTTTCCAAACATCTTTAAAATAATACCTCAAATAGAATTCTGGAGTGGCAGAGCCAAAAAAAGGTCAGAGTAAGACATTCTTCTAGCCCAGACAACAGAAGAGGTCAGAAAGAGATAGCTGTGATACGGGGAAGGAGGCTGGCCTGGATCCCATGCAGATGAAACACCAGTGGTGGGGCCAGGTGGTGGTGACAGAAGTAACAGCAGCTTCAGGATCTCTCAAGCCAGAGACACAAGAGGACCTAGCAACTGGTCAGAAAGAGATTATAGGGAACCCCTGTGCTAGCACTGGAACCAGACTGGGACACAGGACCAGACACTGTTTGGCAACTCCACTGCCTCTACCCACTTATGGGTCGTAGTTCAAGGGCAGAGAGGGGCACTTTCAGTCAAGAGGGAGTGGAAGCCCTGAGAGGCAGTATCATTTCTGGCCCTGAAGGCTCAGGGACTCTAAGGAACAGTATTGTTTCAGATCCCAAGGGAGGAGTAGCCCTGAATTGATTAAAATCCCGAAGGATCAGGGGCCATTCCTGGGTAAGATCCGGAGCACAGACCAAGAGAGCAGTAACCACACCTCTCCCAGGATCACACCATCTTGAAAGTACCAAAAACTCCAAAACCCCAGAACTAGTGCTGAAAACAATGTGAAAAAGCCTGAAGCTTGAGACAGAGCTCTCCCCTCCCCCGATGGAAATAAAACCCAACATAAACACAAAGTTCCTAATCAAGAAATAGGGTGGAAGAATGAGCAAACAACAAACAAAAAGTACCTGCCCATAAAAAAAACTACTACGATGACAGGGAAAATCAAGACACAAACTTAGAAGAAGACAATGAAGTCTTTTGCTACAAGCAAAGCCTCAAAGAAAAATGTTAATTGGGCACAAGCTCAAAAAGAATTACTGGAAGAGCTAAAAAATTATTTTCAAAATCAAATAAGAGTGGTAGAGGAAAAATTAGGTAAAGAAATAAAAGCAAAGGAAGAAAGCTATGAAAAAACTATTAACAGCTTGGTAAAAGAGGCACAAAAATATTGAAGAAAATAATTCCTTAAAAAGCAGAACTGAGGGGAAGCTAGGTGGCACAGTGGATAGAGCTCTGGCCTTGGAGTCAGGAGGACCCGAGTTCCAATCCAACCTCAGACACTTGACACTTACTAGCTGGGTGACCCTGGACAAGTCACTTAACCCTGATTGCCTCACTAAAAACAAAAACAAAAACAAAAACAAAAAACAAACAAACAAACAAACAAAAAACAGAACTGGCCAAATAGAAAAAAGTATAAAAATTCACTAATGAAAATAATTCCTTAAAAATCATAATTGGGTAAGTGGAAGCTAATGACTCCATAAGAAATCAAGAAACAATAAAATAAAGTCAAAGGAAGAAAAAAAGTAGAAGAAAATGTTAAATATTTAATAGAAAAAAACTGACCTGGAAAATAGATTGAGGGGAGATAATTTAAGAATTATTGATATACCTGATTATACCTGAAGGCCGTGATCAAAGAAAGAGCCTAGACATTATATTTCAAGAAATTACAAAGTAAAACTGTCCAGATATCCTAGAACCAGAAGGCAAAATAGAAAGGAAAAGAATCCACTGATCACTTCTTGAAAGAGATCATAAGATGAAGAGTACCAGGAATATTATAGGCAAATTCCAGAGCTCCCAGGTAAAGGAGAAAACATTCAAGCAGCCAGGAAAAAAAAAAGCATTCAAATACCATAGAACCAAAGTCAGGATCACACAAGATTCAACAGCTACCATATTAAAGAAGAGGAGGGCTTGGAATGTGTATTTTGGAAGGCAGAAGAGCTGGGATTACAACCAAGAATACCTCCCCAGCAAAACTGAGTATAATCCTTTAAGAGGGAAAAATCGATATTTAATGAAATGTAAAATTTTCAAGCATTATTGATGAAAAGACTTGAACTGAATAGAAAACTTGACTTTCAAATACAAGACTCAAGAGAAGTATAAAAAGGTAAATATGAAAGAGAAATCATAAGACTCAAATCATTTAACTCAAGGTTAAACTGTTAAGCTTTCTATATGAGAAGATGATACATGTGTCTTCTAAAAAATTTATCATTATTAGGGCAGTTAGAAGGATTCTACATAGAAAGAGAGTATGAGAGTGAGTTAATTATATTGGGGTGATGTAAAAAATGGATAGGCAAGAAAAGGGATGCCCTGGAAAAAGGGGGAAGGGAGAACAAAAATGGATGAACTTACCATCTCACATAAAAGAGGTATGCAAGGAAGAGCTTTTATGGTGGAGGGGGAAATGATGGGGAAGGCAGGAATATTTGAACCTTACTCATATTTAATTGGTTCAAAGAGGGATAGGTGTATATATATACATATATATGTGTATATATATGTATATATACACACACACACACACACACATACCATACATACATAAATTGGTAATAGAAATCTCTCTTACTCAACAGGGAAGTAGGAGGGGAAAGGAATAATGGAAAGGGGAAGTGATTACTGGGAGATCAGATAAAAAAGGCAGTGGTCAGAAGCAAAGCAGACTTTAGAAGAGGGTTGGGAGAAAAGGATAAACAGAAGAAAATAGAATGGAGGGAAATGCACAGTTAGAAATCATAAGTCTGAATGCAAATAGAATGAACTCACCCATAAAATGGAAGTGAATAGCAGAATAGATTAGAAACCAGAATTCAATAATATGTTGTTTATAAGAAAAACACTTAAACAGAGAGACATTCACAGAGTTAAAATAAGAGGTTGGAGCAGAATCTATTATGCTTCAACTGAAGTAAAAAAAAAAAACCAGCAGTGGCAATCATGATCTCAGACAAATCAAAAGTGAAAATAGACCTAATTAAAAGGGATAAGAAGAGAAACTAATCTTACTATAAGGCACAATAGACAATGAAATAATATAAATACTAAACATATATGCACCAAATAGCATAGCATCCAAATTCTTAAAGGGAAAATTAAATGAATTACAGGAGAAAATAGACAGTAAAACTATACTAGTGAGGGACCTCAACTTTTTCCTCTCAGAACTAGATAAATCTAACTATAAAATAAGTAATAAAGAAGGCAAGGAGATTAATAGAATCTCAGAAAAGTTAGATATGATAGACCCCTGGAGAAAACTGAATGGAAATAGAAAGGAGTAAACCCTTTTCTCAGCAGTAAATAGCACCTTCACAAAAGTTAACCGTGTATTAGGGCATAAAACCTCACAATCAAATGCCCAGGACCAAACGGATTTACAAGTGAATTCCATTAAACATTTAAGGAACAATTAATCCTAAAACAATATAAACTA
This sequence comes from Vombatus ursinus, assembly GCF_900497805.2. Lineage (NCBI taxonomy): Eukaryota > Metazoa > Chordata > Mammalia > Diprotodontia > Vombatidae > Vombatus > Vombatus ursinus. The sequence continues at coordinate 39,662,041 of NW_020954551.1, forward strand.
TTTGAAAAAATAAGTGAAGGAGTCCTACCAAATTCCTTTTATGACACAAATATAGTCTTGATACCTAAACCAGGGAGAGCAAAAACAGGGAAAGAAAACTTTAGATCAATATTCTTAATGAATATTGACACAAAAATTTTAAGTAAAATACTAGCAAGGAGGTTACAGCAATAAATCACAAAGTTCAGACATATGACCATATGGGATTTATACCAGAAATGCAGGGCTGATTCAATGTTAGGAAAGTCATCAACATAATTGACCATTTTAATAACAATAACAACAAAAATCATATGATTATATCAATAGATGCAGAAAAAGGCTTTGACAAAATACAACACAGTTAAAAATATTAGAAAACACATGAATCAATGGAGTCATTCTTAAAATGGTAAGTAGTATCTATCTAAAACCAAACCAAGAGCAAGCATTATTTGTAATAGGGATAAACTTGAAGCCTTCCCAATAAGATCAGGAGTGAAGTGAGGATGTCTATTATTGCCACTATCATTCAATATTGTACTAGAAATGTTAACTACAGCAATAAAACAAGAAGGAGAAATTGAAGGAATTAGAGTAGGCAATGAGGAAACAAAATTATCACTCTTTGCAGATATTAGAAAACCCTAGAGAATCAACAAAAAAAACTAATTGAAACAATTAACAACTTCAACAAAGTCACAGGATATAAAACAAACCCCACATAAATCATCAGTATTCTATATATTATCAACAAACCCCAGCAACAAGAGATAGAAAGAGAAATTCCATTTAAAATAACTGCAGATATATAAAATACTTGGGAGTCTACCTGACAAGACAAACCCAGGGATTATATGAACACAATTACAAAATACTTTCACACTAATGAAGACTGATCTAAACAATTGGAGAAATATTAATTGTTCATAGGTAGGTCAAGTTAATATAATAAAAATGACAGTCCTACCTAAGTTAATTTACTTATTTGGTGCCATACCAATCAAACTATCAAAAATTATTTTATAGAGCTAGAAAAAATAGTAACAAAATTCATCTGGAAGAACAAAAGGTCAAGAATATCAAGGGAATTAATGAAAAAAAAATGTGAAGGAAGGTGGCCTAGCAGTCCCAGATTTCAAAATGTATTACAAAGTGTTAATCATCAAAACAATCTGGTTCTGGCTAAGAAACAGAGTGGTAGACCAGTGGAACAGATTAAGTATACAATACAGCAATAAATAACTTCATTAATGAGAATGACAACAATGAGACAACATTCCAAAATTTGTGGGATACAACCAAAGCAGTACTTAGGGAGAAAATTTATATCTCTAAATGCACACATCAATAAAAGAGAGAAAGAACTGATCAATGAATTGGGCATGCAACTAAAACACACACACACACACACACACACACACATACACACAGAAAAAGAACAAATTTTAAATTTCCAATTAAACACCAAAATGGAAATCCTAAAAATCAAAGAAGAGATTAATAAGATTTAAACTAAAAAAATGAACTAATAAAACTACGATCTGGAGGAAAACACATAATAGATAAATCTCAAGGTCCAAGCTTTTGGGGAAAGAATTCAACATTTGACAAAAATCTCTGGGAAAAACGGAAGGCAGTTTGAAAGAAACTAGGCATAGACCCACATCTCACACTGTATACCAAGATAAGGTCAAAATGGAAAAATAATTTAGACATAAAAGGTAACATTGTAAGTAAATTAGTGGTACATGGGAAAAATGTACCTGTCAGATCTATGGATAAGGGAAGAGTTTATGACCAAACAAGAGATAGAGAAGATTACAGGAAGTAAAATGGATAATTATGATTACATAAAATTTAAAAAGTTTTGCACAGACAAAATAAATGTAGCCAAAATTAAAAGGAAAACAGGAAACTGGGGTTGAGGGAGGGGGGAGTTTACAGCAAGTTTCCCTGATAAAGTCTTTATTTCTCAAATATAAAGGGAATGGAGCCAAATTTATAAAAATAAGAGCCATTCCCCAATTGCTAAATGGTCCAAGGATATGAACAGTTTTCAGAAGAAGAAATCAAAGCTATCAACAATAAGATGAAAAAATGCTCTAAATAACTACTGATTAGAGAAATGCAAATTAAAACAACTCTGAGATGTCACCTTACATTTATCAAATTGGCTAACATAACAGAAAAGGAAAGGGATTGTGGAAAAATTGGGACACTAATGTAGGTGTAAGGAGTTCTGCACTGATCCTACCTTTCTGGAGAGCCATTTGGAACTACGCCCAAAGGGCTATAAAACTGTGTATACCCTTTGACCCAGCAATACCACTACTAGGTCTGTATCTCAAAGAAATCAAAGATAAAGAAGAGGATCTATTTATAAAAATATATATATATATATATTTATAGCAACTCTTTTTGTGGTGGCAAAGAATTGGAAATTGAGAGGATGTCCATCAATTGGAGAATGGCTGAACAAGTTGTGGTATATGATTGTGTTGGAGTACTATTACTTAAAGAAATAATGAGCAGGATGGTCTCAGAAAAACCTGGGAAGAGTTATATGAACGGATGCAAAATGAAACAAGCAGAACCAGAACATTGTATGCAGTAACAGCAAAATTGTAAGGATGATCAACTGTGAAAAACTTAGCTATTCAGATCAAGATAATGATCCACAACAATCCCAAGGGACCCATGATGAAAAATGTTATCCACCTCCAGAGAGAAAATGGATGAATTCTGAATGTAGATTGAAACATACTTGTTAAAAATTTTTTCTTTATTTTTTGTTTGTGTTTTCTTTTGCAATATGGATAATATGGAAATATGTTTTGTATGACTTCACATATATAACTGACATCAAATTACTTGCCTTCTCATAGAGCAGAGAGGGCTAGGGGTGAAGGGCAAGATTTGGAACTCAAAATTTTTTAAAAATCATTGTTAAAATTATTTTGCATGTAGCTGGAAAATATTTAATGAAATAAATTTTAAAATAATTTGAATTTAAATAGCACTTTAAGATTTGCAAAAGGCTTTATATACATTTACATGCATTAAGTCATTTGACTTCATGACATCCTTGGGATGTGAGTGTCATTATTTTGCAGGTGAGAAAACTGAGTCTGAGAGAAGTGAAGTGACCAGCCCAGGATCCTGAGGCAGAATTCAAATTCAGGTCTTCCTGTTTCCAGGCCAAGCACACTGTTTCTGGTATTGCCTGACTATTTATAAACATAAAAGAAATGCAAAGTAATCATCAGGTCTCTTTTAATACCAACAAAAAGCCCCTAATAAAGCAAGGCATGACTTTGAATGATTGCATGCATGAAGAGAGGCTGAGGCTGTTTGTCCTGAAGGTGTTTGGGGGGGAAGGGGGAGAAGAGAAGCATGGATATGTTGGCTTTCTTCGTAGGGATGAGGATGATTAGTGGCTGGATTTAGGGCAGGTTGAAGGATCAAAAACCCATCAATTGAGAACTGGAAGGAAACTTGGGAGTCCACCTACCTAGCCTTTTCAGCTGAGCCTCAGTCCCAGTTGAGCATCTTTTCTGTACTCAGTGGTTCCAAGCCTGAGACAAAGGGAAAGGAGGAAGCAAGGGAGGGAAGAAAAAGGAAGAGAGGGAGGGAGGGAAGGAAGAAGAGAGAATGGAAGAAGGAGGGAGGGAGGGAAGAAGAAAAAAAGGGAGGGAGGGAGGAGAAGGAACAGAGGAGAAGAATGGGAATAATGGAAGGAGGGAGGAAGGAAGGAAGGAAATAGGCATTTATTAAGTGCCTACTATGAGCCAGAAACTGTGCTAAGCACTTTACAAATGGTGTCTCGTTTGATACTCACAACAATCGACCCTGAGAGGAAGATGCTATTATTAGCCCCATTTTACAGTTGAGGAAAATGAGGCAGACAGAGGTTAAGTAACTTGCCCAGGATCACACAACTAGAAAGTGTCTCAGGCTAGATTTGAACTCGGGTCCTCCTGACTCCAGGTCCAGCGCTCTATCCACCGACAGAAGACCTGGTTCCAGGCCTTCAAGGAGTGTCTTTTCCAGGACATATACAAATCAGGTATACCAGATGATCCCTATCTCAATAGACGACGAATAAAATCTCCCTTCCTCCCTTCCAATGTCAAGATTCCATGATTCAGCTATTGTGGCTCAAAAATCCTGCCTCAGACACTTCCTTTAGTTTGACACACACACACACACACACACACACACACACACACACACACACACCAGACATGGCTGTCTGTTGCTTGTTTCATCTAGTTCAACTCTTTGGACTGGCTTTTGAGCATCTCCGTAATCTAGCCTTGTCTTGTCTATCCAATTTTTACCTCTTTCTGCTCCCTCAGAGGCTTCCTGGATAGATTGGATCTGAGTCTTGAAGGAAGGAGGAGAAGAAGCAGAAGAGACAAAAAAAAAGGAAGAGGAGACAAGTGAAATACTAACTCTAACATCAGAGGACCCAGGTTCAAATCATGCCTTTGACCTTTCCTATTTCTGTGACCTTGAGTCACTTGACTTCCTTGGTCTCAGTTTCCCCACTTGTAAAATTGGAGAGGGAAAGGACTAGATGAGCGCTGCAATCCCTGCTGGCTCCACATCTTTAGTCCTACGATTTCAACAGTCAGATATGGTGAGAAGAGCATTCTAGGTAGATGGAACAGCGTGAGCAAAGATGGGGAAACAAGAAAGCCCGGGCTGGGTTTGGGAAGCCACAAGCTGTCTGATTTGTCTCCTCCTCCATCCATCTATCTCAGGATCAGCAGGTAAGACCCAACAGGTAGGTAGTCTGTCAAGGAATCTGTTTCATTCATTCAGGGCTGTTCCATGAAGGCAGGAACTGTGTCGTATTTAAACATTCAGAAGAATCATAGAATTAGTGCTAAAAGAGATGTGAGAAGTCACCTAGTGTAACCCACCCATTTTACAGAAGTAGCAATGGTAGCCAAGATTGCCTCGGTAGCCAATAGAAGAACTGGAATCTGGACCTAGGACTCCAAATCCATGGTACCGGTCTTTAATGCCGTGTACCTTCAGCACAGTGAGGGAATCTTACCTGGCCTTTCTGCACAGACTGCTGCCGCTGCTGTTATTATTGTTTGGCCTTCATTCTTGAAGAGGGCCATGACATCAGGAAGGAGATGTCATGACTTGCAAGTGAATTGAACTTAAGTGAGGGAGGGCTGTGCAAAGTCACCAGCCTCACTCTCTCCTCCAGAGCCCTCTGGGTCCAGTGGCAAGGTATAGATCAGGATGACTGGAGACAGACCCGATACAATGGGAGACTTTGGACTTTCCCAGGTCTCAGTTTGATTGAGGCAACACTCACTCAGTGATTAAGGCTGATTAAGAAATGAGGCAAAGAATGACCTCTTTTACCTAGTAAAATTTTTTTTAAATCAATCTAGTGGGGGTAGCTAGGTGGCGCAAGTGGATAGAGCACTGTCCCTGAAGTCAGGAGGACCTGAGTTCAAATCCAGCCTCAGACCAAACACTTGACACTAGCTGTGTGACCATGGGCAAGTCACTTAACCCCAATTGCCTTAAAAAAAAAAATCAATCTGGGAGGTGAATACCTTCACGGTTTCTGGCCAAAACAGAAAAAATTGCTAAAGGAATGTAAATTTTGATCCCTGAAACATAGCAAGATATCTTGGGGTTAAGGCTAGATTTCTTTCTTAAGCACCATGCCTTAAACCCAAATCACTCTGGCTCTCATTGATTGGCCAACAATAGGTTCCAGCCCAAGCCTCGCTTGGTCTGCACATAGTAGGCACTCAGGGAATGTTGAATCATATGGAATCAAATCAAATCAACCAAATTGAATTGAATGGACTGAAAATGAATAGAATTGACTTCCTATCCTCAACAATACTGGAGCCAAGGAAAAACAAGTGGGGAGTCATGGCCTTGTGTTTTGGATTTGGGCGGGGCCACCGTGAAATTCATGTCTGACTTCCCCTTGGCATGGGTTGAAAGACTAGGGAAGTCAAATATGCCTTCACAATGAACACAGGCTCCTGCCCCTCCTCCTCCTCCTCCTCCTCCTCCTCCTCCTAGGTAAAAGATGTACTTATGGCCACAGGCTTTCCCCACAGGGCCCAACTGGCTCAGACTGGTTGCAGGCATGCTGAGACTGAGATCCACTGGCCTAGCTCATCCTTCACTGCCATTCCCACTCTGGAACGGGTGGGCAGACCTGAAGGAGGTCACGCATGTCCGAGGAACAGCGCTAACTTTCTTCAGTCTTCTTCAAGGGCAGGGGGAGGGTGCAAACCCATCCCCTCTTGAACCTGTTGGTGTTCTGATGAGTTAGACGGAATCCTACATGCCCATGGCTGGACAGTTTCTGGCTGGCCTGGTGGTAACCACTCAATCAAGAACTGATTAACTACTTACTATGTTCTAGGTGCTATGCATGGGAAGAGGCAATGTGGGAAGCTCGTCTCCGTCCTACCTCACAGAATAATAGATTTAGAGGCGGAAGGGACTGAGGAAACTGAGGCCTGGGAAATGACTTGTCTAAAGTCCCACAGAAAGAGGTGAGATGTAACCTCAGGTCTTTCTGACTCCAGTCTGCTACTTCTACCCTCACGTTACCTCTTCCTCCTGTTGTCAAAGGCAGCTAGGTGTCCAAGTGGACAGAGCTCTGAGCCTAGAGTCAGGGAGACCGGAGTTCAAATACAACTTACTAGCTGTGTGATCCTGGGTATGTCACTTAACCTCTGTCTGCCTCAGTTTTCTCATCTGTAAAATGGGGATAATAATAGCGTTTCCCTCCCAAGGTTGTTGTGAGGATCAAATGAGATAATGTTTGTAAAGCACTTAGCACAGTGCCTGACACCTAGTTTACTCTTCAGCTGCCAACTGTTTCTGATTATGATCTCCACCTAGATGTCCCGACATCTCTCTGCACTCAGAATCACCTTCCCTCCAACCCCGAGCCCCATTCAAATTTCCCTGTCTCTGTCGTTGATAGGATCAGTTTTGCAGGCTTGAAACTTTGGAGTCCTCTGTGTTGAGGGTCCCTCCCTCCCACTCCCTCTCTTCCTCCGAATCCTTGTAATGTGTCTGTTACCTGCTCCTTCTTTTGAGGTTTGCTAACTGCTGCCCTACTCCAGGCCCTGGTCCCCTCCTGCCTGGACTATTGTAATCATCCTCTAATCTCATTTTCCTCCTCAGCCTGTGGCTGGCCAGCCCCCTACACTCAAACCATCTTGCCAATGCTGCCAGGGCAGTCGTCTGAGAACACCACTTTATATACAACCTCATTCTAGAGCTCAAAGACTTTCAATAGCTCCCTATTACTTACAGAAGAAAATTCAAAAGTCCTTGGTCTGGGGCTCCTATCTTCCTCTCCAGTCTTATCTGTGAAGCCTGAGTCCTTGGCTCTAGTATCAGATGACCAGGGTTCAAAACCTGCCTCAGACATTAAATACTTATGTGACCTTCTCTTCAACTTCTTTGGCCTCCATTTTCTCATGTGTGAAATGAAGGGGTTGGGCTAGATTGCCTCGTGTAGTGTTCTATGATCCTACTCTCTCCTACAAGGTCCCTTGACTCCAGGCAAACCGGACTACCTCATTCCTCCCTCCACATTGCAGGCATCTTCCTTTCTTTCGGACTTGGCTCGCATGATTCCAAATATGCTTTCTCTCTCCCTTGCCCTCCATTTTTCCCTGTCTAGACTGGTCCCAGCCTTCCTTCAAGGCTCACTTCCTTCATGAAATCTCCCTGTGCTGCCCCATCCTTCACTGCTCTCCTGCTCCTGTCACCTCCTATAGCATGGCACAGTCTAAGCGTTTAACCTCTACATTAAAATACATGCAGCAATTTTTTGGCCAATAATCAAAATACTCCACGGCAGGAAATTGTTCGCTTTCTAGAGGGAACCTCACCTGAAGGGTCAACCCTCATCAACCTTGATGAGTCAGTGGAGATTGTCACGAGTTCCTTTCCTCATCTCCCTTCAACTCTCCTCTTCCCACCCTGCTACTCACATTCCCCTCACCTCCTTTCCCATTCTCTTGCTCTCCTAGATGTCAATGAATTAGTAATTGACACATACAGTCTTTAAGGTCTGCAAAGCAAGGTGCATACAATATCTCTTGACTCTTATGAGACTGGGAAGTAGGTGCTATTATTATACCCATTTCACAGATGAGGAAATTGAGGCCAAGGAAGGATAAAAGACTTGCTTGGGGTCACCTAACTACGAAATATCTAAGGTAGCATTCAAACTCAGGTCTTCCTGACTCCAAATCTAGCAATTCTTGTAACAAATGATAGTGGCTTAAAGTGTTATCCCTACTAAAGGTATTTGGCATTTTCTTAGGGAAATCTGGGAGACATTCAAGTTTTGTTTTGAGTCTTGAAGGAAAATCCACTCAAATCCAACATCATAAAAATCTAATGAAATTGACAGATAAGAAGATTCATCTCAACCTGTCTCCTATTTCATCAATCGTATAAACAGCCCAGCCTCTAAAACCAGGGCAGCTAACTCTTATCAAATGACCCTGGGTTTCTTTTGTTTGTTTATTTAGCCCAGAACAGATGTGGTTTTATTTCCCACATGGTCTTAGTCCTCATGTGAATAACTAGGGGTTATGAGTTATAATTAGTCATGACGCTATGGACTAGAAAAATACCATTTGATGCTTACCATGAGCTGGTATGGTACATCATAAGGGAATTACTTGGGGTGAAATGTCAAGGTTGTCTGTACTATTCACATCATCTCATGTAGGTGACCACCTATTTCATCTACTGTCCAAGTAAATTCACATTGTATCTTCCATTTGGGGAAAGATAAGGAGGAAAACATGTGAATATAAGCCCCAAAGGAAATGGAAAATTGGCATTGATCCAGGACTTCTGAAGCATACCAACAATGCATCATTTTCGTTTTCTCTCAATTAGGTCAGAAATTTAGGCAAAAGGAAGACTAGGGCTTGGGCCTTGGATTATTTAGGGAGTTAAGTAGTCTTGGCCAAGTAAAGCATCTAGGCCATGGGAGGGAAGCAGAGACTAGTATCTGAAAAATAATATGTTCCCCACTCTGGACTTAGTATGTCCACAGGCAGTGTCTCCCTCTTCTTCTACACCTCCCACCTCCCTCAAAATAAAGATATTGAAGTAGTGTCAGGTAAGACCGATGTAGGAATTTATTTTGCTTGACTCTACATATTCATTGGGAGCATATTTTATTTGAATTGTTCAGTTGGGGGGGTGGGGAGTGGAAGAGAGAGAAAATATATGCTTGTTTAAAAAAAAATACAGAAAATGGTTTGCACATCCAGTAAGAATACTGATATTAGGAATGAACACTAAATTTGTGAAATTAGGCCCCCCCCCCCACCCAAATGGAGTCATGGAGGGAAACACTAGGTGCAGGGCAAATGGAATGGTCTACGCATATAGAGGTGCTTAATAAATGTTTGAAGAATGAAACTAGAATGATGTAATGCAAAGACACTGGAATTAGAGTCAAAGCTCAGAGGTTCAAATCTTAGATTGGATGAGTGTACTTCGAGTAATGAGTTTTCTCTTTCTGTACTGTTCACCTCACTCACTGGTAGCCTCCTTCTTACCCTACTCCCCCAGACTCCCAGAATCTTCATGATCTAACAAGACGCTTGCCTTAGCAGGCACTCAATCAATGTCGGTTAAATGATTGGATAAAGCCTTTTTCTCCTTCTCCTTTTCCAGTTCTCCGGAAAGGGTTTAATTAGCTCATTTGTATTATAACTGCCAAATCAATCAATAAGCATTTATTAAATGCCTACTATATACCAGGCATTGTGCTAAGTATTGGAAATGTAATATAGCCTCCCAGGGAGCTAAGACTTAAAGCTGAAGAAATAAATGGAGGAATTTTAGGTATCTGTCAGTCCATGGAGAAAACATTTTTAGGGCAAAGGGAGCCTTATCTGATACATCCTGAAATTATAATAGATGTGACCCACATTGCCTATACATAAGAGTGACCTTGTGTCTATGAGTAGCTCCATCACCATGGCTATCTCAAACACCTGCTCAAGGCATCTGGATTGTCAAAACACAGAAGGGAATTTTGAGAGTAGTGAGGAGGGAGGGGTAGGGGAAGGAGGTAGAAAGATGAAGAACCATAGGGAATCAGGGCTTTGGAAAAAGTTTGACCTCCTCCTCCGGATCCCTGCCAACCTGTCCTTTCCCTTCCTGCCAGAAACACCTGGGGCATCAGCAAGGCCTCACCTCCTGAGTCACAGGCTGTCAGCTGATGGAGACCTCAGAGGAGCCATCTGGTTTAACCTCCTCACTTTACAGGTAAAAAAAATAAAGCCCAGAAAGGAAAGTTTGTAGCTTCGTACAGGGATTTTTCATTAGTATTGCCCTGCTTCATTTCATCCCCAGGCTGTGATCCTTAGGGAAAGCAAGCCGGGTTCACGTGGTTATCCGCTCAGTTCCAGCCCAAATGCACAAATCATCCTGCCTGCACTCTCTCCCCTGCTCCCCAGGACCAGAATTCCTTGAATTTAGCTCTCTCCCTAGGTGGTAGGCACTCCAGTATGCTGATAGCAACTGCTAGGATTCAATGCAGATCATGCAATTATCTTCTCTCTCCCCATGCCTCATTTAATCTCTCAGGCTTCTGGGGATAGTTTATAGGTAGGTAGTTGGCACAGTGGTTCAGAGGGCTAGACTCGGAGTCAGGAAGACCTGAGTTCAAATCTCACCTCCAGTATCTACTATCTGTGTGACTCTGGGCAAGTCCCTCAACCTATCTCAGGCTCAATTTTCTTATCTTTAAAATGGAGATAATAATAGCACCTATGTCCCAGGGCAATTGTGAAAAATCAAACAATATAATCTGTATAACCCTTTGAATATCTTAAGGGGCTAGATAATGCAGACTATTGTTATTGTTGTTATTATTATTGTTATCATTATCTATTAGATTTTGAGTTTCAAGTTGTCTCTCTCCCTCCCAACCCTGCATTAAAAAGGCCATATATATATGTGTGTGTACACACAGGTGTATATATATATATACACACACACATATATATAAGTACGTGTGTATATATGTATATATATACATGCATATATACATACACATGTGTACATGTGTACATATACATGTGTGTATATATGTACACGTACATGTGTATACATGTGTGTGCACATATGTGTATGAATGTATATGTGCGTGTGTGTGTATGTGCACATGTGTATGTATATATGTATATGTATATATACATGTATCTATGTATATGTGTATATGTATATATACGTGTGTATGTATATGTGTATATGTATATATACGTGTGTGTGTATATATACATATGTGTGTATGTGTATATGTGTATATGTATACATACATATGTGTATATGTGGAACCATACAATCCATACTTCCATAAATCAGTTCTTTCTCTGGAGATAGACAGCATTTTCCTTCCTAGTTGATCGAATGATCATGTTACTCAGGCAATTCCTATTATTATGGTGAAAAGAGATACCTGGGTCCCATCCCACCTTTACCACCTACTCGCTCTGTGACCTTACATCAGGCACCCCATCACTCTGGCTTGTTTCTTCCTTCTTAGTGCCTCTAACAGGGGTTCTTAACTTGGGGTCTGTGAACTTGATAACTGTATTTCAATATAACTGTTTTCCTTTGTAGTTCTAGGTATTTTATATTAATGAATTTTCAAATCTGACTCTGAGAAGAGGTCCATAGGTTGCACCAGACTGCGTAAGAGGACCATGACACACACAAGGTTAAGAACTCCAGCCCAAGGATAAAGCACAAATTCCTCGGCCGGGTGCTTAAGGCTCTCTACACCCTGGTTCTCAAACCTTATTACTCCCCCTCTGGGCTCCAGCCAAGTTGGATCACTAGTTATTCTTCAAACCCAGCATTCCATTTCCCACCCCCACTCAGTTGTACAAGTGGTGCCCTCTGTCTAGAAAGCATCCTGCCCCCCACATTTTATAGATGGAATATACCAAGGCTCAGAAATTCCTTGCTCATAGGCACACAGAGATTGAGATGTAGAGCTTAGATTTACACCCTAGGCCTCTGCTCCAAAGGTACTGTTTGCTTTACCATGCTATACCATGAGGTCTTTAAGACTAAGAAGAGGTAGTGTGGTACAATGGAAAGACCGCTAGATCCAGGGTCAAAAAAATCAAAGCCCGAGTCCTGGTTCTGCTCTTGGCATGATGTTGGGTCAATCACTTACTCCCTCCGAGTCTCACCCTTCTCCTCTTTACAAATGAGCAGGTCAGTCTAGATGATCTCCAGGGTCCTTTCTACCTCTAATTAATTCTGTTAAACACATAATCCCTGGAGAATACTAGGATCCTACGTCACCTTTGAAGAAGGAATGCTCGTAACAAGTCAAGTGGCATTGTCCCTGGAATGCTGCCTTTGGGCTGACAATTGCAACCTGGCCTACTCTCCATCTCCTCATGATTCCTTTGAGAAACCCAGGATGGGGTCGGGGTGATTTCCCTGCTAAGAACTCCTAGGTTGGTTGCAGCGGGGAGATGCCTGGGTGACTGCAGACCTCGCCAGGTGGCCGCTCTGGCTTTGTGCTATTATTGGTTGAGTGAATCTCCTCCTGTCAATGAAAAAGATGTGGGAGAAAAGGACCCAGCAACATGTTCCCTTTACACAGCCTTGGATCAATGACTTTGCTGGGGAGTAGGGGAGAAGATTAATGACTACGGGAGCAAAGGAGGACATCACTATGTTACCACCACCACCCCGTTAGCTGCATGCCCCAAGGCACCCAGGCTTACCACTGAAACTTAGAACATTCATTCAACCAACATGTATTCAGAGCAAGACGCTGTGGCAAGTGCCAGGGAGACTCAGCCTTAGTCATTTCCCATAAACTACTTGAGGGCAGACGCAGAGTTGGCCTACATCAAGGCTTTTTAAACTTTTTCCACTCAAGAGCTCTTTTTGCATTTCAGCAGCATTCATTGTCGTTGCGTGGCATGACAGCAAGTGCCTTGCAAAGTGCGTATGCTTTGTGTTCAGAACGAAGGCTGCAGTGAAGTTGCGTCATGCAACACGGGCGAATGCTGCCAGAAACACCTCAGATTCATTATGCGTTTGATTTTTAATTAATTTTTGGTCACTGCCCATTCAGAAACCTTTCACTGTTGCCAAATTTTCTACATCCCACAGTTTAAGAAGCTCTGGCCTAGAGGATGTTCAAGGTCCCTTCCAGTTCTAAATCTGTGCTCCTATGAAAATCATGTATTTCTTTTTATTCACTCTCATAGGCTCAGGACAGAGTCTATACCAATGTTTACACTGAGGTATAAATAGCTAGTACCCAAGCCTACATTTTAATCTGGGCAGCTAGGTGGCACAATGGATAGAACGCTGGACCTGGAGTCAGGAAGACCTGAGTTCAATTCTGGCCTCGGTCACTTACTAGCTGTGTGATCCTGAGCAAGTCACTTAACCCCGTTTGCCTCAGTTTCCTCATCTGTAAAATGAGCTGGAGAAGGAGATGGCGAGCCACTCCAGTATCTTTGCCAAGAAAACCTAAAAAGGACTCACAAAGAGTTAGACATAACTAAAAAATGACTAAACAACAACACATTTTAATAGGAGTCAAATTTTGAAGCCAAAGGAATAAATTTCTAATAGTGCAATTTCTTGTATCTGTGAGCAGATGGAAGTGTTTGAGGGAGGGAATAAGGGGATCTTCTCAAAGTCCCCAAAACTATATTTGTAAGACCATCACCTACTTTGCCTATGGGTGGTGACACCCCTAAAGGAGACTGACATTTTCTGGACGAGGGACCAGGCAGTGGTCCCCATTTATTGGGCTTTCTAGCTGAGGCCAGAAAGGGATTTCTGACTGTTTTTAGGGAAGAGTCCTTTCAAAGGCACAAAGGGAAGGTAGAGCTGAAGAAATACTTATGCTAAGCCTCTATATTGGGGCAGCTAGGTGGTACGATAGATAGAGCTTCGGCCTGGAGTTCAAATCCAGCCTCAGACACAGCTGTGTGACCCTGTGCCAGGCAGTATTTTCTGACCTGGAGTACATTTCCAAGGTCCAGTCTTCCTTGCCATGTCTTTCTAAAGTAGGAAACTAAAGTTTGCAAGGACTTTTACTCCTTCCTTCAGTCATCCAAGAGGAAAAGCCCTTAGGATACAGAGACCTGAATGTGTTACAGTAGAGAGAATGGCCCAGTAGACCCAAAGTCTGGCTCACAGCTGAGGCTACTCACTTGTTCTCCCGCCTGCCTTACATCTGCTTCAGTCTCTGGGGGCCTCCTGGCATCTGATTCAAAGCCTTTCCCCTTCATCCCTTGGCATACCTGGGTGCCAATTATAACACTAACTCACATTTATCAAGCATAGGAGAAGGCATGGGTGCACCAAAGGAGGGCGTGTCCATATCAATGAAATCATTCCTTCACAGAAGTTCAGAGTACATGTACATCACTTAAGGTTTGCATTATTGTATTATCGATAACAATAATATGATATATAATAAATATATTATTTAAACAACATAAATATTACTTAAATAACGCTTAGTGATCAGTAATTATTGATTATCATATTAACAACCATAATAATGAGTTGTCTTAGGGGATAGTTGACTTCAGAGTAAGAACTTGGAGCTGAGTTCCAATCCTTCCTCTGACTCATACTGGCTGGGGGACCCAGAGCCTACCACTTTTTGGTGTCCCAAACAGCTCTGCAAGACTGGAAGGGGCAGAGCATTTGGGGCTCTGTACTGGTAGAGGGAGTTTCTTACCAGAAGTGTCCTCCACAAGCAAAATCACAGGTCTAGACCCAATCTCCTCCAAAAAAAGGGACACCTTTCTATAGCTAGCTAAGGTTTGGAAAGCACTTTTCTCACAGCAACCCTATAAGGTATGTATTACAAGGAGGAGTGTGCTGGAGCCAGCTCTGCTCTGCTCCAGGGAGCTAATTGTTAAATTTTCAATTCTAGTATTTTCATTTCAGAAATTGGAAAATGCTGTACAAATAAGGGCATGATTTACTATTTTGTTGATTATCTAGACTTGTGAAAGCAACAAAGAAAAGATTAATACTGCAGATTCGACTTAAAACTGTGTCTGCATGCACTCTTCCCTACCCTGGAGAGCCAGTTGTTAAACATGTACAGACATATCCCTGATTATAAAGATTATCATGCCCATTCTACAGATGAGAAAACTGAGGGTCAGAGAGACATTATTTGCCCAAAGTCATGGGATGGGATTGGTAAGCTCAAACCTTTATCTTCCTGACTCCAAGTCCTGTGCCCTTTTATGCATCCAACTTGACTCTTTTCTCTGGGGCCTCAAACACAGATCCAAAAGATGTTTCTCAAGTATATGACATCTAATGGAATCTGGTTGTGCATTTCTGTTGTTTACCTGGCTTCTGATTCATCCCTGGCCCCACATACCTGTTTTATGTGTGCCCTAATCAATGTTTGTTAAATGGAGTGGAATGGAATTGAGTACAGTATATAGTAAAGTCCAGGGTCATGTTGCCCTCAGCCTGACATGACTCTGTGAGAGAGCATGCTTAATTCTTTTTTTTTTTAATTTTTCTCTCTGTGTGTTTGGACAACCCCCTGGGGGGGCGGGGGTGGAAAAGGGCAGGGATCCATTCATGTAAAAGGTCATGATGACTCCAGAGGCTCAGCGTGGTGGAGTAGATGTACCACTGGACTCAGACTCACTGGGCTCTCTTCCCAGTTCCAACACTTATGAGCCATGTGACCCCAGGAGAGTCACATGGAAGAGCCTCAGTTTCTTCATCTGTACAATGGGGATCGTGAGGCCAACTTTAGAGGTTATTAGGATGATCAAATTAATAACAGTTGTAAACCTTAAAGGATTGATGCAGAAACATCAGATATTATCAGGATTAAGAGAGAAGGCACTCTCCATCTTCGGCCCTCACTTTCTTCCTCTGGGAAATAAGAGGATTGAAGGCCTTGGAGGTTACTTTTAGCTTGGTGACCTGTAAGGTCTAGCAGTCTGTGTGATTGCAGCTAATGGGGATTATGGTTGTAGGTGACTGGAGGTGGGGGACTCTGAGAATTGGAGACCATATACGTTATCTAACGCTGTCAATGTACTGGCTACTTTGGATGAATTGCTTTCTTCTCTTTCTTTTAACATCTTTTTTATAATATAGCTCCCTGGGTAAAGCAGGAAAATGAATGTGATGCAAAAAAAAAAGAAAAAAAAAGACAATTGTTGTTTTGTTGTTCTGGAGGTTTTTGTTTGTTTTTTAAAGAACAAACTGTCCCAACAAAGCCTCTGGATTAAACACTCCCAGAAGGCTGATCCTCTTTAGCCTCTTTGTTTGCAGTCTAAAGCTCTTTGCAACCTGGCCCCTTCCTCCTTTTCCAATCTTCTTACATTCTATCCTCTTTCATGTACTCCACGATATAGCCATGCCGATGCATTTGCTGCACTTCCAACATGGCCCTTGGTTTCCCAGATCTAGAATGTTCTCCTTCCTTACCTTAACCTTTTAGAAGCCCTGACTTCCTTTAAGACTGGGCTCCAGCACTGCCTCTTACAAGAAGCCTTTCCTCTTCCTCCCCCCCCACCCCTGATTCACACCTCTCATTTGCTAGTGCCTTCTCCTCTGAGGCTACCACCAACTTGGAATGTATCTTGTATGTACTAATTTACGTACATGTTTTCTCCCACACTGGAATGTAAGCTCTTTGAGGGCTGGACTGGTTTTGTTTTTGTTTTTTCTTTTGAACAATGCCTGGTACATATTAAGTGCTTAATAAATGCTCATTGATTAATGACTCCAGGGTCAAGCAGTTTAATGTTTCTTCCATATAATAGAACTCTCTATAAGTCTTTTCTTTCTCAGTAGAAAAATCCCCAATTCCTTCAACTCCTCATATACAGCCTCTTGATTTCCCTCCCTGGCCTTTAGCTTACCAATACCCCACTAAAATGGGGTGTCAAGAATGAAACACCATTCCAGGACCTTAGGATGTGGGAGTGTTTAGCTGGAGAAGACCAGACTTGGGGGGTACAGGGGTAAGGGTTTAGGCAGGGGGGAATAATAGATGCTTTTAAGAATTTGAAAGGCTGTCACATGTCAGAGAGAATAATTCTCTGCTTGGCCTGAAAAGGCAAACCTAAGAACTGTCTGAAAACACCAGAGGTCTGGAAACACCAGAGACTCTCATTTTTCTTTCCTGGACCCTGGACCTATCTTACTCATCCATTGACTTTTGAAATGTTATACCTCTTGGTCACCCAAACTCACAAAATTGGAGTCCTCATTGCCTCTTTCCTTTCTCTTACCACGCATGTCCAATTAGTTGCCAATATTTCCATTTCTACCTTCCCCCGATTTTAGATTTTGCTCCTATTCTCCAGTCCCAATGCAACTCCCTGAGTTCAGACATTCACCTCATTTCTCTTGGGTGAGGCAATTGGGGTTAAGTGACTTGCCCAGGGTCACACAGCTAAGTATCAAGTGTCTGAAGCCAGATTTGAACTCAGGTCTTCCTGACTCCAGGGCCAGTGCTCTATCCACTTCACCACCTAGCTGCCCCCCTTTGCCTCTTTTCATGCAGATAATTATAACAGCATCCTCACTGGTTTTCCCTCTAGATCTCTAGTCTATCCCTTTTCTATCCATAAAAGACAGTGTAGTCTAGCAGATACAGCCCTGGATTTGGAGTTAAGATCTGGGTTCAGATATTGCCTCTGATACTTATTAGATCCCTTAATGCAGCCCAAGAATGAGAGATGGCAAAAAATGGAATAGGCTTTTCAAGGAATGGTGGGGTCCTGTTCCTTGGAGGTCTTCAAGCAGAGGCTGGCTGGCTTCTGGTCAGGTAGGCTGTTACAGAAGGTCTTTTACTAGGTATAGGCTGAACTCAACAGCCTCTAACACCCCTCGGAGATTCTGTTTCTCAGTGATTCTGTGCTCCATGGTCCCTTCTGGTGCCAACAGTCTACGTCCTAGGAGCCTCATACAGGCTCCATTGAGAAAGATGAGTTAGGGAACCCAACTGTCCAGACAATAGTGCATTCATTCAACATTTCCCGGGCACCACACAGATGAGAAGCACAAGGAAGGGAGCTGGATGTATAAATTTAACATCAAGCTTGAGGACAGAAATCCCTCTTCAACCTTTAGGATCTCTTGGAATTCATTCCTTCCCTAAACCTTTCTGGAACCCATTCAGTTCTGACTCCGGCCCCCAAGGAACCACTGATTAAAACGCCACTGTTTGCAGCCTGTCCTGGTGACTCACGCTGCTCTGGTGTTTACAGAGCTTGTGAGGGATCTGTCTGCTGAGATCGTTAGCCCGGCAGGGGAAGCCAAAGATTTTTTCATTTTAAATAGTCTCTCCAAATTGTCAGTCTTTGGTCAAAATTAGCATAGTGAGGTGGAAAGTGAGTGAACTTAAGTGACGAAGGTATCTCTGGATTAGAGGATTTCTATTTGCTAGGTCTGACACCATTTTCTCATAAGATGTCTCAGAACTAAAGATTCAGGTCTTGTTCCTCTGTCCACCCCGCTGTATGACTTTTGGCAAGTCATTTCACACCTGTGGTAAAATAAAGGGGTTGGACTGTTTGGTCTTGAAGGCCCCTTCCAGCTCTGACATTCCATGTTCTAAGGCCCCTCCCAGCACTGACATTCCGTGTTCTAAGGCCCCTCCCAGCACTGACATTCCGTGTTCTAAGGCCTCTCCCAGCTCTGACATTCCGTGTTCTAAGGCCCCTCCCAGCTCTGACATTCCGTGTTGTAAGGCCCCTCCCAGCTCTGACATTCCATGTTCTAAGGCCCCTCCCAGCTCTGACACACTTAGAGTTAAATCTGACAGTTAGAAGGGACATTAATGGTTATGAAGTCCAAAGAAATCCCACTATGACAAGTTCAGCCTCTTCTTGCTGACCTCCAAGGGCAAACAACCCACCTCTTCTATTATAGGACAATTTTCCTCACATCAAGCCTAAATGTGTCTCTGTAATTTATGTATAAGGGCAGCTGGGTGGCACAGTGCACAGAGCACCTGGCCTGGAGTCAGGAAGACCTGAGCTCCAATCTGGCCTTAGACACTTTCTAGCTGTGTGACCCTGGGCAAGCCACTTATAACCCAGTTTGCCTCAATTTGCTCATCTGTAAAATGAGCTGAAGAAGGAAATGGCAAACCACTCCAGTATCTTTGCCAAAAAAACCCTAGATGGGGTCACAAAGAGTTGGGCATGACTGAAACAACTGAATAACAACTACAACAAAACATCTATACATTCACCCTGGTTCTGCTCTCCGCAACCAAACAGGCCTTTTACATGTGGCACAGCAGAAAGAACCACGGCTCCAGAGTCAGAGAAACTGAGTTCAAATCCTCCCTCCCTACCATCAGTGCAAACTCGTAAAAGTCACTTCCCTTTTCCTCACCCTCCATTTCCGCATCTGTAAAATGAGGTCCCCTCCAGCCCTGTATCTATAATCCTATAAAATACTTGTAGACAAGCTATTATGTCCCCCCACTTCACTCTCTTCTTCTCCAGTTTAAAAGATCCCCAGTCCCTTCCAATGAAGGGTGCTCACAGTTCTCACCACCCTGAGTGTCCTCCTGGGGACTCTTCAACTTCTCAGTGTCCTCCTTAAACGTGGCCCCTGGACCTGAACACAGCGCTGTGGCAGGAGCAGAGGACAGGGCGCCTCGCTCCTTATGCCTCAGCTCTGTCCCTCTCCATGAAGGCCCCAGTGGAATTAATGGATTGGATTGCCCCCTCCTACCACTGATCCGTATGGAACTTCTGGTCCACTCAAACACCCAGAACTTTTTTCAGAAAAAACTGCTGCCAAATCATGCCTCCGCCATCTTGTACGTAGGATTTTTTGTACTCAAGTACAAGAAGTTTTAGTTACGTCTATTGAGTTAGATCTTATTATATTCATCCCAGTGTTCTAGGGCCATTTGGACAGTGACTAGCATCCATTGGGTTCAATTTCCTCCTAGCTTTGAGTCATCCAAGTCATTGACAAAAATATTAAAGAGCATGAGACCAAGCACAGATGCCTAGAACACTCCGCTGGAGACCCTGCTACTACATCGACATTGTTGAGTCCAGGCTCCTTCAGAATCCACTTCAGTGTATGACCATCCAATCCACATCTCACGAATTTGGGAGTAGATATTTGAGGTCAGAAATTTTACTACTGACTCCTTTCTTGTTTTGTTTTTTTTCCTTTCCAGTGAATTTTTAATTATTTCAACTGCTATTCTTCTTCCTATCGCTCCAATGTTCCTCCTATTTCTGACATTCTCTGTTCTAAGGTCTTCCTCTCCCATCTGGGATATTCTGCATTCTAAAGTCCCAACTATAACATTTCCGTGCTTGTCCTCATCAATTCGTGTATATTTATATGGACTTTCATCACTCTGATCTCCATTGTTCCTTTGGGTCCTCATAACTGCCCTAAGCTAGGGCTGAGGGTGTCATTCAAATTGGGCAAATGAAGAGAATGAGATCCATGGTAGTGAGTGACTTGGCCAATGCCAAATGGAGTCATTGGCTGACCATCACAAGAACCTACGATAGTCTAATGATTTCTAGTCTGGCTTTTTCTACTGCACTGGTCGAAACCTTTGAGATTACCTCTCACCTACTCTATATATTTTACATGTAACTGTGTGACCCTGGGCAAATCATCAACCCTTTTTCAACCTCAGTACTTAGGCTCTAGAGTTCTGCTGTCTTCCCAGGATATATATCGAAGGAACTTGCCCAGTTTTGTCAAACCCGATGACTGCCACCCACTTGGACACAAATCATATTGCTGCTGGTAGGGTCTTGGGCAAGAAACTGAAGACTTTAAGGGCATTGCTGCTGATAGAAAAAATAGGGCTTTAAAATTAAAGGCAGATTCAGGAGTTCAAGTCAGTTGACCAAACACTATTCAGGGGGCACCATGCACCAGGCACTGTGTTAGTATTGGAGGTCTATCAATAAAATGAAATAGCCTCTAGCTTCAAGGAGCTGACATTCTACTGGCAGAAGGAGAGGCCACAAGAATACAGATAAGTCTATTAAAATGTGTTTGGAACAAATACAAAGTAAGTGGGGGCGGGGAAGGTTGGAAGAATGTTAATAATTGAGATGACTGAGGAAGTCCTCTTGAAGATAGAGTTGGCTTAAAAGATGGTATCTAAGAGCAGGATTTTGAATTACGTGCAATGGCTTTAAACAGAGGAATTATGGGCTCCCAACCAGGGACAGAGCACACACCTAAAAAGCTGGTAAGAATGCATTTGCCTGTAGTTTCTGCAAGTTGAATCAAAAAGGATTTTGAACTGAAAAGGAAGTTATACATGTGTATGTATTTTGAACTGAAAAGGAAGTTATACATGTGTGTGTATTTTGAACTGAAAAGGAAGTTATACATGTGTATGTATAACTCCCAAGCTGGATAGCATAAAGAGAGCTCCAACAAAGGGAGAAGGATAGCAGTCTGTGGATACCCAGAAAGTTGCAGGAGACAAAATGCAAAGAATGTATCAACAATCACAACCACCAGACAAACCATAGACTCCTGTGCCCATATATGAATACTCAAAGTACAATTATGATGATGGTACTTAGGTGGCACCGTGGATAGAATGCTGGGCCTAGAGTTGGAAAGGCCTGAGTTCAAATCCAGCCTCAGACACTTAACTGTATGACCCTAGGCAAATCACTTAACCTCATTGTCTGCCTCAGTTTCTTCATCTGCAAAATGTGTAAGATAATAGCGCCTACCTCCTAGGGCTGCTGTGAGGAACAAATTATAATATTTATAAATATACCTCTAATAACATATAAATCATATAATATAATGATATATAATATTTACAAAGCACTACACAAATGCCAGCTGCATTTGAATTATGAATATTATGAGTACTACTAGTTAATTTGTTGATATGAACTAACACAATTATTAATATTAATTATCATAGTAATACTACATATTTCATCTAGTGTTAATAAGTAAACTGAATTAGAGATTCTAAAGGCAATATCACCAGTTTGAATTCCTAAATGTCAATGGGATTTGGTGGGATAAAGCCCATGACTAGACTTTATGGTTACTCTTATTCAAAAGGAACAAGACAGGGAAAGGGGGTAGGAGGGTCTGGAAGAAGCCTTGTAAATTAAGGGACATACTCCCTTGAGAAATCCAGGCACTAGATCAGGAACGTCCAGCTGAAAGCATTTGTCTGATGATCAAAGGAAGCAGAAACCCAGAGTGATATGTTAATGGTCCCATGGTCCTTCAAGTGTGGTGGCAAAGCAGATGGTAATGCCTCTTCTTTAATGTTATTTCAATTGATAAAATCCTATCACTTTCTGATGTTGAGTCATTGGGCAGTGCCAAGGACTTTGGAGGTGAGAGCTTTCTTCTCTGGGTCTTTGGTGGGGGTGGCTGTAGCACCTGCAAGAGTAGTGGCCAGGGGCTGCTTCCCAGGATAATGGATTGAGGGCTCTGGGCTGGAAGCAATGGTATTCCCAAGGCTCTTGGGCTCAGGGTTCTGGGCTGTCTTCATCAAGGTGTAGGAGGAGATGGTGGTCAAGGTGGTGAAGGTAGTGACTTGCCTGGCACAAGCTGCCTCCTCTCTGTCCCTCAGGGTGGCCTGCCGCTTCAGCTAAGCTGGCTCATCTGACTTATGGGTCAAAGTTGGTTGGCAGTAAGTGGGCATGGATGGCCCCTTCTCCACAAGAATTGCTTCCCTAGATGATGGCTGTGAGGACTGGTATGGAAGCAGGATGGGTGGTCCAGTTGTTGTTGCTGTGAGGGCTGGAATAGAAGCAGGATTGGTGGTCCAGGGGATACTGATGCTACTCATATGGTTCTTATAATTATCTGCCTTTTGATGGTAGATGGTCAGCAATTGTTGCTGGTGGTGGTAAAGAAAGTGGGGCCCTTTTCCACGTTGCTTCCCTGCAATGAAGATATGGCTGCCAAGAACATTAATGCAATCTTTTTTCCCCAATATTTAAACATTTTTATTTAAAGTTTTGAGTTCCAAATTCTATCCCTCCTTCCCCCCTTCCAGAGACAGTAAGCAATCAGACATAGGTTATACATGTACAAATGTAAAACATTTCCATATTAGTCATTTTGTGCAAGAAAACTTGAATAAAAGAAAGTGAAAAATAACATGCTTCAGAGTGTATTCAATCGATATCATATCTTTCTCTGAAGGCAGATAGTATGTTTCATCATTAGTCCTTTGAGATTGTCTTAGATCATCGTATTGCTGAGAATAGCTAAGTCATTCATAGTTCTTCATTGAACAATATTGCTGTTACTGTGTGCAATGTTCTCCTGGTTCTGTTCATTTCACTATGCATCAGTTCATATAAGTCTTTCCAGGTTTTTCTGAAATCACTCTGCTTGTCATTTCTTATAACATAATAATATTCCATTATAATCATATACTACAATTCTTTGACCCATTTATTTTTTTTAGGATTAGATTATTTGATTTCCAATTAATTTTAATCTCTCTTTCCATTGCCCATTATTGAATGCAATTTTTATTGCATTATGATCTGAAAAGGATGCATTTACTATTTCTGCTTTTCTACATTTGGTTGTGAAGTTTTATGTTCTACTACATGGTCAATTTTTGTGTAGGTGCCACGTACTGCATCGAAAAAGGTATATTCCTTTCTCTTTCCATTCAATTTTCTCCAAATGTCTATCATATTTAACTTTTCCAGAATTTTATTCACCTTCTTAACTTCTTGCTCACCTATTTTTTTTATTAGATTTATCTAGTTCCAAGAAGGAAAAATTGAGATCCTCCACTAATACAGTTTTATTATCTATTTCATCCTGTAACTCATTCAACTTCTTCAAAAATTTAGATGCTATACCATTTGGTATATATATGCTTAGTATTGATATGACATCATTGTCTATGGTACTTTTCAGCAAGATATAGTTTCCTTCTTTATCTCTTTCAATTAGATCTATTTTTGTTTTTGCTTTATCTAAGATCATGATTGCTACCCCTGCTTTCTTTGCTTCAGTTGAAGCATAATAGATTCTGCTCCAGCCCCTTACCTTTACCCTGTGTGTATCTGCCTGCTTCAAATGTATTTCTTGTAAACAACATATTGTAGGATTCTAGTTTTTAATCCATTCTGCTATCTGCTTCTATTTTATGGGTGAGTTTATCCTATTCACATTTATAGTTATAACTAACTGTGTATTTCCCTCCATGCTATTTTTCACTTGTTTATCCTCCTCTCTCTCTTACTCCCTACCACTTCCCTCCTCACAAGTGTTCTACTTTTGATCACTGCCTTCGCCAATATACCCTCCCTTTTCTCTGTTGCCACTCCTCCTTCTATTATCCCCATCCCATTTTACTTCCTTATAGAAAAAGATAGATTTCTATATCCAAGTGAGTGTGTATGTTATTCCCCCTCTGAGCCAATTTTGATGAGAGTAAGGCTTCAGCTTTGCCTACCACCACCACCCCCATCTTCCCATCCATTATAACAGATCTTTCATGTTTCTTTTATGTAGGATAATTTACCTCATTTCAATCTTCTCTCTCCTCCCAGTGCAATTTTCTTTCTCACCTCTTTGTTTTGGGGGTATCATCCCATCAAATTCACCTTATATCCACACCTTCTGTCTACATATACTCCTTCTAATTGCTCTTATACTAATGAAGTTGTTACAAGAGTTACAGATGTTATCTTGCCATATAGAAACATAAACAACCTAACCTTATTGAATTTCTTATGTTTTCTCTTTCTTGTTTCTTTTTTACCTTTTTATGTTTCCCTTGAGTCTTGTATTTGGAGGTCAAATATTTATTCAGCTCTGGTCTTTTAATTAGAAATGCTTAAAAGTCCTCTATTTTGTTAAATATCCACTTTTTTCCCTGAAAGATTATGTTGAATTTTGCTGGGTTGGTGATTCTTGCTTGTAATCTTAACTCTTTTGCCTTCTGGTATGTCATATTTCAAGCCCTCTGGTTCTTTAATGTGCAAGCTGCCAAATCCCGTGTAATCCTGACTGTAGCTACACAATATTTGAATTGTTCTTTTTTGGCTGCTTGCAATACTTTCTCCTTGATCTCTGAGCTCTGGAATTTGGCTGTGATGTTTCTGGGAGTTTTCATTTTGGGATCTCTTTCAGGCAGTGCTCAATCATTCTTTCAATTTCTATTTTCTATTCTATATGGGTGGAAGTGGCAAAGAGGAGACTGAATCCTTGATGTCAGCAGAAACTTCCTAATCCTTGGGATCCTCCAGATGTAGCAAGCCCTCGTGGGGCTCCTCCCCTTCAGTGGAGTTGTTCAAGCAGAAGTTAGATGACCACTAATCAGGAAAAAATCGTTATTCAGCTCTGAGGTCCTGCCCTGCTTGTGAGATCCTGTGTTTCTTTGATTTCAACAAAAATGAATTAGGTCCCTACTATGTGCAACATACCATGCTAGGAGACACAGTTTAAATATTCTATGTCCTAAGGCTCCCTCCAACCTAAGACAGCCTAGGATTCTATGATTCTATGATTTTTGACAATGTTTTATGAGTTACACAGACATGTAGCATGAGGCCAAGGAAAACATGTTGCATAACCCAGGGCAGGAGGCGGGGGTGCATGCTGCAGGCAGCCCAGAATTGCAGAAATCACAGATTGGGAAACCCCTGGGGGTTGGTGCTAAGTTGTTTCTTATTTAGACCCATAAGTTTGTTCCCTCCCCCTTTCACCCCCCCCAACTCTTGTTTTCAGAAAAGAAAACTCTGCAAGGATCCTCCTCTTTAAAAATAATAAATAATCAGAGACTAAGACAGCCTGTGATTGATCGTTCCCATATGCAGTGGGCTAGTAAATAGATTTCTTTATGCAAAAAAGGTTGCTGGACACTGTTTTTATATTGTTCTGATGGCCTCTCACTTTGAACCTTTTGGTCCTTCTGGGTTTCATTTCTAATTTGTGTCTCTTAGATATGAACAGGCTGAAGAAACCACAAACATCTTACCTAAGATTGCTGTTTCCTGGGTTTTGAGTCATTTCCTTATGCACTGACAACACTGGGCTTGCCCATATCGACACCTCAAAAAGCCAATCTGGCTGTAGCTATGGAGGGGGGCAGAGAGCAGAAGGAAACCTATGGAGCTGGTGCTCATGCCTAAACAGCCCCTTGGAGATTGGAGGGGCCCAGAGAGAACGAGTCAGAAGTAGCTTTCACTTATTTGCACATCTTTATCTATGAAGAGCAAACAGCACTGAAATTGGCTGTCAAATGGCCCGTTTTTGAATCTGTACTCTGTCCCACTTGGGAGGCCTCGGATAATTCTCTTCCCTACTTTGGGCCTCAGTTTCCCCATCTGTAAAAATGAAGGGGTTGAACTGAATGATCTCTGAAGTCTCTCCCAGTTCTAAATCTATGAAGGACAGAGATTATTATTTTTGTCGTTGTATTCCCAGTAAAATATAGCATAGCACCTAGATACAATAAATGTTTGTTATATTGAGTTGAGTATAGAAGGCATTGTGCTGGGTGATGAGGTTAAAAAAAAAAATGAAAACAGTCCCTGCCCCCAGGAAACTAACATTCTACAGGGGGAAACTATGTACATGGACAAAAAAATACAAGTTAGTTTGAAAAGAGGAAGAAAACAAAAAACTGAGATGGGAGAAAAGATCAGGGAAGACTTCATAGAGGAGATGGAGGAGATGAATCTTGAAGAAATACAGAAGAGTCTAAGAGGCAGAGAAGAGGAGGGTATACATCCCAGGCATGGGATACAACTTGAATGAATGGACAAAGGTAAAAGATGACTTACTGTTCTCTGCGGACAACTGAGAATCTTATTAATTTATCTGAAATGAAATGGGTATGAAGAGCAATGTCAAATATGACTGGAAAGGTAGATTAGAACCAGACATGTTAAGCCTTGAATGCCAGACCAAGGAATTCATGTTTTGTTTTTTTTTCCTAAAGGCGGTAAAGAGCCACTGAGTTTATGAACAAGGAAGTTATGACGTCCTCAGATCTGGATTTTGGGAAGACGATTTTTCACTATGTGAAAGATGGTTTAGGGACTAATGATACTGGGAACCCAGAGAATAATTAGGAGGTTCTTACAACAGTCCAGTAAGAGGTGAGGAGGACCTGGACAGTCATGTGTTCCTCAATGAGGAAAGAGAAGGGGATGGTGTGAGAGATAGCTCTTGAAAGTAGAATCGATAACATGTGGCAAGTGATTGGATATCATGGGGCCAAGGAAGAAGGGAAATTCAATGAGGTTGTGAATTTGGGTAACTGGGAGATGGGTGATGACCTCAACAGAGATAGGGAAGCTTGGTAGAGGGGCCAGCATTAGTGGGCAGAGTGTCAGAGAAAAGAATGATTTCTATTTTGGACATGTTGAGTTTGAAATGTCAACAGAACATCCAGATGTCTACATTCAGCATGACTGGATTTAGAGATTTGTCAGCCATCTTTATAAAGGTGTAAATAAGGTACTGACTAGGAAAGAATCTTAGGCAATACTCATGATTGAGAGGCAGAGATGGACAATGAGCCTCCCAAGGTCTATGTGATCTCTTCGGCTTTAAATCCTATAATAAATCACGGGCCATGGCTGCTTCAGACCTGCTCTTCACATTTAACCAAAGGTACCTACAAAAGTAGTAAGATATGTTGGAAAGGGCTCTGGAGTGAGGGGATGTGTTCAAACTCCATCTCCGACACTAGCTGTGTGATGTTGGGTAAGTCACTTAACTTCCCTTGGCCTCAGTTGCTCAATTATAAAATAAAAGGGTTGAACGAGACAGGCTCTGAGGTCCCTTCCAGACCACAACCTATGATACGGTGGCAGTATGTGTTCAGCACCAATTCCAAAGCACTTGGCATTTACAAAGAGGCCACGTTAGCTAGATTTACCTTCCTTGAAGTTCAGTGACTACTCAGTCAGGAGACTTGATTCGTCCTAGAACTGGGGGCTTAGGTGAAAAAGTGAGAAGAGGAAGGG
Organism: Vombatus ursinus; assembly: GCF_900497805.2. NCBI lineage: Eukaryota > Metazoa > Chordata > Mammalia > Diprotodontia > Vombatidae > Vombatus > Vombatus ursinus. Next base: position 39,690,066 of record NW_020954551.1, read on the forward strand.
AGAAGAGCAAGGTCTCAGAGTCAGGAAGCTAGCCCCTGAAATAAGCGAAAGTCCTCCCCAAGGAGGCTTGGATTTACTGCCCAGCAAGGGAAAACAATGCTGTCTAAGTAGATACCACCTCCTTATCCTCAGGAAGCTGACAAAAGGAACAGTGCAAGGCGAAGTATCCCAAATAACAAATGAATGGCGACTGCCTTCAGAGCTGGGTGTTAGCACAATTCAGGAGGCAGGGGAGTTGGCCTTCAGGAGAGAAAGGTGGCAATTGCTGCCAACAGTCCAACAACAGCACTAGTTTCGTGAGGATTCCTGGAGGCCAAACATTAACATAGGAAGAGCACAGGGGTCTGGCTGGGATCATAAGCTGATCCTTATTCTTTCGCTGAAGATTCATGTACTGTGAGGAGAGAGCGTGAGAGCCAGGTGAGATCTCTTTGTGCCTCCTATATGTGGCTCTGAGGAATAGCTAGCGTCTGCTCCTGAGGAATAGCTAGAGTCTGCTCCTGAGGAATAGCTAGCGTCTGCTCCTGGGAGTCTCTTGTCTAAAATTCAGTATTCTTTCCGAGGCTCAGAAAACATCAGAGGGCCAGGCAGTGACCAATCTGTAATCCCAAGTTTAATAACAGGTTCCTCCTTGACAAATACCTTCTGAGCCCCGCTCTACTCCATTGGATGTGCTCAGGCATGGCGGTCGAGGGTTAGAGAACTCTTTCAAAGAAGAGATCCTTGTGGGCTGAGCTGGTCAGAGGAGGCTGGAGTTAGGAGATCTTGGTTCTAATACCTCAGTCCTTGTGAGGCTGTTAGGTAGTACCCTGGCCTCGCAGTCAGTAACACCTGAATTCAAATCCAGTCTCAGATATTTAACTAGGCCTGTGATTCTAGGCAAGTCATTTAACTGCGATCTGCCTCAGTTTCCTCATTTGTAAAATAGGGATGATAATAGCACCTACTTCCCAGGGTTGTTGTAAGAATAAAATGACAAAAAAAAAAAAGATTGAAATGACATAATATTTGTAAAGTGCTTTTCACAGTATCTGCCACATAGTAGGTCCTATATAAATGGTAGTTATTATTATTATTATTATTATTATAATCATTAAAGCAGCTAGGTGGCACAGTAGTTAGAGTACCAGGCCTGGAGTCAGGAAGACCTGAGTTCAAATCTGGCTCCAGACACTTACAAGCTGTGTGCCCCTGGGCAAGTTACTTAACCCTGTTTGGCTCAGTTTCCTCATCTGTAAAATGAGCTGGAGAGGGAAATGGCAAACCACTCCAGTATCTCTGCCAAGAAAACCCCAAATGGGGTCACGAAGAGTCAGACACAACTGAAACACGGCTCAGCAAAGATTTCTTTGGATTGTCTCTCTGAAGTTCTGTGGTTCTGTGATTTACCCAGGAGGAAGAACTCGAAGGATGGATAGAAGGTTCAGATACAAGGAGAAGACATGACCATGTATCCCAGCCATGGCAGAAAGATACGGTCAGAGATGGAAGGGAGCAGGACAGCATTCACCAGACTGATCCAGGAAGTGCTCCTGAGTCCTTGAGACGGAAATGTTCCCCGTACCAGGGCCCCTGTATAAAATGAGAGACACTACCCAAGGCTGGTCCCGGAAACCAGCTTCCACCCTTTATACTCCTGATCAGATTAACACTGATAGGCAGGCAGAGTTGGAACTGGTGCTGGGAAGGGACACAGTCCAAGAGACTGTAATATTTTGGTGTAATCCGATTACACCAAATATCTACACCCATTAAACTAATTAAAACAATTTTTTCCACTTTACTGGTTGCTGAAAATGCTTACTTGGCACTTCCACCCTTGGCACAGAGGAAGGTCAATAACTTTCAAAAGGAAATGGGGGAGGCAGGCTGGGGGTGGTGTGAGGGTTGGCAGGGTTTCTTTTCCGGGGAGTTGTTCTGGGTTCCTCCAGGAGATCCCTGGAGAGAATACAACCTGGTCCTGGCTTGTTGAATCCTTGCTCTTTGGAAGTACCACGTTCCCCTCCCACCCCCTTTCTGACATGAGGTCCCCTTCCTCCCCACTCCTCCTTCCCCTGATTTCTGCCCATTAGCCTGCTGGGAGTATGGGAAGACCAGAGACTGATTATATAACAAAGGGCCTTTGTCCCAGGGAGGAGACTTGACTTCCAGTAACATAGTACTGAGGAGAGGAGAATTTGGAGGTTGTGGGAGCTGGGGCTGGGATGAGGGGTGGAGATGGGAGAGAAAATGGTAATTACTCTTGGAAAACCAAAGCTGACATAGCATTCTGGCATTTTCCCTGAGAGATAGTGCCATTTAAAGAAGGCATAGTGGAAAGAGCTGCAGGCTGAATGGCAAGATAAGGGTACAGATTCTGAATCTGTCACCTATTAGCCATGTGACTTTGCATAACTCATATCATCTGGTTGAGTTTCAGTTCTCCTATCTGTAGAATGAAGAAGCTGGACCACAGGAATCAGCTCGACAGTCCATGTGCCAAAATGATGTATCAGGAATGCACCAAATTGGAGAATTGAGTCAGTCCCTCACAAGGAAAGGGCAGGAAGCCAGAGTACAGGTGCCCACAGAGGATGCCCAAAGGCCAGTTCTAGAAGGCATCAAGCAAGAGATTCCAAAGCCACCTCAGCCTTCTTGACACCCCCCCCCCCACCTCCTCTCTCCTCTACTACAAACATTGGACATTCCCCATATGAATACTTTTTACTGGCCCTGAGTTTTCACGACACTGCTCTGTCCCAGTTTTGTTCTTGCCTTCTGCCTTTTTAGTTTCTTGTGCAGGATTTGAACTCCAGTCTTCCTAACTCCTATGCCATAACTTCTCTTGGTGAGATTCTCAGCTCCCATCGATCCAGCGATCATCTCTGTACATATGACTCCCAGATCTGCAGAACCACCCCTCATCTCTATCCTGATTTCTCATCCTTCATCTCCAACTGCTGCTGGCCCTATAGGCATCTCAAATTCAATGCATCCAAGACAGAATCTTCCCTTTTTTCTGTTGAGTTCACCGCCATCTTTCCAGTAACCCAATCTCACAACTTTGGGGTCATCTTGGACTCTTTGCTTTCACTCACCCCTAACCCCCACCCATCCAATTCACTCCTAAGTGTTATCAATGTCACTTTCTCAGCATCCCTGTGTCTCTTTCACTCCCCTCACACCAAGCCAACTCATTACCCCCTCGCCTGCCTTCCTGACCAGTCTCGTAACTAATCTCTCCCCTTGCCAATCCATCCTCTCTGCAGCTGCCAAAGTCTAAATCTAACCATGTCACTTCCCTGCTCAGGAAATGTCAGTGACTCCCTATTACCTCTCAAATAAAATAGGAATTCTTTGTGGCATTTAAAATTCCCAGTTTGGCTTCAACCTGTCTCTCCAGGCTGATTTCTCATTACTCCCCCTCACACTCCACATTCCAGGCAAACCAGAATTTTATTATTACCTATACACAACATTCAATCTCCCACCTTTGTGTAGACATTCTCCATTACTAGAATCCTCCCCCTCTTCCCTGCCATCCTTTGGCATTTTGGGGCCTCTTCAAGCTTCTGCTCAAAGGCCACCACCTCTTCCCACGGTTCTTTCCTGATTCCTTTAGGTTTTAGTACCATCTCCCACTTACCAAGGTACATATATATATATACATATATATATACACATGTATGTATATGTGTGTATATATATGTATATACACATATATACACACATATATGTATATATAATGTATATATGTGTGTATATGTGTGTTTGTATGAATGTATGTATATATGTATATGTATGTATATACACACATATGTATGTGTATATATGAATATTGCATATGTGTATAGTGTGTGCAGGCACATTATAGTGTGTACCTATGTATTTGTGTATTCTGTACATGTGTGCAGCATGTTTGCATATGTGTATGTATGTGTATGTGTGGAGATATGAACCATCCTACTGAAAATTTAGCAACTGGCTCAGGCTAACCAGTACAAGTGGGGCTCCAGCACATCTCTGCTTATATATATGCATGAATGTATATTTTATATACACACATATGCTATAAGTATGCATCCACATGCACAATACACACATATATAGTGCCTATTCCTGTATATACACATGTGCTACACATAGGTACACATATATGAATGCATGTGTGTTCAAGGCAGCTAAATGGTGCAGTCAGGAGGACCTGAGTCCAAATCCCTTGCTCAGACACTTACTAGCTGTGGACCCTGGGCAGGTCACTTAACCCTGTTTGCCTCCATTTCCTCATCTGTAAAACGAGCTGGAGAAGGAAATGACAAACCACTCCAGCATCTTTGCCAAGAAAACCCCAAATGGGATCACAAAGAGTCAGACACAACTAATTGACCGAACAACATGTGCATATATATGTATACATACATGTATGCATAGACATGCATATGTTCTATATGCAAGTGCATATCTGTATACACACATACATATGGAATGTATTTCTTTATTTATCTATCTAGTTATTTCTTTCTAGTATATAGTATTCTACCTCCCCAGTGGAATGTAAATTTCTTAAAGTCAGAGACTGTTCCACTTTTGTGTTTATATGCTTAATATCTTGCACAATGCTTGAGTGAGCCTTTAATAGATGCCGTTTGGTTGGGTGATTGATTGATTGATGACTATGTGGGAACAAGGAAAAATGACAGATGACTGGAGTGCCACAGACCTACCACAGGCTGAAAAGCAAGGGTGGAATCAAAAATGCTAAACATGTACCAGCACTGGGACATGATTCTCTTCACAGGGAAAGGACATCATGGAATGTTGTGTTGGCCATTTTCATGGACTTTGATGAAGTTCTGAAAAGTGAAACAGGACTCACCAGGTCAGGCTCTTCCCAACTGCTTTGCTAAGGGCTTAGATACGAGTTCCTTCTTTGCTCTTTAGTCCTCAAATAAATCTGTTGACGGTTTAGTGCTTTCATTAGCCTGAATTCTTTCAAGGCCCTTCAAGGCACACAGGCCAGATTCTGATGTTCTTAGTGGAGGCCCAGTGCAGAGACACAAGCCTCTATTATTATTGGAGGTCCCTGAGACTAAACCCAGTCCATTGTGCCAGAGATCAGAGTCTGATGCATGAGTTACTCAATCTGTGTTCTAAGGCTCCTCCCAGCCCTGAATTTCTGTGTTCTAAGGTTACAGAGTTCTATGTCCCTCCCAACTTAAACATATGCAATCTCCCCTCCCTCCCTCTCAAGTAGATTAAAAGATTTTTGACCCCAGGAACCTTCATATCTGCAGTATAGAAGCTCAGTGCCTTGCAGTGTTTGCTAAAGTGAATTGTGTTTCCACACATCTCCATGGCTGCCTCACTCCCCTTTCCTCCTTAAGTAACCCCTAGACTGCTTTATTCCCTCCCTCTCAGCATCATGATGGAAAATTAAGACCTACCTGAAAAGTTCTGAGCCCTGTATAAAGGAAAACTTTCGGAAGAGTCAATCGCTCCACCTTCCAGCCCTCCAATCAGAGGGGAGAAGAAATTGAGAAAGTATCAAAAGCTAAGTCAATCTGCATGATGATGAGATTTCAGGTGATGTAGTCATCCTGGAAGAGGCATGATGTTCATGGAGTCAAAATGGAGCAGAGCTGCTGAGGGAGAATACACCCTTCTGGAAAGATGCTTGGATGGTGGAGTAAGGGTGGGGCAACATTCTATGAAAGGGGAGTAATATAAGCTATAGTACAAAAATGGCAAATTCAAGGAATCAGAAAATCTCAGGAAGGAGGAAGGGAACTCCAAGATCTAATCTAGTACATACCTGAGCAGAGAAGACTCTTTCTATTAAATCCACGGTCATCTAGCTTCCTCTTGAAGACTTCCTTTGATGGGGAAATCACTCTCTCAAGGAAGCCGATTTCACTTTGAGATAGCTGCAGTTGTCAGGCGGTTGGGTTTTTTTTTTTTCTCATATTGAATTCAAGTCTTCCTCTCCATGCCTTCTATCCTTTGTTCTTAGTTATATCCTCTGGATTTTGAATAGAATAAATCTATTGGTTCTTTTACACGGCTTTAAATATTTAAACACTTCTCATCTGAGTCTTCTCTAGGCTCACTATCCCCAAAGCCTTGAACCAATCCGTGTATGGCATAGTCACAAAACCCTTTGACATGGTTTTGAGTCCGTTCTGCATATTGGTACTTTCCTCTGCTCATGCTCTAGCTTGTCAAAGTCCTTCCTACCACAACATGACCAGGACTGAATGTAGTAAATCAGCTGGTCTGAACAAGACAGAGTGGAAGGAAACTATCACCTTCCTCCATCATTTGGTACAGGATGCTTCTCTTAATGGAGCCCAAGATCGTATTAGCTTTTTGTTTCTATCATATTACTCTCTGGATTCCACTGAATTTGGAAATCCCTTAAGCCACCCCCATCTCCTGTCTTTTATTTTTAATAAGAACTGTTGTCTAGCCACATCTCCTCTATGCTGTACTTGGACAGTTGTTGTTTTTTTTTTTTTCATCCATGTGTAAGACATTACATTTACATTTACTAAATTTCATCATATTAGATTTGATCTGTTGGATCCTGATTCTGGAGGGGTCAGTTAGTCAACAAGCATTTATTAAGCACCTACTGTGTGCCAGGCATTGTGCCAAATGCTGGGGACATAAAGAAAGGCAAGAGACAATTCCTGCCCTTAAGGAGCTCCTGGTCTAATGGGGGAGACAATGTACAAAGAAGCTATCTGCAAAATAAATTGCAGATAGGCAACAAAAGGGAGCCACTAAAATGAAAGATTAAGAAAAGCTTCCTGTAGAAGGTGGGAGTTCAGCTCGGACTTTAGCCAGGGCAGCCAGGAGATGAGCCAGGGATGAGGAGGAAGAGCATTCCAGACATGGGAGACAGCCGTGGTTTAGGGAGGACACTGGCAAGGCTAGTGGGTTAGCATATAGGTGCAGTACAAGTTAAAACTGGTTGGGTAGCATCATAAGATTTAGAACTGGAGGGGATCTTAGTTGAAGCCAACTCTTCCACTTTACAGATAAAGCAATTGGGAAGGGAGTGATTTGCCTAATGGTCACACACTAAGGGCCAGGATTCAACCCTTTCCACTTGGTGCTGATTCCAAAATGCCCTCTCGGCTCCACCATACTGCCTCTGTGGAAGAGGATTTGGAATATCAAGTCAAAAGCTTGGACAACATCTTTTGAATGATAGGACACCATTGAAAGTTTTGTGGTTGAGGAAAGGCCTGGAAAGAAGAATGTTTTCCATGAGATAGAATTTGTTCTATTTCATCGGGGCTTGAAGGATGCCTGCTACTACATAATTGATGTTTCTAGACATTGAAGATGAAAGAAAAGGGGACTATGGGATGCTCTGGCATTTAAGGGGGTGCCACAGATGATCAAGGCCATCAGATACCATCAATCCTTTCTATATACATATATATGTTATTATATATGTATATATACATGTGTTGTAATATATATATACATATATTGTTTATGTGTGTATATGGGTATATATATGTGTGTGTATCTACATACATGCATGCATGCATCTATATGTTAGAAGCAACCAACATTACATGATGATAAAACCATGGGAAAGGGCCACTCTTCCTGAAATATCTCTCACCAAAAAGATAATTCCTAGATTCAAAGAGCATAAATCTAATGGGAGAAGAAGGAAAAGAAGTCGAAAGGGGAAAGGTATCCTGGCATAATTGTGGTAAAGTAAAATCCAAAGAGTGCAGGTGATGGGAAATTTAAAAAAAAATATTTCTCTGACTGACATTCAAGCATGAAAGGTTCATTCTTTCCTTCCTTTGGATTAAAACACTACCCTTTCTGCCTCTTTTCTTTTTATGGTAGATGGGATCTGGGGATGCACTTTTCTTTCCAATGCTTCATCTATTCATCCTTGGTTATCCTTTCCTCCCAAAAAGGATGGATGGGAAAAGTGTGACAGCCCTAGGTGTTTAGGAGATGGGGATGGGGATAGAAAAGAGCATCTAGGAAAGGGAAGGCCCCATTGGTATTACTTCACCTGTCACAATTTTGTTACAGTCAGGCCTCAGGACAATTAGGAGAAGCCTAGAATCAGAGTGCTGGGTGATTTTTTCCAAACTCCCTCATTCTCCATATGGGGAAAATGCAGCCCAGAGACTGTACCTGGTAGCTGCTGCAGTCCAGAAGCCCAAAAGTGAAAACACCATAGACTGCATCAGGAGCATACCCTCCTCCGTGATCCCATGCCCCTTCCCTCTTCAGACCCTCTCTGAAGGCCACCCGACTGAAAACATCCAGCGGCCTTTTGCCCTTCATAATCCTGGATTAGGTTTGCCCCATCCTCTGCCTCCTGCCATTCAAAATGCCCTATTTCCTTCTCAGGGATCCAGCTTCAGTCTCAGTTGTCCTGGGGACACAGCAATACAGCAAGACGTTAATCCTTTCTTGTGTTACATCTTGGGTGGATTTCCCTAACCCTGCTCTCCGCTGGCAGTCTTAGCAGGCAGGGCCCAGCCTGTAGACACATGAGCCAATCTCAGCTGCAAGGAAGTCAGTCACCTGAGCCCAAGCCTCCCTCCCCTGCTCATCTGTGCCCTCTGGAGAGCCCATCACCTTTTCCCCAATGAGGCCTCAGATCATTTGTTGAGAATCCCTGGTTCACAATGAAAGTCATTCATTCCTTTAATCCTTCTAATCCCGAAGCACTGCCTTCATCAGCGAACTGGAAGGAGGTGTAGGAGGGGAAGCAACATTTTAATTAAATTTCCAGACAGCACAGAACTGGGAGGTCTGGGGGACGTTCAAGGGAGCAGGGGAAGGGGAAGGAGACACAATAGTGCCTGTAGGGGAGCCTTGGAAATCCTCAAACTAACATCTGTCCAAGTCCAGGCCCGATGATCCACCTGGTGAGTGCTAGAGAAGACAGAGCTACTTTGAAAGCAGAATACGACGGCAGCTCATTCCTGCCACTGGGGGAACTAGACGTTCTTTGGTATGAGTGAGTTTTCCAGATAATTAGAATGTAACTACCACAGGCCTAGGAGTTAAGAAACCTGCGGCCACCTCCCTGTATAACTCCGAGCAAGTCGTTCTTCATCTATGAAGTGAATGGCTTGGACGGACCTCTGTCGTCCCTCAAACCACTCAAAGTATCCATGACTCCAAGCACCATAATACCATTTTAACCATTCTAGACGCAAGTCATTTTTAAGATTTGCCTAGTCATGTCCCTGCCCTAGTTAACAAGGTATAAGATCGTAGCATTTAGTGCTGGCAGGCTCAATTTGTCCAAATTCTTCATTTTACAAAGATGGAAACTGAGTTTCACAAAGTCACACAAGTGATGGTTGCATCACCAGGTCTGGTGCTCTTTTTGTGATGCTGGGTTATCTGAATATAATATACCATTTTTTTCTAAATGACTCAAGGTTTTCACTGTGACTATCAGTTGTAAAGACTGGTGGGTTCCATTAAGGCTCTCAGGAATTACTGAGCAGTGTTTGCCCTGCACTGAATGACCTCGCTCTGCTGTGTTTATAAGCTTTTTTATTTTGATCTCTTCCTGTGAGATCAGACTACCAGAAGTCACTTTTTCCCAATCAGTACATCTAATAGCTTATTTCCTGCCTTCTCACCTAGAGAAACCTCTGCCCTGAGACCCCATTCTCTTGATTGGTGACTCACTTACCAGGACTGCTGTTTCAGGAAGCATCCTGGTTATGCTTCACCTCACTCACACCCCTACTCACTCCATGGACTTTTCCTCCTCTTTCTCCTCCTCCTCTTCCTATTTTTCTTCTTTCCCCTCTTCTCCTCTTCCTCCTCCTTTTCCCCTCTTCTCCTCATCATCAATAATTGCCCCACCTGGCCCTTCCACTATCCTTTCCCCCTCCTTTTATGTCTTCTCCCATTAGAATGTAATCTCCTTGAGGGCAAGAACAAACTTGTGTGCTTATATTTACATCCTTAGGATTTAACACAATGTCTGTTACATAGAAAGTGATTGATAAATGTTCTATGTGTCTATCTACGTCTAATATACCATACGAGGTAAAATACATAAAGCACTTTATAAACTATAGGGCACTATGTAAATGTCAAGTGTTTTCTGTGGGGTATGAAACCAGATAACCAAGTTTGATAGAACTGGGAACAAAATAATGAGGGGGGTGAGGTGTGGGGTGTGGGGAGGGGTTCTCTTTTCCAAAGTCAGAAGGCCTTTTGACAGCTGTTTTGGATCCTTAGAAGCCTTTCCCCCTCACATCCAGGTTTGCTGCAACTTTGAGGTTGCCAGAAGTCAGTTTAGCAGCAGAATAAGTGAATAGTATGGGGTTATTTAGGGGGCAGCTAGGTGCAGGGCCCGAAGTCAGGAAGGCGAGTTCAAATATGGCCTCGGGCATTTACCAGCTGTGTGACCCTGGGCAAGTCACTTCACTTCTATCTGCCTCAGTTTCTTTATCTGTAAAATGAGCTGGAGAAGGAAATGTCAAACCACTCTAGTATCTTTTCCAAGAAAACCCGAAATGGAGTCACAAAGAGTTAGACATGACTGAACAAAGACAACAAAATTGGACTATCTGGAAAAGGGGGAAGGGCATGATAGCTGTCTTCAAGCATTTCAAGGGCTCTCCTATGGGAAAAGAGGAAAAGGTTGTGACTCCAGAAGGGAGAGGCAGGTTGAATGGGGTTATCCAGTTTTGATTCAATAGAAAAGAAGACTTTTCTTCAATGAGCAGAGCTACATTATGCCACATAGTGCAATGGATAGAGCGCTGGCTTTGGTCCCAGCAGGATCAGGGTTTGAGCCCCACCTCTGACACCTTCTGACTGTGAGACCCTGAACATCTCCGAATCATTCAGTGCCCTGGGGAACTCTGTAAATCTAGAAATTGCAGAGAAGATACTTATCTACATTGGTGAAGAGTTTCTTCACTGGGAGTTCCTTATGCCAATCATGGCTCTGGTCAAAAACATAATAGCTGCTGTCTACGTAGCTTTAAAAGGGATTTCTGCACCAGAAAAGCATTTCTCTCAGGCGACCTCTATGTTCCCTCTGATCTTCTCATTCTGCTGCCATATGATGGCACACACTCTCAGTCTTGGCTTCTCTGAGCCCCCCAAATCCTCCAACATTTAAAGGGCATAGATTTGACCTACTTTTGGTGGAATGAGATGGGTCACCAACATTTGTTTATTTGTTTATCCTAAGCTGTTTTGCTCCAAGGAAATTTCTGACAACCTTCAGGGTCCTTTGAGCTGATGCCCATTGGAATGCCCAGGGAAATTTCATCTGGAGGGCATACCTGGCTCCCACACCTAATCCAGGAATTTCACAGGGACATTTTTTTAGTCACTAAACTTAGCTCCTTGTTTCCGATACCTCAAGGTTTAGGAAGTTTGACCAGTGACTAAGAAGAATTAATCAAGAGCTGAGGCAAGAGGAAAACACGTGATGGGTCCAATATGTGAGAGGGGTCATCTTACCTCTGTGAGTGGCAGGACTAGGGCTTCCATGACCCAGTTGTCAAGTAAGGCCAGCAAGATGAGATGCAGGCAGGCATACTCATCCAATTTTCCAGTCTGTTCTGTCTTGCCTTGTCACACACACCCTTATGCACCTGCCCATCTCCAGAAGTGACAAAGTAGAACCTCTGAGGTGGGGTTGGGGGTGGGAATTTGGAGATAGCCTCTGCCTGATGACTTCAGCGAGAGGTTGGTTTCTGGTGATACTGGCCCCCAGCACTGAGCTCAAGGTGTCCCTGGAGCCATCTGGTCTGCCTTATTTTGGGCCACCATTTTGTCAGCCTCCTTGTCAGTGAGTGTACTCTCAGCACCATCTCTATGCACACCCTTTTCAGTTCTAGAACCATAATTAAATCAATACTGCCATTACTCCTGGAGAAGATGTGTCGATCTATTTCTGTATAGCTCCATTCATGAATCCCTTTAATTTTACAAACCAAAATACCCCTCTCTATCAACCACTCCCTTAATATGTCATCTCTCCTTTGCAGAATGTAAGTTTCTTGAAGGCAGGATTTTTTTGTTTGTTTGTTTATCCCTCGTCTTTAGGGATTTGATTCTCGAAGAAGGAAAATACCCAAAGCTTAGAAATTATTTTAGCATCTGTGTGAAAGAAAGATTGTCTTAGGAGAATAAATTAGAACCAGAGATGGTCATTAGGACACTATTTTTCAGGTGAGAAAATTGAGAAAAAGGCCTGAGCCAGGGTCCATGCAATACTAAAGGAGAGGAGGGGATGGATTTATGTCTAAGTGGGATCTGCTTAGAAATCAGCTAGTCATCTTCAATGTATAGAGGAGGAAACTGAGATAGATTAACTAGTCCATACACATTGTTTGGTGCATAATATACACTTAATAAATGCTTGTTTCCTTCCTTCCTTCTTTCCTCCCTTCTTTCCTTCCTCCCTTCCTCCCTTCCTCCCTTCCTCCTTCTTCTCCCCCTCCCTCCTTCCTTCCTCCCTCTATCCCTCCCTCCCTCCCTCCTTCCCTTTCTTCCTTCCTTCCTTCCTCCCTTTACAGATTGGTCTCTGGCTACTCCCCTGTGTGTGTCCTACATCCCATCCAGATTGACCTCATCCGCCCCCACCTTAAGCCAAACTTCGTTCATACAAATCACCTTGCGTGGTGTGCCCTCCACCTCCAAATCCCAGGTAGTCTTTGAGACATACTTTGAGACAAATCCTACCTCCTCCATGAAACTTTTCTTGATAACTTTTAGCCCACCATGATCTTTCCTTCCTTTGGACTCCCCTAACAGTTTCTGTCAGGTACCATACATTTAGAAATCCCTACGTTTTATAAATGAGAAAACCAAGGCTCAGGGAGGTTAAATAATTTTCCCTGAACTCACAGCTATTAAGTATCTAAGAGAGGATTCTAACCTAGGTCTTTCTCACTCCAAATCCAACACTATCCAATAAGCCTTGTGACATCTCTTCTATGGGGACCTTGAAGTACGATTACAATGTTTTATTTTACTTAGTTTTTCTCAGGTCTATGTCTTATTTCCTCCAGCAAGAGCATAAGCTCCTGGAGGGCAGAGAATATGTGACATACTTCTTTGTATCCTCTACAGGGCCTGCCATAGAGTTGGACACATAGTAGGTACACAATAAATATTTGTTGGTTTGATTGGCATTCATCATCCCATGCCTAGGCCAGCCCTGGCAATCCCTACCCAAGGATGATTTGGGGACCAGGAGACAAGGTCAGCCGCTGTGACTTCCCATGTTGACACTGCCAGTAAATGGGGTCACGTTGCTGTCCTTTTTGGGTTTCAGAAGGGGGGGTAAGGCTGCTCTTTCTTTTACCAACTGTGGAAGTCTGTCTACCAGCTTCTGGTCTACAGCCAGCTCTCAGATCGACAGGGACAGATTTCAGTCATTCCCAGTATGAGGCCCAATGTGATCCAATGACCTACTTCTGCCGGGATTGCCTAAAACATTACAGAGCCTATAAGTCATCTCATTCTCCATGGAGTACATCATCACATCAATAGCTGCTCCTACCTTTGGGATACCACTTGGAGCAACATATAGCCATGGAGAAAGGAGAGGGGACTATGTTAGGAACTACTGGTGTGACCTTTGCTAAGTCCCTTAATCTGAGGGTGGACTGGTTAATCTCTAAGATCCTTCCTACCTCTGAATTAGCCTGTCCCCTCCATTGATAAATATTGGAGCGATATCAGTTCAGGTCCTTTCCTGAATTTTCTCACCTGGATTCGCATCACAGTCTCCTAACTCCTGGGGCAGCTAGGAGGTGCCACAGTACACAGAACTCTGGACCTGGAATCAGGAGGACCTGAGTTCAAATACGGCTTCAGATACTTACTAGGGAGAGATAAAAAAAGAAAAATTGGGGGAGTTTGGAAGGAGGGATAGCAGGGAGGAGAGGGAGACAGAGGCAGTGATAGAGAGAGGATAGTGAATATAATCTTTGCAGAGATATATTAACTGGACAGACTGCATAAATTTTGCTAAAAGTTTCTTTGCAGCTGTACCCTAACCAGATAAGAAAACATCTCCCAGTCAATCCTATTTCTAATTACAAGCAAAGAATGTTATTCCTTTAGTCATGGAGGTAAGGGCTTCCTATAAATATACAGTTAACAAAGTGTGATGGAAAGGCTGCTGAACTAGGAGCTATTAGATCTGGGGCCTATGTCTGGCTCTGATTCAAAACCAAATCACCAACCAATCAAAAGGAAATTCGTACCTGAGACAGGTCAGAAGGGAGTAAGAGCCTTTACCTACTCTTAAATTCAAGTCATCTGGCTAGATGAGCCACCTCCTGAGTCCTAAAAAACTGGTGGATATGATGACTGAGCCACCATCAGTGATATTGGAAATATGACTGAGACCAGGCAGACGGGAAGACACCCTGGCCTCCCTGGGACCAGAGTAAAGAAAATGACCCAATTATTTTTTAAAAAGGAAGAAAATAGAATCCTCAAGCTACAGGCCTATGAGCTTGACTTTGATTCTTACCAGAATTCTGGAATGTATTATTATAGCATGATTACTATATTGCCACAAATGTCTACCAAGAGAATGTCAACAACTACTTACCCTTCTGTCTTCTTTCCTCTCTATATATAGTTTTATGAGAACCACAAATTAACCTCTCATGGACATGTTCCACTAGAGATTAGTCTTGTTTGTACATAGCTGCTGCTTGCATCTTGTCTCCCCCATTAGACTATGAGCCCCTTGAGAGCAGAAACTGGTTTTTGCCTTTTTTTGTATCCCCAGATCTTACCACAGTCGTGTGGCACATAGTAGGTCCTTAATCAATGCTTACTGACTGTCTGAATGAACAGTAGGCTTTCACAAGTAATATTCCCTAGTATTAATCAATCAACAATGCTTTATTATGTACCTACTATGTGCCCAGCACTGAGGATACAAAGACAAAAATGGATCCCTGCCCTCATGGAGCTTACATTCTATCAGGAGAGACAATATGTAAATAACTAGGCATATACAGAATAAGCAAAGTGACTAAAATGTCCAAACCCTTTGACTCAGAGATTCCACTACTAGGCGTATACCCCAAGGAAGCCATTGATAAGGAGAAAGTTCCCATAAACTCCAAAACATTTATAATAGCAGCAAGATGGCACAGTGGATAGAATGCTGGGCCTGGAGTCAGGAAGATCTGAGTTCAAATCTGGCTTCAGATACTTATTAGTTATGTGACCCTGGGCCTGTCACTTAGCCTCTGTTTGTCTTTATCCACTGTGGAAGGAAATGGAGAGCCACTCCAGTGTCTTTGCCAAGAAAACCCCATGGAATCTATGGTTCACCGGGGAGCCAGACATGACTGAACAACAACATATACAGAATAAATACAAAATAAAAGCCAGATAGCTTGGGAGGGAGAGCACTAGTATTTGGGAAAGGTTTCACATAGGAAATAGATGCTTGATCTGAGTCTTGAAGGAAGTAAGGGATTCTATAAGACAGGGGTGGGGAAAAAGTGCATTCTAGACATGGGGAATGGTCGGTATAACAGGAGAAAGAGAATTGTGTGTGAGGAAAAGCAAGAACACCAGTTGGACTAGACTGAAAGTATGGGAAGAAGCTAGATTGCTATCGTCTTATCTGGCACCTACTTTGTGCTAAGCACTTTATGAGTATTATCTCATTTGATCCTCACAACAAGCCTTGGAGGTAGGTGCTATTATTACGTCCATTTTACAGATGAGAAAACTGAGGCAAACAGTCATTAAGTGAGTTGTCCAGGGTTACATAGCTAGGAAGCGTCAAAGCTATGTTTGAACTCAGATCTTCCTGACTCCAGGCCCATTGTTCTATCCACTGAGCCATCGAGCTGCTAAAGGCAATAGGAAAACACACCAGAGTTTAAAGGAGGGACATTGCCAAACCTTCAATAAAGAAAAATTACTTTGGCGGCTGTGTTAATGATAGATTGGAGTTGGGAGAGACCAATTAGAAGATGACTGTAATAGTCCAAGGAAGAGAAAATGAACTCAGGTGGTGGGCATGTTAGTAGTGAGAAGGGGAAAGAGGGGAGAGATGTTATGGAGGTCAAAATGGAAAGATTTGGCAAGTTACTGAATATTTCAAGCCAGTGAGTGAGAAATCGAGGATAAATATCAGACAGTTCACTGAAAGATGTAGATGATGAATGATCCCACTGTGCTTACTGTTTGTTGTTTATTTTAAAACATGATTTGGTTGAGTAACATTTGATCTTAAAGATTCTTGTCCAACAACGTGTCTTCCATCCATACATCAAAAAACACTCAAGATCCCTTCAAAGATATTACAAGTGAGATAAACTTGTTCTACAGCTGTGAACATAAATAACAAGTAAGACATAAAGCAGGGAGACATGTGTTTGCTAAAGGTGTTTATCATTTCAATGGAGGAAATCCAGCCCAGAGTCTAAGACGAAGGATTTCCCATGATTAGAGAGGTCGTCCAGATGCCACCATGTGTGGAAAACATTTGTGCTGCTTTCATCAAGGTGTAAAACACAGCGGGGCCACTCACCAAACCATCCACAAAGGGAAATCAAAGGAATGAAGAACGTGTGTTGATTAGTATGTATATCTTGGATAAACAGTATGAAAAAGCAATGAGTTAAACCTAAAAGGAGGGTTGCCTTCCTGAGTCCAGGAGGAAGAGAGTGGGCTGGAATACCTTCAGGAAATTTCAAAGCTTTTTCAATAACCCCAAACTCTTTTCTAGAAATCAAGATCCACTGATAAGATATCAGTGTTATTGTATGGAGGTGAGTCATGGAACACTACATTCTCTAAAGAAATGGAAATGAGAATCACACTGCGGGTAATGGAGGAGCAAGGGTGGGCGTGAGCCTGCTGCAACATCTAACAAGTGAAGACCTTTGAAATAAAACTGGAGTAAAGGATATCATTTGGAAAATAGGTGACTAAAAAATAGTCACATGACCAGAAAGATTAGCGGCCTACAGACAGCCTATGTGCTGCATTGGTATCCTTGGGATATCACGAAAAAATCAGGGTGGGTCAACAGCAGGCTATGTAGACCTCCTTTGCTCAACCCTGCCAACGTAGAGGGAGACAAGGACAAGATTTGTGAAGGATAGGTATTTGTCCTTCATTCTCAAAGAGGACCATGACATCAAGAAGGTGATGCTATGACTTGTAAATGAATTGGATTTAAATGAGGAAAGGCTGTGCAAAGTCATCAGCTTCACTTTCTTCTCTGGAGCCATCTGGGTCCAGTGACAAGATACAGATCAGGATGACTGGAGATGACCCCCACAGGATAGGTAAGTACAGGTAGAAGGCCTATATGGATCTGGATTGTAGGATAGTTGTAGAAAGTGAGAGAGGAAGGAAGGAAGGAAGGAAGGAAGGAAGGAAGAAAAGGAAGGAAGGAAGAAAAGGAAGAAAGAAAAGGAAGGAAGGAAGGAAAGAAGGAAGGAAGGAAGGAAGGAAGGAAGGAAGGAAGGAAGGAAGGAAGGAAGGAAGGAAGGAAGGAAGGAAGGAAGGAAAGATTTGTTGTCTTACTTTGTGCCAAGCACTGTGCTAATGGCTTTCCAAGTATTGTCTTATTTCATCCTTACAGCAACCCTGGGAGATAGATGCTATTATTATCCCCATTTCACAGCTGAAGAAACTAAGAAAGCCAGAGGTTAAGTGACCTGCCCAGGATGACACAGCTAGTAAGTGTCTGAGGCAGGATTTAACCTCAGGTCTTCCTGTCTCCAAGTCCGGTGTTCCATCAACAGCAATGAGACCACAGTTTCATTTAAAAATTATTAAAGAGTTGGTTAGTTAATATCTAAAAAAAAAAAAAGAAAAGAAACAATAATCACCAAGAACCAGCATAATAATTTCATCAAGAACAGGTCGGGGCAGACTTTTGTTGTTTCATTTTTTGACAAGGTGCCAAAACAGGTAGATCAGGGGAATATTATGTATTTATTTTGCCTTGATTTTTGCCAATTGTTTGCCTAAAGATCTCATTTCATTCCTGCTGAAAATGTGGAGAGAAGTAAGTTGGACAATAGTACAACTATATGGTTGGAGTCAAAGAATAGTCATTAAGGATTCATGTCAACTTGGAAAGATGTCTCCAGTGGAATACCCCAGGGATTTGTACATGTTCCTTGACTGTTTAACATTTTTAAATGAAGATTTGGATACAATAGTAAGTGGCTTCCTTGTTCAATTTTCATACAACACAAATATATATCATTATTAATAACATATATATATATATATATGTCTTCATTCTGAGTCTATCATCTTCTCTGGAGGTGGGTCGTATATTTCATCATGAGTCTAATGGAGCCATAATTCATCATGATTATGATGATCTAAGTTCCTCAGTCTTTCAGAGTTGTGTTTACAATGTTGTTGTCATTGTATAGATTGTTCTCCTGGTTATGTTTACTTTGTATCAATTCATACAATTCTTCCCAAGTTTCTCTGAAAAAAAAAATTCCCTTCCTCATTTCTTATATCGTAATAATATTCCATCATATTCAAATACCATAGCTTTTTCAGCCATTATTCCTCAACTGGTGGGCGCCTCCCCAGTTTCTGATTCTTTGATACCACAAACAGAACTACTATAAATATTTTTATTTATACTGCTCCCTTTCCTCTTTCTTTGATAGCATTGGGATATATAACTGGTAGTAGTATCACTGGGTCAAAAAAATGCACAATTTAATAGCTTTTGGGGCATGGTTCCAAATTGTTTTTTCCAGAATGGGTGAAGCAATACAAAGCTCCATCAACAGTACAATAATATACCTGTTTTCCTATCGCCCTTCAGAATTTGTCATCTCTTTTTGTTAACTTTGCTAATCCAAGGGGTGTGAGGAGGTACCTAGGAGTTGTTTTAATTTGCATTTTTTCAGTTACTAGCTATTTAGAACTTTTTTCACATAGTTATTGATTGCTGAGATTTCTTCCTATGAAAACTTTTGACCATTTATCAATTGCTCAAGGACTTGATGTCATTGCTTCTCTCCAAAAACAAAGGCCAAACAACAATAACAGACATTTTTATAAATTTGAATCAACTTCTCCTCTATCTTAGAAAGGAGACCTTTATCGGAAAATTTGCTGCAAAGATTTTTCCCATTTTACCCACTTCTCTTCCAATTTTAGTTGCATTGATTTTGTTTCTGCAAAACCTTTTCTATTTTAAATAATCAGAATCATCCATTTTACCTTCTGTCTCTTGTTTGGTTAGCAACTCTTTCCCATACAGAGATCTACCAGGTAATTTCTTCCTTGCTCCTCTAATTTGTTTATGATATCACCTTTTATCTTGAAGTCAAGTTAGTCAGTCTACAACTATGCTTCAGGCACTGTGCTAAACAATGGAGATACAAAGAAAAACAGAAAAGAATCCCTGTTCCTCAAGACCTCACAACCTGAGGGAGATAATATGCAAGTGACCATATACAAACAAGATATATACAAGATAAATTAGTGTTGTCTCCACAGGAAGGCACTAGGATTAAGAATGACTAGGCTTTCTGCAGAAAGTGAGAATTTAGCTGAGACTAGAAGTAAGTCAAGGAAGCCAGGAGGTGGAGATGAAGAGGAAGAGCATTCCATGCATGGGGGACAGTCAGAGTGGAAGGTTGGGGTGGGAGAATTGGATTGGGTTGAGTGGATGTGAATACTTAAGCAGTTGGTGGGGAATGGAAAATGAGGTTCAAAAATGGCAGCCAAGGTTCAGGATCACAGGGATGGGTGGCACGATGGAATAAAAGTATATTAATATTTAAGGAAGGAGCTCAGGTAAGTTATCATTGTAACCTTTTGGACTTTATCTTGATATATGGTGTGAGATGTTGGTCTACAGACTGCTTTCTGGTTTTCCCAACAGTTTTTGTAGAATAGTGAGTTTTTGCCCCACTGGCTGAGATATTTGGTTTTAATAAACACTAGGCTACTATGCTCATTTGCTTCTGTATGTTGTGTATCATCTTCCATATCCACCAAAGTGATTTTCCTAAAGCACAGTTTAGACCATATAAACCCCCTACTCAGTCAACTCAGTCATTGGCTCCAATGCATCACACAAGCCCCTGTTTGGCATTTGAAGCCCTTCATAACCTGCCAGCTCTATTCCTCCCACACACACACCTTTCCAGTCTTTTCATACCTTGCACTACCCTGCAAACTCTTCCATCCAGTGACACTGGCTTCCTGGCTATTCCTTGAACAAAACATTCCATTTCTCAGCTCTTAGACATTTTCTCTGACTTGTCCCCCATGTCTGGAATGCCCTCCCTTCTCATCTCAGCCTTCTGACTTCCTTAAGTCCCACTCAAAATCCCACCTTCTAGAAGAAGCCTTTCCCAATCCCACTTAATTCTGGGACCATCTTTCTGTTAATTATGTCCTATTTATCCTGTACATAGCTTGTTTGTAAATATCTGTTTGCATATTGTCCATCCCCCCCCATACACATTAGGTCATAAGCTCCTTGAGGGCAGGGACTGTTTTTTGTCTCTTTTTGTATCCCCTGCACTTAGCACAGTACCTGGCACACAGTAGGAGCTTAATAAATGCTTACTGACTACTTGACTTACTAATCTGCTTCAGCCATCAACCTCTATGTTTCTTAACCAGCATCAGAGATTTGATTATCAATGGTATAAATACTGTATTTTTTGTCCATGCCATTTTTCTGGGTCCATTGACATAATCATTTTATTTATTTTTTTAAAAAATTATTATTGTTCTCATCTTTTTGGGCCTTTTAAAAATAGAATTCAGGGGCAGCTAGGTGGCGCAGTGGATAGAGCACTGGCCCTAGAGTCAGGAGGACTTGAGTTCAAATCCGGCCTCAGATACATAACAATCACTAGCTGTGTGAGTCTGGGCAAGTCACTTAACCCCATTGCCCTCACCAAAAAAAAAAAAAAAGAGAGAGAATTCAGATAGAAACATTCCCAAGGTAGGTGACTTATCCTGCTCTTATTCTTCTATGGATTTATTGTAAAAGTGGATAAAATACTTGCTTTTTGTAGTTGAATAAAAGTCCAAGGGTAGTCCTGGGGTGACTGGGTGGCATGGTAAATGGAGCATGGGGCTTACAGTCAGGAAGACCTGAGTTCAAATCCAACCACAGACACTCACTAGCTGTGGTTGGATTTGAACTCCTGGGTAAGTCACTTAACCCTGTTTGCCTCAGTTTCCTCACCTGTAAAATGAGCTGGAGTGGGAAATGGCAAACCATTCTAGTATTGTTGTCAAGAAAACCTCAAAAAGGGGTCATGAAGAGTTGGACGTGACTAAAAAACAACTAAACAACAACAAAAAACGTCCTACGATATAAGCCATCTCCTGTAGGCTCACTGCCACCATCTTCAGTACAACCCTAGCAGCAGACAGGATCACAGCGATGACGGGCACCCTACTTATCCTGTTCCCATAGAGGAGAAGACTGAGGCCCAGTGATGTGAAATGATTTGGCCAGGGGCATATGGTGAATTAATGGCAGATTGAGCATTATTATAATCCAGGGATCCTGACTCCTTGTCCAACACTCTTGCTGCCCCTGCCTGCTTTAGGACCACGTCTGGATATTTTTATTTTGCGTCCAGTCCAGGGGAGTCTAGAATTAAATCCACTCATCCTTCTGTGAGGGAGGAGAGTCCAACTTCCGATGGGAGGACCAGAGGTCCAAGTGTGTGACAGCTGGATGGCAGGGAGGGGAGAAGGAGTAAGGGAGACGGGGTTTATGAAAGGCCATGGAAATTGGTAGAGGGTATTAGAAGGATGGAGCAAAGGAAGGGTTTTCAGCAGGGGAAGACTACAGAGTAAGTGGTGATTTAGGAAGACGTTATAAATTTTAATACTGGTACTAAAGTCGCATATAGATAAATATAAAATAGATATAAATCAGATTATTAGAATAATAATTGACAGTGCTAAAGGACTTTACAATTTGCAAAGTTCTTTATGTCCATTATTTCATTTTGTCCCCACAATACCTCAGTTTCTTTATCTGTAAAATGATGACCTCTAAGGTGTCTTTTAGCTCTAAATCTTTGATCCTGTGGCCCTCTAAGGTAGTTGTGGTAGTATTATTCCCACTTTACAGATGGGGAAAACAAGGTCCAGAGAGGAGGAAGGATTCCTAGGATTTTAGGATTTAGAACTGGACCATCTAGTCCAACTCATTCCTTTTATAGAGCAGCAAAAGGAGGCCTTGTGTTCTCTATAGCATCTAAGCCGCCATCCCCGCTAACCCTCGCTCATCCCTTCCATAAATCTAAGACTGTGTTTCAAGACAGTCAGTGTGGTGTAGAGGATAGTGTGTCGGACTTAGAGCCAGGTAGACATAGGTTTGAATCATTTCTGTGACACTTTATTTTTTTTAATTTTTTTTGTTTTTAGGCAATTGGAGTTAAGTGACTTGCCTAGGGTCACACAGCTAGTAAGTGTCAAGTGTTTGGTCTGAGACTAGATTTGAACTCAGGTCTTCCTGACTTCAGGGCCAGTGCTCTATCCACTGTGCCACCTAGCTGCCCCCCATGACACTCTATAACTGCAATTTTGTCTCCTTTGGCCTCAGTTTTCCTCATCTGTAAAATGGGTATAATGATGCCTGCAGTTTCTCTCTCACTCTCTCTGTCTGTCTCACACACACAAACACACACATACACACACACACATACACACAGAGGGGGTCCTGGGAGGCACACACAGAGTGCTTTGCAAACCTTAAAACACAACACAAATGACCTTTTTCTTCTCCACAGTCCCTCCCATGAGGACTTCCTTACTGTGTCTGCTCAAGGAATAGACCATTGAGTGAGCCAGGCTGCCGTCAGTGGTGTCTAGGATAAATGGAGAAGAGCACGGCTTCAGTCAAGGAAGCCAGCTTGGAAGAGGCTTCCTTTATCATCCACACGAGAGGTGGTGAGGGCCTGGACAACGTTATCATGTCTGGGAAAGGGGCCTGGCGCTTTGTAAACAGCTAAACAGAACAAGGGAGATTGAGGCCTGGCACAATGTACCCCAGTCATCCCTTTGTGAGCCCAAAGATCGTTTTGTGTGGAATCCACCCGCTTCCTGTTGGAAACAGGAACAGTCAGCTCCCAACCTGCTGAGATCTGCCAGAGCTCAGAGGGGACATTGTTTATATGCTGATAATGAGAGGGGTGAATAAATGCTGATTCATCTAATCACAGGCTCCAAACTGTTTACCAATGGTATTTGCACTGGCTAATAATAGTGGAGGCCAGTGCTTTCTGAATCAACCTCAGAGTTATCATTTGCCTTTAAGCAAATAGGGTCTGCAAGTGTTCGCTTTTATGCTGATGGTAAAGAGAAGCTTGGCTTGTTAAGCCTCCCTTTAACCCTGTATCTCAGTTCAATCTATGCACAAAAATGAGATGATTTCAACATGGCCTGCCCTTCTACAAACCTACTGGATTATTCAACTGCCAAGAAAAAAACTTAGCTCGTTGGTGTCTGAAGGAAGGTAGACTATAGAATGTTAGGGCCCTATGGGAGCTTAGGAGACAGAATGCAGGAGCTGAGGGGGACTGAGACCATAGAATGTTAGAATGTATGTAGAATGTTAGCGCCAGAAGGACACTAGACATTAGAACACAGCGCAAAAGATGCTAAAGCAAGAAAGAGACTTAGACAATAGAATAATAGAACATAGAACACAATATGTTTGACCTTGGGGATCATCTAGGGCAAAGGATCTTAGCCCGGGATTCTTCGACAAGGGTTCTGTGGAAAGATTTTGGGGGAGATGAGGAAACCTTGGGTAGGAAAAAATTCCATCTTTATTCTGACAAACTTTTAACTGAAAAATTAGTGTTTCTTTCAGTTATTAATGTAGGCAAAAAATGTTCTTCTGAGAAGGGGTCCATAGGCTTCAATAGACTGCCAAAGAGGGCCTCATCTCAAAAAAGGCAAAGACCCCCTGGTCCAGCCCGACCCTCAAACCTTGCAGATAGGAAAACTAAGGCTTAGAACAAGAATAAGACTTGGCCAAAGTCAGAGTGAATTAATGGCAATGTTGTGCCCCAGGTTTCCTAGTTTCTGGTTTTTAGGGCTTACAATTTAATAAAAATTAAAGAGGGAAGGAAGATGGGCATTTTTTGAAGGTTGCAAAACAGTGCATTATAATGTCAACACTTCTTTTAAGACCAATCTTTGTCAAGTAAGAAACTTTTTTTTAAAAGAAAGAAATGTTCTGGTGCTTTCATTGATTTTTTTTCAAAGTAGGTTGTTTTATTCATCTTTTCCTGAAATGACTGCTTTTTACCTCAATAAAAGCATTTTTAATTAATTTATTTGACCATAAATTGCAGAACAGTTGCTAAATACTTTAATTAAATTATTTGACCATAAATTACAGAACAGTTGCTAAATATTTTAATTTCTTTGACCATAAATTGCAAAATAGTTACTTAATATTTTAATGTATTTGATCATAAATAATAGAACAGTTACTAATCTACATTGGTAAAGGGGATTTCCTGACTGGTACTCGTTACAAAAATGAAATCATAGGTCTGTGTCAAAAAAATAATAATAATAATAATATTGGAATCTTCTGTCATTCTCTATAGGTGGGTGGGCCCACAGATGGGCAGGATTCTGCCCGCTGGATTGAACTACACCATAAAGCCATGATTAGCAGATAAGCCATCATTCCATCCAATATGGCTGCTTCATTCCCTTCTGCATGGCAGCAAATAGAGGAGTTGACTTAAGGAAATAAACTCAGGTGTGTCTGGACATGTTCAAACTAGGTTTTGATCCGGAGTCGTGCCCCACATGGGGAAGTGCCCTCTTCGTGACCAGCAATCAAACACAAGAGAGAGAAGCCTGTCCATGGTAACAAAGCCAAAATTCAGAGAAAGAGAGGCCTTTCTCAAGGATAAAGCAACAGGTGAGCCAACACTGTCTGCTCCCCACCCCTTTCCAAGATCCCTGGGGCCTCGACCAAAACAACATCGTTTGACTAATAAGGAAGTTGAGATAATTAGCAACAGCCAAAAGCTGGCTCTAGGCCTGGCTTTGTCTCTCCCTCCATGATATGGGACAAGTGGTTTCTGGGCTTCAGTTTCCTTAGCCACTCGATGAGGGGATTGACCCAGATGACCTCTAAGGTCTAGTAGAAAGACAACTGGATTAGGACTCAGAAGATCTGGGGTGAAGAACTGGCTCTGCCACGTACCTTTATGACCTTGAAGGAGTTATTTCACTTGTCTGGGTCCCAGTATCCTCAACTGTAAAAGGAGGGAATTGAACTAATCAGAAGTGTCAAACTCAGGGCTCTCAGGAGGGACCATAACCAGATTAAAATGTCATTGGGAAACATTTGACAAAACAAATAAAAATACAATACCATAGGTAATGTTAATTTGTGTTTTTCTAAGTCAATATGCTGCCCACAAGGATCCTGTCTCTATTTGAGTTTGACACCACGGGGCTCATGGCCTCTAAAGTACTTTCCACCTTTAAGTCCTATGACATTCTAGGAAGGTGAATTTGCCCCTAAGTCAGCAGAGAGACATGCATGCATGGAGGGGGGAACCGTAAGCTTGGGGTAGAGGAGCAAGACTGAGAGTAATTTTACAAACCTGGGATTTCATCAATGTAGAGAGAATCCTCCACGAGGGAACTCCTTCCATTAATTAGACCAGCATTGCCCGTGCATCAAAAAACCTCAAGGCATGACCTGGGGCACTGAGAGGTTAAGCAGTTTTCTCTGAGTCCTATAACCAATAAATATCCGATACAAGACCTGAACCTGCGGTTGTCCTTCCTCCAAGGCTATAACTTTCAATTCTTTACCCCAGGCTGCCTCTCTGGACTCAGAGACTCCCCCGCGTTGAGGTCTCCTCAGGACAAGAGCTCCCTGTCCCCAGATCTGGGCCACAGCTGAAGGAACCAAGGAAGTCAGGTCCCTTAGCCCTTCCCTTTGAGTTGAGACTCAGAAGACAAATGGCAGGACAGAAACAAGGGACTTACTTTCTGCCTTAGTTTGCTTTCTGGCATTCTTTAGGCCAAGTTATTTGTAAACGGTGCCTAGAATTACCCCTCCTCCTACCCATTCCCACTTCCCCCTCAACAGTAAACACTCAACCTTCCAATATACATGAAAGCGTTCCCCTGTTTCAAGGTATCTGAGCAACCACACAAGATCAACTTTCACAGCCTGGACATTAGCTCCAAAGTGTTCACAGCGGCTTCCTCTGATTTGGCTCTTTACATTTGTTCCATTTGTCCCCTTTATTCACTCTTTTGGTTCTGTAATCAGAAGCGATTTCAATGGGGAGAAGGCAAGAAAAAGAGAAACCACTTATTTCTGTAGCAAATCAATCCCTCTTAAACACCTACTGTCTGTAACTCACATTAATCATGTTTTCAGGTTTAGACAGTATTTTCCCCTTAGCAATCCTGTGAGCTAGGTACTACAGGACTGGGTCAGGGCAAACATTCCAATTTTTCATAAAGGCAAAAAGAATGGTATCTGCAAATTATTGGCTAGTGAGTTTGATTTGGATAATGAAAGGGATGCTCAATGAACATCTAGAAAAGCAAGCAGTGATAACACAGAGACAGCATGACTCTATCAAGAATAGGCCATGCCAGTGATTAGACCAGTATCTTAACCATATTGCACAATAAACTCAAAAGGGATCTGAATATTTTTAAAGTTGACATCATTAAAAAAAAAAGGAAAACAGGAAGAACTGTTCAAAACTATGGCTAGGGGGAGATACCTTACCCCAAAAAAGGGTAAAATCATATCATAGGCTCATAGATTGGGAGCTTAAAGGGATCTCCAAGACCCTCCAAGACTCCAGGACCAAGTTCAATCTTCTCATTTTATAGATTATCATGGAACTTACCCAATATTACATAGGCAGTAAATGTCAGAGCTAGGATTTGAACCAAGGTCTTCTGAGTTCAAATCCAGTGCTCTTTCCTCTGGTCATAAAAAACAGAATAATTTACATCCCATACAATTATAATAAATAAACAAATAAGTGGATGAATGAATGGATAGATGAATGAATGAATGAATTAATAAAAAGAAGATCAATAAAGAGAGAATAAGATGAGAATCCATCAAGCTGAAAAACATTTGTGGCAATTATCACTGAAATATGCTGGGAATACATAGAAATATATAATACCAAGAGTCCTTCCACAGTAGATATGTGGTCAAAGGATATGAATGATTTTCAAAAAGATAATTGCAAACTATAAATGACCATTTGCAAATATGATATGTGCTCCTCATGTATGAGAATATTAAATAGGCCAGTGAAACTGAACCATAAAATGCATGAAGGGGATTGGAAAAGTAAACATGAGCAAGGTTATAAAAGGCTTTAAATGCCAGAGGACTTTATATTTGGTCCTGGGGGTAATAAGGAGCCTCTGAAATTTATTGAGTAGTGGGATGCCGCCATGAGTTTTGTGCTTTACGATATCAATCTGGCCACTGAGTGGAAGGTGAATTGGAGTTGGGAGGGTCTTGAGGCAGGAAGATCAATTAGACTATTTTAGTAGTCCAGGCTAGAGGAGATGGGGAGAGTTCTAGGATGGTGGCCATATGAGAAGAGAGAAGGGAGATCCGTATACAAGAGATGTTGTGGAAGTAGGCTTGATAGAACTTGGCAACAGATTGAATATGTGAGGTTGGTAAGAGTGAAGAGTCAAGGATGACACTGATAATTGTATGCTTGGGTGGCTGAGAAGATGATAGTACCTTTGACAGTAACAGGGAAGGTCAGAAGAGGGGAGAGTCTGGGCTGAAAGAGAATAAGTTCTATTTTGGATGTGTTGTGAAATATTAAGTTTGAGATGTCTAAAAGGCAGTTGGTAAGGTGGGACTATAGCTCAGGAGAGAGGCTAGGACTGGATATGTAGCTCTGAAGGTTGTATGCATAGAGGTGATCATTTAACCTGAGAGTTGATGAAATCACCCAGCTAGTTAATATAAAGGATAAAAAGAATACCAAGGGTAGAACCTCTAGACATCCAGAGAGAATGGGAACGATTTGGATGATGATCCAACAAAGAAGACTGAGAAGGAGGGGACAGACAGGTAGGAGGAGAACCAGAAAAGAGGAGTATCATGAAAACTCAGAGAGAAGAAAGTATCAAGCAGAAGATGATGATTCAGACTGCAGAGAGGTCCAGAAGGATGAGGATTGAGGAAAAAGGCCATTAGATTTGGCAACTAAGAGATCATTGGTAACTTTGGAGAGATAGATTTCAATTAAATGATAAGGTTGAAAGTCAGAGTACAAAGAATTAAAAGAGTGAAAGAAAGGGAAGTGGAGGTACTTGGTGTGAATGGTTTTCCCGAGAAGTTTGGCCACAAAGGGGAAGAAAGAAAGTGATGACAAGGATGTTCAAATCAAGTGAGATTTTTCCAAGGATGGGGGAGTCATGGACATGTTTGTAGGCAGCAAGGAAGGTGCCAGGAGATAGGAAGAGACTGAAGATAAGAAAGAATGGAGATGCCAGTGGGGACAATGTGGAGGAGAAGACAGGAGGGGATGAGATCAGGGGTGCACACAGAGGATTTTTTTCTTGGGAAAAAGGGTGATTTCTTCATCAGAGACAGGAGTGGAGGAGCTAGTCAAATAATATATCTGAGAAATGTGAGATGAGGAGTTGGAAAGAAAAGGGAATTCTTGGCAAATGGTCTCAATTTTTTTTCAATGAAATATGAGGTGAGGTCTCCAGTTGAAAGGTAGGGAGGACCTTGGTAAGAGGGTTGAAGAGGGACACAGAGATTTATAATAACCACGTGGTGAGTAGAATAGTAAATTGATTAGAGAGATTGCCTTGTCACGGTGAGAGCCCAGTAGACATGATGCAATGTAAATTTATAGTAAATCCAGTCAGCATGGGGTCATGATTTTTTCCAGGGCTGTTCAGCAGCATTTGAATAGGAGCAAAGGAGGAGAATGGTGGGAGAAATCTAAGGTCAGGATTTGGTAAGCTGAGATCAACAATAGGGCAAAGAGTCAAGGGATTCCAGAATATAGCATAGGACTGAACTGCGACACAACGGGGTTGAGATAGGGGAAGAAAGCGTAGCTAGTGTAGAAGCAATGGCCTGGAAAAGAAGTGAGGGGTGGAAGGAATAGACGTCACAGGGAGATCAAAGAACAAGGTTAGGAGTTGTAAGGCAGAGGTAAAGATTGGATGACAAAAGATTGTGATCATATAGGAATAATTTCAGGGTTCATGAACTTGGATGTAAAACAGTTGTGTGTGATAGCATGACCCAGGATATGATCACCTCTGTGCATGACTGAGGTCAAATGGAAAGGTAGGTCACCTTTGACCTTTGAATCTACTTTGAGTCGATTGAGAAACTGGGAAGTTGGGATATTTGAGTGAGTCTCCATAAACATATTGAAGTCCCCTAGGATGAAAGTGGAATGGAAGACTGTGAGACAGGCACTGAACTCACTGACAAACAAGGGAGAACATTCTCAGGGTCTATAGATTACAGCTACCAGAATCTTGATTGAGTGATTATACTGAGTGAACCTCAAAAGAGAAGTTTTTGAATGATGGTAGTAGAGGAGAACAAGAAGTATTCCCACTCACCTATGAATTAGGAGCATGAGTAAAAGTGAAGCTAGAACTTGAAAATGTGGCCAGGGAACAGTGTCATCGGGGGGGGTCCAGGTCTGAGTGAGAGCAGGAAGACAGGAGAGAAAAAGAAAAGGGTTTAGCATGAAAGGATGTTCACTAATAATGAAACAAGCATTTCAGAGAGCACAGCTGAAAGGGCTATGGCATGCTAGGAGGACAGGGTGGAGGGGTATTGGAGCAAAGGAGTCAGTAGGTGAGTTTTGTAAATGGGGTTTATACCTTGGTAGCTAGGAGGGAGTGAGAAGATGCTAGTCATTGAGAAATGAGTTCACGTAGTCTATCAGTAGCTGGAGAGAGCTCTGTTGAGGGAAGCAGGTGACTAGACTTTTCAAGGTGCAACCTCATAGCAAGTAGTGATGTATTTGGGAGCAGGCAGGAACAGATAGAAGTATGACCCATCAAATCAAGAGGTACGAGATGGTAGTTAGGGATAGAGCAGCTGGGAAGTGAGTGGCCCAAGTCTGCTCCCTAGGATGGCCCCTGGAGCACTGGAAAAAGTTTTGAGACAAAGATAGAAGCCAGAAAGTTCCAGTGGTAAAACTAATAAAAAAAAAATCCAGCTATTGCATGTATCAATTTGGAATCACGCAAGAAAAGTGACTTCACAGGACAAACTCATTGACTTCCTTATCCCTCTACTAGATATATGTCCCAAAGTTGCTAATTATGACTTCATCTTTGAAAGGACAGTTTCTGCACTTACAAGCCAAGCCTACAAGCATTTATAAGCCTCTATTATATGCATATCCCTGTGCTACATAGAAAGAATCATAGAATCACAATTATATCTAGTTGGGCTCAGTGACATCCCACCCAGCCGTCAGAACCCAAACCTATTTAGGCATCTTATTATCTGCCCTGCAGCTCCTCTCCTTCTCCCTCTCTGGAACGGCGACAGCCCAAAAGTAAACTCCAGAGACAATCTCCCACATCTCTGGGGAATAAATCTAGCTTTGGAACTCTGCTGTGGGATTGGGCTTTACTGATTGGGGACTTAAGGAAGGCAAACTCTTGGAACTCACCGTATCTAGCCAACCCCAGACCATGCTTCACACGCCATCCAGACCAGGAAATCTGGGTCTACTTAGACATCTTGCCACCAGTTACCATTGCCATGGTAAAAGTCACGAATATCTCTTGCCCCATTGCTTCACTCACAAAGCTTGGGAATCCCCAGGCCAAAACACCCTTTATGGACATCACTGGCCTATGACTGTTATTTCCTCTATTAGGATTGGCAAGATCTATGAGAGCAAGGCCTGTCTTATTTTTGTATTTGTAACCTCAGCCCCTAGCACAGTATGTGGCACATACCAACTCGTTTAATCAATGGGTTTTCATCCATTCATTCATTTAATTTTAGTGTTGGAAAGGACTTGGGTGGCCGTTTAGCCAGTCCATACCCCAAAGGATACTGGACAAAAATGGCCATCCAGCCTCTGCTTAAAGACCTCTAACGAGGGGCCCCACAACATCTTGAGGCGGTCCGTTCTATTTTGGGACATCTAAAATTGTTTTTAAAAGGTTTTTTTTTTCTTCCCCAGAAATAAAGCCCCTTTGCAGTATCTATCCGTTGTTCCTGCTTCTGTCGTTTGGGGACACTTCAAGTAAGCCAATTCCTCTTGCACACAATGATATTGTAAGGAGTGTGGAGTTGAGCTGAGAGGATGGCTCAGTTCAGTAAACACTTACTGGGCTCAGTGGGGGAGAGGGGAGAGGAACAGTACTAGGTGCCGTGGGTGCAGGAACGGGGAGCTGACAATCTAGAGGTGGAGTGTGCTTTCAAATCCGCGATTGTCACACATGAAATAACCAAAGAACCGTACAAAGCATTCTAGAATGAAATCAGTTCCTCAGGGGTCTCTTTTCCCTTTATCTTATTCCCCATCGGTGAGATCTGTGAGGGCAAAGGCCTGTCTCATGTCTGCATGTGCATCCTCAGACCCTAGCACGGTCCCTGGCCAGCAAACGCCAGCCTGTGGAGACTGGAAGGACTGTGGACACCCAGAGGAGGGGAGATCCATGGAGGCAGGCAAAGCATGAGCGGTCTTGTGTATCATTCAGTTCATGTTAAATTCATCACATCTTCAATGAACTCATGCTCCACTAGAGAGAGGCTCAGTCCCTGCCTTCAGCTTGTTGACCCACTGGTTTCTAGGAGAGACAAAGGCAGCGTGGGGAAAGGGGATAGAAACTCCATTAGATCTGGAGCCAGAGATGGTGGTGGTTATTACTCAGTCGTCTCAGTTGTGCCTGACTCTTTGTGACCCCATTTGGGGTTTTCTTGGCAAAGATACTGGAGTGGTTTGCCATTTCCTTCTCCAGCTCATTTTACAGATGAAGAAACTGAGACAAACAGGGTTAAGTGACTTGCCTAGGGGCACACAGCCAGTAAGTGTCTGAGGCTGGATTTGAACTCAAATTTTCCTGACTTCAGGCCTGGCACTCTATCTACTGTGCCACCTAGCTTCCCATGATACATGTATACACATATGTTATACACAAGCATCCTATGTGCATGTTATGTGTATACATGCATGTATTTATATGTTACACGTGTGTGTGTGTAATTTGTGTGTATGCGTATGTGTATGTATTATATTGTATATTGTATAAGGGGGGAGACAGAAGGAGGAGGAGGAGGAGGAGAAGAACAAGAACAAGAACAAGAAGAAGAAACAAGAAGAAGAAGAAGGAGAAGGAGAAGGAGAAGGAGAAGGAGAAGAAGGAGAAGGAGGAGGAGAAGGAGAAGGAGAAGGAGAAGGAGAAGGAGAAGGAGAAG
>NW_020954551.1:39722530-39735866 GCF_900497805.2 Vombatus ursinus
AGGAGAAGGAGAAGGAGAAGGAGAAGGAGAAGGAGAAGGAGAAGGAGGAGAAAAAGGAGAAAAAGAAGAAAAAGGAGGAGGAGGAGAGGAGAGGCGAGAGACAGAAACAGAAAGAAGAGAAAGGGAATGGGGGATGAGACTGTCAGATGAGGAAAGTCTTTCTGCACAATTCCTCATGTTCTCCATACATCCTGTAATTAAGATCCTCAATCCTTTGTCATTATTGCTAGATGTTCCCCTCTGAACTGCACGTGGGAATCTTCAGCTCCAACGTGGACATTCTCCTCCTGTCTCTTAGCACTTTCTTACCATCTTGCCAACCGTACTCAATCTCCTGTCCCATCTTCTACCTTTTCCCTTGCCTTAACAACTTGTCATTTTCTTACCAGTTGCCAACTTCTTCCCAAGTCGTTCTAATGCTTCTATTGCTCCTCACTGAGTTATCCATCTTCTCTTCCCTTTCCTCAGGTCATTATTCCTCTTTATTGAATCCCTCTCCTTCTATTTGAGTACTTTCACTCCTCTAGAATAATTATGGCCATCTCCTCCTTCAGCTT
This sequence comes from Vombatus ursinus, assembly GCF_900497805.2. Classification (NCBI taxonomy): domain Eukaryota; kingdom Metazoa; phylum Chordata; class Mammalia; order Diprotodontia; family Vombatidae; genus Vombatus; species Vombatus ursinus. Next base: position 39,723,088 of record NW_020954551.1, read on the forward strand.
CTCCTCAAATTCTCTTGCATTTCCCAAAGTCAACCCCAATTCCTTCCCACAAAACCCTACAATTTCTTCTCTCATTCTCTCTTGCCTCTCACTTCTTTCTCCTGCTTCTCAGTTCCTGCCATAACTTTACTTTTGACCATTCTCTCAGAATTTTCCATTCTTTTTGGCTAGAGGAGAAAGGAGATGGAGGGACAAATGGTAACTTGGTGATGCCCAATGCCCGGTCCACATGGCTGATTCACTCATCACACCCACTGCCTTGTTACAGAGATCACCAATGTATAGTATTCAGATGGTTTAGGCCCAATGGGATCCCATAATGGGAGAATGTGGCAGAGTGATAAAACCAGAACTTAACCAGTAACTAAAAGCCCTCAGTTCTACTTATGGCTCAGTTACTAACTTGGCCACATGACTTTAAGTAGTCAGTAATCTTTCTGAGTCTCAGTTTTCTCATCTATAAAATAAGTGAGTTAGATTGGTTGGCCTGTAAGTTTCTTCCTCTGAAGATGAAAGATAGGGGTGGGATGGAAGGAGGGAGAACCCTCTCTGGTTCTCCATTTTTGTCCTTACCTATATACTATACAGGGCAGCGGGGAGGATATGATATGACAATGTATAAGAAAGCTCTCTGAAAAGCATGAGGGGCCAGACAAATGGAAGGGATTATTAGACTACTTGAAGGTTCTGTTTATGGAAACTGGAAGTCCTGCTCAAATTGGATTCCACATTGATGTTCCTGGGTTTTGTCCACACTCCCAGCAGCCTTCAGGCAAATGGGCACATGGCTTGGAACAGCATTCGTGGGAGGCAGAGAATAATGTTACAGGGAAGGCTGGCTGCCCATGAAAATGTCCTGGGCCAGGCTGAACACAGGGAAGCCTGGACCCTTCCTTTCTGGTTTGGAATAGAACTGGTCTGAGTTTTCATGGTCAAAACACCCACAACTGTCTTGGCTCCTCCAGGCGCCACACTAGCCAAGGGTACATTTCCCAGCTGTCTCCTCTCCCAGGGACCCGAAAGGAAAATAAATCAGCTCTTTGGAAGCCAACAGGCAGTCCTGGGATGGAGATCATGGGGGATGGTGCCCCAGGGCAGCCTGGAGCCAGCATAAATGGGGTGAGAGGAAGGAGGGGATGAGAGGGAAAGAATGTCCAGGCAGACTAGACACGGGAACTGGAGAGGGAGATGGAAGAGAAATAGTGTGATCTGAAGGCCAGCTGAAAGCTAAAGGATCCCACCTTCCCCCTAACCCTAGATTGTTCCCTAATCGTAACCCTAATTCCCCAGAATATCATGGTCACCCTTCCACAGAGTAAAGGTATTGAAGGCTGATTTCGTTGGTCTTTCACAGTCACCCTCCCATAGAGTAAAGGTATTGAAGGCTCCTATTTGAAACAGATCATGTTCCTAAGGTGCAGTACAGTTTACGCGGGATCACTTCATAGCAATCCTATGGTATAGTCAGTACAAGAAATAGCACCCCCATTTTACAGAATAAAAAAGAGAGAGATTAATTGACTAAGGTCACATAGCTGATAAGTGGAAAAGCTGGGACTGTATCCCCAGATCTGTGGACTCCAAACCCAAGGATTTTTCCTTTGCAAGATGCTCCATAACGAGGATGTGAGAAGATGAAACATATCCCTATGGTCACTCAGGAGGACATATGGCTTCATCAAGGGGGATGGAATGGAGAATGAAATATCCTCCTTACCTCTTCCCACAAATCTTCCCATTCACTCCACCATCCATCCACCTGCCTGCCATCCTCCCCTGAGTGCGCTCAGCTGTCTGTTCCTCAAACCAAAACAACATCCCCAAAGCCAAAAAATGGGAATGTCCTCTAAGCTCCATTTGCCCTATGGTTTAAATGGACCAGTTAACTGGGCTGCTTAATGACTTCTCCAAGATTACCCAGGGAGTCAGGAGCTGAGCTGGCTTCTATATCATTGAACCACTGGTTAGATTATGGTGTGTTGATTTGTTTTTTAAGTCCAAATCCTCCTTTTCCCAAGTGTGAATTGCCTTGACTCATCTGGCCATCCTCATCACCATCTCCACCACCCGCATATCACCTTCATCACCTTCACCACTTTCATCTTCCTCCCCATCTGTAAAAATGGAATATTAATATCTATAGTGCCCAATTCCCAAGGTTGTAATGAGACTAAAGTGAAAGATAGAAAGTACTTTGCAAACTTTCAAGTATCTTATGAATGTGAGCTGTTGTTATTATCAGCTATCATGGAGGGGAACAATCACTGCAGAGAAAGGACTTGTCTTCCTCACCACCATCACCCAATGGCTGATCAACATTCATGGATGGGCAGGTAAACTCAAGAGTGCCAAGAGAGTCAACACACCCCAAGACCACCATTCATGCTTCCATACCAGCCCTAGATCCAATTATCTCATCAAGCAACCAACAAGGAGATGCAGCCTGGAAAATGCTTCTTTGGGAAGGTTCTTGCCACCACAGTCCTTGGTACTGTCCAGTGGTTCAACATCAGAAACAGACATGATTTCATCAGTGGGGATGATATTTTTAAAGATGTATTATCAAGTGCTTTGTCTCTGCACCCTAAGGACCATGGGGTCTATTTGACCTGAGTTGACACCTTCCATGGCTAGTGTCTCCTCCATTAAAATGTGAGTTCCTAGGAATGGCTGAACAAGTGGCAGTATATGAATGTAATGGAATATTATTGTGCTATAAGAAATGACGAGCCAGTGGACTTTAGAAAAACTTAAAAGACTTGTATGGACTGATGCTAAGTGAAGTGAGCAGAACCAGGAGAACGTTGTACACAGTAACAGCCACGTTGTGCAATGATTAACATTGATAGACTTAACCCTTCTCAGCAATACAAGGATCTAAGACATCTCCAAAGACCTCATGATGGAAAATGCTATCCACATTCAGAGAAAGAGCTATGGAGTTTGAATGCAGATCGAAGCATACTATTTGCTCTTTTTTTCTTCTATTTTGTTTTGTTTCTTCTTGTGGTTCTTCTTATGAGTTCTAATTTCTCTTTACAACATGACTAATGTGAAAATATATTTAATAGGAATGTGCATGTACAACTTATATCAGATTTCATGCCATCATGGGTAGGGAGGTGGGGAGGAAGGGAGAGAAATTTTATAACTCAAAACCTTTTGGAAGTGATTGTTGAAAACCAAAAATAAATAAATAAAATTAAATAAAATAAATTAAAATAAATAAAATGTGAGTTCCTTGAGAGCAGGGACTGTATTTATTTTTCTATTCATATCCTCAGCATTTAGCCCAGGGCTTTGTACATAGTAAGTGCTTAATAAATGCTTATTCATTTATTTGTTTCTTTCACTCTCCTGGCCCCATCACCATCACCACTCTAACACCATCTCCATCATCGCTGTTTGCAGCTCTGACATGCTGTCACCATAGGCCTGGATACTGCCTCCAGGCTTGTCTTTGGCTTCCCTAGGACAGTTTCGCAAGAGATTCAGTTTATTGGGTGCATATTATTTTTCTCATTGGAAGTGGAGACCGTGGCCTGAATTCAGCTCTCTTGCCTCAGGGGCCAGACATCTGTCTATTCAGCCACATGGCCCTCATCAAGCAAGCCTGGTCGGGCTCACCAAGGATAGGAAGAGGCTAGGCTCGAGGCATGTGGGACCGCTGATCCAGCACCTTTGCTTGGAGGCAATAAAGAAACTGATCCTGCAGGAGAGGAGAAGGCCAAAAAACCCTGGGGAGGCCAGAATTCATTTTCCTTCAGAGCCCTAAAAAAAGCAGGGACCTTAAACTCCAAGTATCTCTTCACTCCTCTGGGCCTTTAACAAACCACATCCAAGAATCGTCAACGGTCTTGTTCTATGGACCACGAATCAGAGGCACTGGGGTTAAGTCTAGCATTGTCCCTGGTCCCTGAATGACCCCCTTAAAGTCTCTTCCTCTAAGTCCAAAGAATATCTGAGTTAGAAGAGACCTCAGAGGTCATCTTAGTCAAGCCCTACCTGAGCAGGAATCCCTAATAAGTAACCCCTCCAGCCTCTGCTTTGAGAACTCGGTTGATGGGGAACTCGCACTACCTTATTACCTCAGGGCAGCTCTGATTGTCAAGAAGTTTTTGCTTCCCCTTCACCCAAATCTGCTTGTCTGAAATCTCCAACCACTCACTGATCCTGGTTCCACCCCCTGGGACAAAGTAAGTGAATCTCTCTGCCACATGACCACTTCCCCCAATCCCGCCCCTGTCTTCTCTCCTCCGGGTTTAATATCCCCAGTTCCTTTACCCAGTGCTTGTATGGCCCAGTCTTGAGACCTTTCACCATCCTGGTCACCTTCTTCTGGTCTGCCCTTCCTATAATACGGTGCCTGCAGAATTCAGTACTTCTGACTCAGTCCGACAAGAACATAGTCAGCAGTCAGTCAACAAGGACTTAATAATGAGTGCAGTGAGCAATAGTCTCTTTCACTCCTTAGCCCTAGACACTAAGACTCTGGTGACACAGCCTAATATTGCATTAGGGTTTTTTTTAGATGCCATGCTATGCTGTCCATTAAAACCCCCAGATCTTTTTTTTTTTTAAATAGGGTCTGTGGTCCAGCCACACTGCCACCATCTGAGACATGTGCATGTGAGCAGCATAAAGCCCTGAACTTAACATCTCTCAGATTCTTTTTAATATTGACATACCATCTTACTCTGATATGCTGATATACGACTTTTCTCTTACCCATTCCTTTTAAATACTGACGCTTTTTACACCTCAATGCCAATCACAACTCATAACAAACCAACTCTGTGGGTTCAAGTTTACCTCTTTGTGTTAAGATCTCTAGTTCATTTATTTTTATTACTCACATTCTTTGAATTTATGTATAAATATCTGATGAGTCCCATCACTGTCCCTCCCCTCTCTTGGGCTGCTCCCAGTCCCCTGTGAATCCTTGAACCTCTTCACTGATCTTCCTAAGTCAATCTCATCATCCTCAGTGGTCTCTGCCTTGGCACATGCCGATGGGCAATATAGAAAACTCACAGTAAGGAAGGGCCCTCATTCAATGCAAATCTGTACCTTCTTTGTAAATTACAGTCTTAGAGGGTTGTCTGTACCACTGAGAAATCAGGGGACTTGATTCAGGGTCATACAGCCAAAAGATATCAGAGGCAGAACCCCAAATCAGATTTTCCTGCCTGAGGGAAGTTCTCTGTTGATTATGTCAGGCTGTTTCTTTCTAATACTAGAGTCATACTCACAGCCTGAAAAAGTCCCAAGTGTGGGTCCTCCTATGGGGGTTCTAGTCCTTTCCCATCACATCTGAGGAAAGAAAAGACCCTGGTGGGAATGATTCAATTAACAACTATTTTGAAGCACCTACCTTACATCCAGTCCCGCACTAAGTGTTGTGAGGGATACCAAAAGGAAAACATTTCCTTCCCTTAAGGAACTGAGACCCTGATTGATTAGAAAAGATTCAAAAAGGTCACAGATCACAAGCTGGAAGGGACCCTAGAGATCATATCATCCAATCTGCCTCATTTTACAAAGGTGGAAACTGAGGCCCGGAAATAAAGCCACTGGAGAGAGAGCCAAGGCAGGATAGAATCAATGGGTGGTGCATTGAGCCTAGATAAAGCACCTGTGACTTCAGTGGAAGACACTTTCCAGAGATAACAACATGGTGGAGAGAGAGACAGCCCTGGATTGGGAGTTGGAAGCCTTGGGTTCTCATCTGGGTTTTTCCCCTTGCCAGACACTTTACTCCTCAGTCCTAACTGAGGGTCCTGCTGTCTTGAGGCCACCATTTCAGGTGGACATTTCAGGAGGACAGTGGAGTTTGGGTCAAGTCAAGTTTCTGCCAAGCAGAAACATTCCCTTGGTCCTCTCCGGTTCCCCTAATACGACTCACTCTGATTTCCCTCTCCTCAAGCTTCTGTGCCCCAGGCTGCCCCCATATTTAGACAACCCTCCTCCCCACCTCTGCCCCTGGGAACCCCTAATTCCCTTCAAGGCTCCATTGGTATCCCTTCTTAGCAGAGGCTTCTCCTGGTTGATGGTGTCCAGTCCTCCCTCACCAGAAACAGCTTTGTCCTCATTCTCTACAGATTTTGTATTTCCTTATCTGGGGGCTTATGCAATGTAAGCTCATTCAGGGCAGGGGCTGTTGAGGTTTTTCCTCTATACCTCCATCACACAGTAACGATTTATTAGTAAATGTTTGTTGAATTAAATTCTCTTCTCTCAATTCACCTTGCTATTGAACTAACATGATCATCATTAGCTTTTACTTTGTTTACTGCCCTCATTCATCCATTCAACATCCCCTCCTCACTACCATGGGGGAATTCATAGCTCCAGAGATGAATGTGACCTTACAGGCACAATTCTCTCATTTCATTCAATACATTTATTTAATTCATTCCTGGATGTTTGTATGTATGTGTCTATCTACCTGGGTGTGAAATTGAAATCCATTCATTTACACATTCTTCTATATTTTTTAAATGGGTCCCCCATTTTTGCCTAGGCTAGACATACAGGGAGTACTCACAGGCCTGGTCCCAACTGGGGACCTTTAACTTGCTCCATTTTTGCCTGGTTTGGCCCTCTTAAAGCAAACTGGTGGCCCCTTGCTCCAGGGGGCTCATCGTATTAATGTTGAGATTATACCAGACATCCAATAGGCTTAGGCCTGTGCTCAGGTCCACCACCTTCAGTATCCCCATTAACCAGGCATTACAGGGATATGCCACCTCATTTTACAGATAAAGATATAAAGGCACAGAAAGGTTAAGTGACTTTTCTAGGATCATAAAGCTGATAAGGGCCTGAGTAGGATCTAAACTCAGATCATCCCGACTTCTAGCCCAGTGCCCTACCTACTGTACCACACTGCCTCTGTTCTGGCATGGCATTCCCCAGACCTGAGCATGAACTGCTTCTCCTAGACTATATTTGTTTCTGGTCAATACCTTTCCCATCACCAAAAAAAATGCACTCTCACTAGGGTCTTTTCTTTCCTCTGATGTGATGGGAAAGGACTAGAACCCCCATAGGAGGACCCAGACTTAGGGAATTTTTCAGGCAGTAAATGTCATGTCTACTACATGCAAATTTCAGTATGGAATATAGGCTGGACTTGAACCTAGGTCTCCCTGTTTCTAAGAGGCCTAATGGATAGAGAACCTGGCCTAGAGTCAGAAAAACCTGAGCTTAACGTAAAATAGTTCTGATCAGACATAAAATAGGTCTTGTATACATGAGAATTCACCCCCAGTGAAGGGGATGTTGGAGGGCCAGAGGACAGGTCCCTATCCCCAGACAGAGCAAAGATGATTTATTGATTTAAAGAAGAAGGAGCCAGCCATGGAAAAGAAATACAAGCTCATGGCTCCATCTTCCTCAACTCTGGGGTACCATGGAGACCTGGGGCCCACTTCTCCCTGGCTTAGAGGATCTGCCCTCCCAGGCTTAACTGGATCCCAGCAGCAAGACCGCCTCAGCCCACCCAACCTTCCAGCAGGGCGCCGACAGTCTAGGAGGGCAGACCTATTCCTTGGGATGGGGTCAAGTTTCCATGGGCGGAAGCCCCAAGGCTCTCAGGTCCAGCCAGACCAGGCCTTCTGGACACCTTCCCCACAAACGCTGCTCAGACTGGCCCTTGGCTCCTCCAGCCAGGGGAGAGGGCCAACTATTGTTTGGATGCCTGGTATAGTGACAAGAGTGTGGGGGCTGGTTTCTAGTCTCAGCCCTGCCACTGAATTTGTGCTGGGCCCTTGACAGGTCATTGGTACAGTGGGGGTCACAGGACCCGGGTTTGAATTTTACCTCTCCCATTGGTGGCCTTGGATGAATCACTTAACCTTTGGGCCTGAGTTTCCTTATCTGCAAAATGAGATAATTATACTAGATGGTCTCTTCCAGCTCTAATTCTACGATCCTTTCTGTCTTCGGGTCTCAGGTTCCTCATCTATAAAATGTGAGGGTTGAATCCTTATCACTCATATTCATACAGGGTGTCCCAAAAGCTATTAAAGCTTAAAACTTCACTAAGACTTTTGGAGCCCCCTGAATGCGCCCAGGAGAGCACCTTGGGATGAATTTCACAAGCAATATTTTTTTTGATTCTCACATCAGTCCTGTGAGCTAAGGGCTACAGCTGTTATTAGCATCATCATTCTTCATGGATAAAGAAGCTGAGACTGGGAGAGGTTAGGTGACTTTCCTGCAGTCACACAGCTAAGAGGTCTCCAAGTTGGAATTTGAACTCAGGTCAGCTTGACTTTGGGTATGACGTATCAGATGTCTTCAGTGTTAGAACCCCATGTTCTTCTATTCCTCAGTCAATATTAAAGGCCCCTTCCAGTTCTAAGATCATTCAGGGGGTAAATTTGTCAGTGTTTACCACCCAGTGCCACCTTTGTTCTCTGTTTTTTGGCTAATCTAATCTAATACAAAAAGCACTTCTGAAATGTCTACTACATGCAAGTTCCAGTATGGGTCCTAGACTGGACTTGAACCCAGGCTGCCCTGTTTCTAAGTGACCCAATGAATGGAGAGCCTTGCCTAGAGTCAGAAAAACCTGAGCTCAAATCCAACCTCAGACACTAGCTCTGTGACCCTGGGCAAGTCACTTAACCCTTTTTGCCTCAATTTCTTCATCTGTAAAATGAGTTGGAAAAGGAAATGGCAAACTACTCCAGTATCTTTGCCAAGAAAACCTCAAATGGAGTCATGAAGAGTCAGACATGACTGAACAGCTTCCTGTTTCTGGGGCCAGCTCTTATTTAACCTCTAAGTGCCCCCAAGTGACCCCTTAAATGAGCTGTATTGGTAGAAAGAGATTTCCTCACCCAGTACTTCCTTCACAGATGAAATCACAGGTTTAAAGGGGGAAACTATGAGTTCTGTTTTGGACTCATTGGGTTTGAGAAGCAAAGAGGACATCCAGTTGGAGGGTTCCAACAGGCAAGTGGAGATGTGAGGTCAGAGTTTATGAGGGAGACCAGGGCTGAATACAGAGAAGTCATCTGCCTAGAGATGAGCCTAGAACCCATGTTAACTTCTATAATCACCAAGAAAGGGTCTATATGTAGAAAATGAAAGGGCCCAGAGCAGAGCCTTGAGGGACACCTATACCCAGGGGGACAGGAGACAGATGACAAGTTAGTAAAGGATCATAGATTTTAGAAATCAAAGGGACCACCCTGGAGACCCTCCCAAGCAGCTGCTCTTCTTACACCTGCCCCAAAGGAAATGCTGATTGACTGACTGACCTTGGGCAAGTCCCTTAACCTTCCTCAGCCTCAGTTTCTTCATCTATAAAATGAAGGGCTTGGACTCAATGATCTCTAATGTCCTGCTTAGCTCAAACTCTATGATCCTGCAATCCTGTAATGAATTCGGGAAAGTTTGGGAGACCAAGTTGACCTTGCTGATGGCCCCCAAATCCCACCCCAGGAGCATCTGCTGGACTCTTCCTCTTCATGTTCTTTCTCCTTTTCTATTCCCATTCTCCGTTTCCATGGCTTTTTTCATCATGATTCCACAGGCATTTTTCCACCTTATCTCTGCCCCATCAGGCCTCCCAGGCTTCTGGGGAAGCACCCAAGAAAAGCACTCACAAAGCTGCCCCCACTGATGGAGCCAGCCCAGCCAGGCCTGGCAGCCCAAGCAGCCCAGCTGCCTACCCACCCCGGCCTCATGTGACCGGCACAGCTGAGAGGCTGGGTCTCCCTCAGAATGAGTCCCTAAGTCCTCCAATGGGAACCTTTTCAACCTTTTCAGGAAAAGCTCCAGCATGGGGCTGTGGGGAGCCAGGGAAGGCTGTGTTCAGACTGATCTCCAGGTCTGGCTCCCCACCTTCCCTCTTCCATTATTACCCTGAGAGGGCCCTTCACTCCCCCAGGCCTGCCCTAGCTTCCAAACCACAGGCCTCCACCATCGGCACAGCTCTTCCAGGAGGGATGTGATGCCCTCTAAAAATAGTTTGGTCTAAAAGTTTCTGAGTCCTTTCCAGGGCCAGGAGGGGAGATGTTCCAGCCTGTCTGCAGGCAGAAACTGAGGATCAGGACCCATTGACCAGAATGCCATTTATAACACCAAAGCCCCTAGCTAATAAAGCATCTCTAGGGCAACCTGGAAGGTCTGAGATCAGTCATTTCAAGGTATACATCCACAAAGTTAAAAATGCTAAGTTCATAAGAGCATAAGATTGAATGTGGAAGGGACCTCAGAGGTCATCTGGCCTCACCTCCTCATTTTACATGTGAGGAAACTGAGGTTCACAGAGATTAAGGCTTGCTCATGGTCGTATAAATAATAAGTGGCAGAACCAGGATTATAACCCAGACCCAGTGTTCTTTCCACTGTACCCGAACACTGTTCTCTAAGTCCTGATTCAAGAGGTTTTCTCCAGATGTAGCATGGGGAAGAGCAAGGGTTCTGAACCTCAGGTCCTTGGACAGATCTTGTGAGAACCTGGATGGGAAAAACATTACTTTGTTTTCATTAACCTCTAGATGCGATTGAGCATTTGCTTTAGTTATTCAAAAGCATTATTCTGAGAATAGGCTTCACCAGAGAGCCAAAGGGGTCCGTGACACAAAAACGGTTTGGAATATTTGCTATAGAAGAAAGAACATTGTGCTGCATGTAAAGGCCTGGGTTCAAGTCCCACCTTACACTCTGACACTTACCAGCTTTGTAAATTACTTAATTTCCCTGAATTTCAGGTTCTTCATCTGTCAAATGATGACGCTGAAATAAGCAATCTTGAAGGTCCTTTGAAACTCTGGCCTCCTATGACTCACCATGTTCCATCCTCTACACTTGGCAAGGTGACTTTCCTAAAGAGCTTGTCTGACCATGCCAGATTTCCACTCATACTTATGAAGTGTACCACTCCCATATTCAATAAATGTCACCTCTAGAATCAAAGGAACTTCTAGCGCTATTTAATGCTGTTCACAACTTGGCCTAACCTTGACTTTCCAGGAATAAATAATAGATAGAAAAATAGATAGATAGATGAATGGATGGATAGATGATAGCTAGATAGATGATAGATGATAGCTAGATAGATGACAGATGGATGGATAATAGATGAATGATAGATGAAGAGATGGATAGATGATAGATGAATGGGTAGACAGATGATAGAAGAATGGGTGGATAGATGATAGGTAGAAAGATGGATGACAGATGGTAGAAGATTAATAGATTAGGTAAGTAGATGGATGGAGAGATGGTAGAAGATAGATAGATGATAGACAGAAAGAAGATTGATAGATAGGTAGATGGATGGATGGAAGGATGGATAGATTACTACCCTTCACTCTCTATTCCCCCATCATCTTCTATCCAGTCGCCATACCTCCAGAACAGAGATCACACTATAGAAGTCCAGAACTCCCAGACCGAGGCCCCACTCTTCTGGTTGGTGAGTGTCTCTACTATTTCAGGTGGGCCTTTAAAAGGAAGAGAGAATGCCTTACCCTCAACTTGGCTCAGTGAGTTTTTTCAATCTTATTTTATTATTGAAGTCTCAGCCCTCATTCCCCTCCACTATGAAGTGACTTCCAAGCTCTCTCAAGGATAGTCTCAGACCCTGGTATGTGGATGGCCACCACATGAGCAGAACAGTCTGTAGAGCTCCAGAGACAGTCCTTCCCCTTGACGTCCTTATGATCTGTCAATACCTGTCAGTGTTCTGGACAGCACCATAGCTAAAAGACTCAGTTTTAAGGATCCTAGACCTTCCTGTCTTCACTCCTTCTCACTTTCCTCCAAACCTAAGTCACTTTGCCTCCACAGATATGGAAGGTGCTTTGGTTGGGATTCACTGTCATGCTGGGCCTCCAGTGGCAACTGAATGAAGACAAACAACAGGCTAGATAGATGAGGGTGGGTGACCGCCCACCATCTCTGTTGAAGAGGCCCTCCTTACCTTCAAAGACCAACTTTGATGCTATTCAGCCCATGAGGCATACACACACACACACACACACACACACACACACACACACACACACACACAGTGAGAAGCAGAGAAGCATCTCTCCCTCCTCAAATACCTCACAGCACTTTGGCTGGCTCTCAGCTATCCACTCTTTCACTGTGCTTTATATATTCTGGTTATTTGTTTACTTGTTTACTTGTTTACTTGTCCTCCCCCTCATTGGGGCAAGAAGGGCCCAACTTGTATTTGCCTTTATAGTTCCAGTACCTCATTGGGTACCTTGTATACAGTGGGCACTTAATACACAGATTGGACTTGTGATTTTGTTGATATACAGAACGTGGAGAGGAGGAAGAACCTTCCACCAATGCAGGCTGGCATCTTCTCTACAACTTCGGGTTTTTAAGAGTTCCCTAGAGCTGTGAGAAGTTAGGTGACTTGGCCAGGTGCTCAGCCACCAACGTGTTGGCAGAGAAGCATCAAATAAATGGATGTCAGGCAGCTTTGTCTCTAGAAACAGAATGGTTTAAGGTGGCAATTCAGGACCAGGTCATGATCACCAGAAATTATAGAAAAGTTACCTTTAAGGAGCTTGGTTGGACTTAGTGATCAAGCTAGATTATGCAAGATAATGGGAATGACTGTGCAGCACATCACTGAAGACTGCAAAAATGAAAACCTAGCAAGATGTGGTCTAATGGATAGAATGAAACAGTGGAAGAGAGGAAAGTGGAAGTGGGGAGAGAGAGAGAGAGAGAGAGAGAGAGAGAGAGAGAGAGAAGAAGAAGAAGAAGAAGAAGAAGAAGAAGAAGAAGAAGAAGAA
>NW_020954551.1:39735876-39736363 GCF_900497805.2 Vombatus ursinus
GAAGAAGGAGAAGGAGGAGGAGGAGGAGAAGAAGAAGAAGAAGAAGAGAGAAGGGACAGGGAGAGGAGAAAGAAAGAGAGAGAAGGAAGAGGTAAAGGATAGGAAAAGAGAGAAGGGAGGGGGAGAGAAAAAGAAGAGGAGAGACAGAGAGAAGAGAGAGACAGAGAAGAGAGAAAAAAAGAAGAAAGAAAAAGAAAGGCAGAGGAAGGGAGAGAAGAAAGGAGGGAGAGGGAAAGCGAGAAAGAGAAGAGACAAATAAAGAAGGAAGGAAGGAAAGAAGGAAGGAAGGAAAGAAGGAAGGAAGGAAAGGGGAAGAAGGGAGAGAAAGAGAGAGAAGAGAAAAGAGAGAAGAGAGAAAGAAAGAAAGAAAGAAAGAAAGAAAGAAAGAAAGAAAGAAAGAAAGAAAGAAAGAAAGAAAGAAAGAAAGAAAGAAAGAAAGGAGGAAGGAAGGAAGGAAGGAAGGAAGGAAGGAAGGAAGGAAGGAAGG
>NW_020954551.1:39736373-39756815 GCF_900497805.2 Vombatus ursinus
AGGAAGGAAGGAAGGAAGGAAGGAAGGAAGGAAGGAAGGAAGGAAGGAAAGAAGGAAGGAAGAATGACAGAGAGAAGGAAGAGAGGAAGGAAGAGAGAGAGAGAGAGAGAGAGAGAGAATTTTGTAAGACTCTGGATTGGGAAAAACCTTGGGCACTCCCCGTTTTTGTCTGATATGTGACCTGTCTCTTTTTGCCTCTTTGCTTATGTTGGTTCCTGCCTTTACATGAAGGAGTATTGAGGACAGCTTTGATCTCATGAATTTTGAAAGGCCAGAATGGCATATCACAAGAAGTCTAGGATCCAGAGGCTCTGCCAGATTTTGTAGGAAGACTGAGTAATCCATTTGTCCAGCCTAGATCAAAGGCAGCCACGGAGATAACTATAGCAATTTATTCATTAAGAATGTTGAACTTAAAAGTGAACTTTGTAGGGGTGAATACTATGTAGAAACTGCTTCAAGATTGAGCCCAGTCTCCCCAGGACGAGGGGGGTCCAGAAGAGAGTTTGCTCCCAGGGGTTTGGGGAGGAAATGCTTCTGCTTCTGTTCTTGCTATATCTTCTCAGTAAATATTTGTTTGTAAAAACTTTTCCAAAAAGAAGTTCATTATCTTTCACAGACTGACAGATAACAAATCCCCAGTGGGCAAATCCAGACTTCAAAAGAACTCAAGCAATAAACCATACCAGAACCAAGGTGTTCTCATTTCGAGCTGCTACCTGCGATTGATGACCAGCACCAGTGACCCGTGTGGTCTTAAGAACAGTATATATTGTTCATGGGCTTCTTCATGACCAGTTCTTACAACCTCCAAACTTCATGGAACAAAGAGCTTGACATTCTCAGAGTGTACAACAAACAGTTCAGAACATACAGATAACAAGAATGCTTTTCATTAATAATAGCTCAAATTTATATTGTTTGAAGCTCTAAGGTTTACGAAGTACTTGCCTCCCCCAAACCCTGGAGTTGTATAGAGCAAGTCGTGTCCCTATTTTTGGATGAGAAGAGCTAGAGGAAAGAATGAAAATTCTGTGGGGCCAGAGTGAGATCGAGATGTCCGTTGTCCTGTGCGATCCCGGAGTTGTGCTATGGATGCTGTTGGTGAACTGACAGAAAATGAGCCCAATACTTTTGTCCAAGTATAAAAGGCAGTTCTTTTATTCAGTTTTGTAACTATCTATCTACAGAAGGTTAAATTTAAAAAGTAGTAGCAGAATAGTTAACTCATTCCAGGACTGTTTCTATGTGAACTCTATCAACTTAGATGAGAATGATTTGTCCATAATATCAGTAACCACAGTAACACTTTCAAAGTGGAAAAATGGATTATAAAGGATCTGTAAAATAACCACAAGAATATGTATAATACAGGGCCCATCACCTTAAGTCAACTTCCTCACTAAAGAAGAAGAGGAGAAGGAGGAAGAAGATGGACCGACATTCTCAGAGCATACGATAAACAGTTCAGAACATACAGACAACAAGAATGCTTTTCATTAATAATGACTCAAATTTGTATTATATAGAGCTTTAAGGTTTACAAAGTACTTTCCTCCCCCAAACCCTGGGAGTTATATAGAGCAAGTCTTATTATCCCTATTTTTGGACAAAAGGACTGAGGCTCAAAGCACTGGAGTTGGAGCCAGCGGTGCTGGATTCAAATCCCAGTTTGCCTCCTTACTACTTATGTGATCTTGAAGAAGTGACCACTTCTCTGGGCCTCAGTTTTCCCCTCTGTAAAATGGGAGGGTTGTATTCGATGATCTCCAAGTTCCCTTGAAGTTCTGACCTCCTAAGATTTATTGACTTGCCTTTGATGGCCATTCTACACCACACCGACTCCCAGAGGAGGCAATGTAGAATTACCCTCCTATCTGGCTTGGAATTGGTTTATTATGCTTTTTATTTCCCAATTAAAATTTAGCCAGTTCTGATTGAGTGACTGGCCAACCCTGAACTGGATTAGTGGCTCCTTTGAAGTTTATAGAGCTCTTTGCAATCTCTTTGCCTTGCCGCCACCAGAATCTCTGTCTTCACAAAACGAGGGGACAAAGGATTGCTCAACACGACTTGAGGAAGGGCAGTAAAAAGACAGATATAACCTCGGCCTGGGTTTGAGAGCCTGCCCGAGGCTATGCTATGGGGTACACAAAGAAATAGAAGACGTGGCCCCTGACCTCAAAGAGTTTACCTGCTGGTGGAGAGAAAGGGAATCAGTATTTATTTAATCCCTGAGCAGACCGATGAGAGGCAGCATGATATAGTGAATAAAGTTATTGTTGTTCAGTTGTTTCAGACGTGTCCAACTCTTTGTGATCCCATTCTGGATTTTCTTGGCAAAGACATAGGAGTGGTTTGTTATTTCTTCCTCCAGCTCATTTTCCAGATGAGGAAACTGAGGCAAACGGGTCACGTGACTTGCCTGGGGTCACATAGCTAGTATATGTTTAAGGCCAGATTTGAACTCAGGTCCTCCTGACTCCAGACCCAGCACTATCTCCTGCACCACCCAGATTCCCCAACCTATAATAGTAGCTAACAATTATATTATACTTCAAGTTTTGTAATATGCTTTGCAAATATTTCTCATTGATCCTGTAAGGTAGATATCTAAAGTATTATTTTGTCCATTTTGCAGATAAGGAAACTGAGGTTCATTGTTATTAAGGGACTTTGTCATAGTCCCAAATCTTTTAAGTAGTGGGAGCAAGATTTGAACTCAGGCTCCTTCAAGTCCAGTATTTTTTCTATTACATGATATTGTCCCTTAGCTAGGTATCTCCCCCAGTGCCTAGCACAGTGCTCTGCACACAGAAGGTGCTTAATAAATAAAAACAGGGCACACTGGAGGACTGGGGTAATGATAACCCTATGTCACAAGGTGGGCAGCACCTCCTACGCTCTTGTCTGTTCTTCGAGGTGTGCCTGGGTCAGAGATCATGGGACCCTGGCAGTGAGATGTTGCTGGGCCCTGGCAGTGAGATGTTGCTGGACCCTGGCAATCAGCTCAAGGGTATCTTAGGCCGTGCTAAGCCACACATGCAGACGCTTTCAAGGGGACTGTGTGTTTGACTGTGCTATTATCTATCCTCTTAGAGAAATTCTTTTCTTCCTCGAGGAGGGGCCTTTTTCTCTGTGTGGGAGCCAAGATTCTCTCTTCGTATCTCAGGGGCAACTTTCCTCCTAGGGTAAATATTTTATCTCCTGCTAGAACCGGCACAAACTCCCGAGAGAGGAAAGTTACTGGGCTTGGCAAGGGCCCAAGGAGGGTGTTGACAATGTGTGTTGTGTGCTGGCAATGGGCCGGGGGTCAGCCCTTCATGGAGGAAGTTTCTGGGGCAGGTATGAGAAGAGCAGCTGCCTGGGAGGGGCTCCAGGGTGGCAGCCAGGGCACAAGGAGTAGGAGGAGGAGATGGGAGGTCGGAATTCTTGCAGGTTTGAATTCAAAGCCAGCCTTGGGCCTACAGAGTATGACTTGGGAGTCAGCAGGGGAGGACATCTACCACACAGCTTGTCATGGTGCTGGAAATTCTATCATTGGACATTCTTTCCTTTGGGTCTCGATGGCTTTTTGGTATCCCAGACTCCCCGAGGAAAATGCAGATCACTGGGGTGGCTGGGCAGTAGAATACCTTAATTTGTTCTCCAACACAGGTACAAGGATTGATTCACAGACAGGAGAGAGGGAGGCCTTCCAGGAACCCGGCAAACTGTAGATGTCTGGGGGGAAGAATCACTCAGGAGGGAAATGGAAAAGTAGACATGAGCATTTGTACTTTATTAGGGGACTCTGGATATCTGAAGAGTGTCCGGGCATCATTCAGCTCATAGCATCAATCATTTAGAGCTAGAAAAAAACCTTAACCAATGATCTAGTCTAGTCTATAACCCCTTAATTTTCCAGAGGGGAAATTGCTTGCTTTATATCATACAGAAAGAGAGGGACAGGCTCACTTCCAAAACCTCTCTCTGACTCCACATTTAACATTCTTTCCATGCTGTCTGCAAGTTAGTCAAGTAAACTACACTTGGTCCCCCCCACCCCGATCAAAACTGTGGCTGCAACATAAATATACTTCCACATGTTTCACTATTCTTTTTTTTTTTTTTGGAGGCAGTCTGGGTTAAGTGACTTGCCCAGGGTCACACAGCTAGTGAGTATCTGAGGTCATATTTGAACTCAGGTCCTTCTGACTGCAGGACTGACTCCACTGCTCCACCTAGTTGCCCGGATAGTTCACTATTCTTAAGATTAAAAAAAAAAAACACTCTATTTGTAAATGCTGTTCATGGAGCTATAATGACACTGAACTTTATAGAACACTTTGAGATATTTTACAGGCATTATTTCAATTAAGCCTCACACTAACTTTATGAGGCAGTGCTACACATACGATTATCCTCATGATACGGATGAGGTAAATTGAGTTGTCCATGGCTTCAGAGCTAGTGCATGTATAGGGTAGCATTTGAACCCTGATCTGTCCTGCTTCCAAGTCCAGCAGGCCGTTTGCTGCACTGCACCGTCCCAGAGCTATGTATTTCCAAATGCTCGGAGGATTACCAAACGCCTTCGTTGTAAGCCTGAACGGGTGTTCAGTTTGTTTGTGTGTCTCTGTAGGGCAGGGGGTGGGGAAGGGGCAGGAGGAGGGGGCAATGCAGATCTTCTCAACGACGAGAAGGTTTTTTCTAATGTTCCCAATCCAGACACCACCCTTCCCTTACTACTTCTGCAAAATCAGTATTATCACAAAGGGTTACACAATCAACAGCCTCGAGTAACCTAATATTGTGAGCAATTGTGAATTCTAAAGCTCTTAATGACTTCACTTGTAGACAAGATGACACCTGGAGATCAGTTTAACAAAATTGGCCAGGGTTCTTGTAAAAACAACGCATACTCATGAAATGCCATCGTCCATAAACACCTATTCATCTGTGCCGGTGCCTGATGGGAAGAGCAAGGGACAGTCATGAGGAAAACTGAGCCTGAGCTCTGACTCAGACTAGAGCTAGCTGTGGGTTTTTAGGGGTTTTGCTTCCTTTCACAAAGCTTTATGTCCCTCATGTGTAAAATCAGATGGTTGGATGAAATGATCTCTGAGGTTCCTTTCAACTACAACATTTTGTTTTGAAGTCTCTACTAGCTCTGCTATTTTGTGTTTGTTTCTTTACAATGCATGGGTCCCTTCTGGCTTTGCCATTCTGTGTTCTAACATTCTCTGTTCCAAAAGTCTCTTTTAAGATCTATCTGTATTCTAACATTCTATATTTTAAGGGTCCCTCTTAGCACTAACACTTTATGTTCTAATATTTGATCTCTACGGTCCTTACCATCTCTGACTTTCATTCTATGTTCTAAGGTCCCTCCCAGTTCTGGTATTTTATGTTCTAACGTTTTGTGTTCTGAGGATTCCTTTCAGCTCAAATATTCTACTTTCCAAGGCCTCCCAGTTCTGGTTTTTTATGTTCTAACGTTCTGTGTTCTAAGGATCCCTTTTAGCTCTAACATTCTACTTTCTAATGTTCTACTTTCTGAAGTCTCTCCCAGTTCTGATATTTAATGTTCTAACATTCTGTGTTCTAAGGACTCCTTTTAGCTCTAACATTCTACATCCTAATGTTCTACTTTCTAAAATCTCTCCCAGTTCTGATATTTAATGTTCTAACATTCTGTGTTCTAAGGATCCTTTCTGGCTCTAACATTCTACATTTTCTGAAGTCTCTCCCAGTTCTGATATTTAGTGTTCTAACATTCTGTGTTCTAAAGATCCCTTTCAGCTCTAACATTCTATGTTCCAACATTCTATTGTCTAAGGTCCCTCCCAATTCTGGTATTTTATGTTCTAACATTCTATGTTTTAAGAATCCCTTTCAGCTCTAACATTTTATGTTCTAATGTTCTACTCTCTAAGGTTCCTCCCAGTTTTGACATCTCTCTGTTCTAAAAGTCCCTTACAGTTCTAATATTCTGTTTCCCAAGGTCCCTTTTAGCTCTATTATCCTATAATAATTCCTCTTGGAACAGGGAGGTTTCTGTCACATCTATATGGGCCATGAGATTTAGGGTTCAAAGGGACCTCAGAGCTCATCTAATCCAATCTCCCCATTCTATGGAGAAGAACATGAAGGCCTAAATATCTAATTCAATTTGCCCGAGATCACATAGATAAACAG
Organism: Vombatus ursinus; assembly: GCF_900497805.2. Taxonomy (NCBI): domain Eukaryota; kingdom Metazoa; phylum Chordata; class Mammalia; order Diprotodontia; family Vombatidae; genus Vombatus; species Vombatus ursinus. Next base: position 39,742,554 of record NW_020954551.1, read on the forward strand.
TTGAGCCACCCAGGGCTTACTATTCCAAATTCATTAACGCCTTCTTACTGAAGGTAGCCACTTTCACCATCCAAGGAGAGAAAGATTTTGCTGTGACAATTCTGATGTAGAAATTTCTCAAATGGCTGTCAGTCTAACAAGAGCTCACATTTCTATGATGATTTAAGGAATACAGCATGTTTTTCCTCACAACAACCCCATCAGATAGATAGTGCATGTATTCATCTGCCTGTTTGATGGAACAAGAGAGGTGAAGTGACTTGTGCACAGCAAGAAAGTATTCGAGCTGAGACTTGACCTGTTTGTCTCTAACTTAGGGTCCAATGCTTTTTCCACTTACACCTTACTGCATCATTGTGCAATCTGGACCCAGGCAGGGGAACACTTTTCTCTCCCAGCTAGGGATGCCCTGAAGCTAAGGGACTGATTCATGGTGTAATTTCATCTGGGGATCTGGCACAGCCAATATGATTCCAATTCACCCCCATCCTTCCAACCAATTGCACAAGGGTCTCCTGCTTGTCTGGGATGCTAAATAAAAACTGTAAAATGGAAAAGGCTGTCTGTATGTATGTTTCCTGCCATTTATTACATGTCTATGACATGCCATGCATGTGCTCAGGACTGGGCATATACAGAAAGGTAAACAGCAGTCCTTTCTCTCCGGGGCTCACAGTTCAGGTTTGCATATGCTGTCAGGTGTATATATTTATGTGAGACAATATGTTCTAACATTCTGTGTCTTAAGGGCCCTTTCAACTCTATTCTCTTATGAGGCAATGAGGATCCCTCTAGGTACGGATAATTCTATGTCACACCGAATACAAGTGCCCTGCTAACATAAAGGTTTAGATACATGCTTTGGGGAGGTTTGATGGCAAAAGTAGCTTAGCTCTGTTTCACATATCATAGAGGCATTGGATTTAGGTTGAAAGGACCTTAGAGTTCATTTAGAGTCTGACCTTCCCATTTTATGGAGGAGAACATTGAGACCCAAATAGTCAAAGTGATTTGCCCAGGATCGTAAGGCCAAGTAGTAGTGTCAGGATTTAAATTCAAAATAATTGATTCTAAATGAATCCAAAGGGCTGTACAACAGAGAGGTCATTAAAGTAGGGATCAAGAATGCTAGGTTCAAGTTCCATATCTGCCCTATATTAAGGTGGAGGACTTTGAACAACTCATTCTTTCACTTTTCACACTGAAACGGGGGAGGGAGAAGAGCTGACTCTAACGTCACTTCTGCCTCCGAAATTATGTGATTCTGTGAGTGTGTTATGTGTGAGAGTGTTTGTGTGCTGGGAAGATACTAATGCTTTGTATCATGTATGCCCACGACTGTATGGGTGACAAATATGGAAATAAATTTAATAAGATTGTGCATGTATAGCCTGTATCAGATTGCATGCCATCTTGAGGAGGTGGGAAGGGAGAGAGGGAGGGAGGAAAAAAAAGTTTGGACCTCAAAAGCTCATAAAAGTGAATGTTGAAAACTATCTTTACATGGAATTGGGAAAAATAAAATACTGTTAAGTGGGGGGAAACTGTGTGTATGTTTGTATAACATGTACAATATGTGTATTGGCAAGCAATATGTCCATGGATAATGAATGTTCACATTTTCTTTTTTCAAGACATAAACATTTTATTGGAACTTTTTTTTTACACTACTGTAACTTCCCAGTGATTCTCCCCTATCTTTACAATAAATTTTTCCCGCAAACAAAATAAAACCATAGTTAAGCAACTATACCTATATATGGGCTAAGCTTGAAAAGGTAAGTCTCACTCTCTACCCACAGTCCACCATTTTTTGGCCAAAAGGAAAGAGGCCTTCTTCACCTTCAGTCCTCCAAAATCACGATCAGTCACATCATTGATCAGAGTTCTGAAGCTTCTTTCCTGAGCTTTTACGAGGTATTGTGTAATTTGTTTTCCTGGTTCTGCTTAATTAACTCTGTAGCAGTTCAAATAAGTCTTCCCAAATCCTTCATCTTTGTTATTTCTTATGGTGCAGTTATATTCCTACACCACAATTCATTCAGCTACTCCCCAGATGATGGGTCCCTACCTTGCTTCCACATCTTTGCTACCACATAAAATGCTGCTATAAATATATTTTTTTAATATAGGGGACCCTTCCTTCTGTCTTTGTTGAGTGACTTTCCTAGAAGAGTTCCAGATTGTTTTCCAGATTCCTTGGACCAAATTCATGGCTCCGCCAGCTGGGTATTAGGGTGCCTCCCAGAAAATGCAGATTCCTTTCATTTTTTTTTGATAGATATCCTTTGGAAATGACCAGAGGCTGAGTGGAGTCATGGGCAAGATGGTGAGATCTCAGGCCAACTACCTCCTCAAGTGCCACATATCTATTTGATGCAGACCTGGGATAGCAACAATAAGATAAATTGGGTCCACTAAGGACACCCAGCTCCAGTTCCTTGATATCCACAGAGAAAGTGTTTTCTGGAACAATAAGAAGCAACCTTCACTGGTTCTCAGAACTCTTTCCTATATTGGACTCCCATATAGGGACTCCCACTGGCTGGGTGTTGAACTTAGTAGCACCCTCTCCATTAGGTGCTGACTCCTCCTTCTATGTCAGCTCTCCTGGTCACCTGGGAATAATAACTCACATATCTATGGTGCATTGAGATTTAAAAAGGGCTTTCCTCACAGGAGTGGCACCTGAATCATACCCATTTTACAGATGAGAAAACCAAGCCTCATAGAGGCTAAAGGAGCTCGCCACAAAGTTATTCAATGTCAGAGGCAGTCTTTCACCCAGGCCTCGCAATGCCAGTTCTCATTTTCCATCTACTACACTGCACTGCCTTTCTCTTATATTGCTTCCAAATTGGTGCAGGGAAATAGGAGTTGGGGGTTAGGGCACCCAGAAAGTAGAATCCCATCAAAGGGCCTTCATGTGGCCTCAACACCCTTGGGCCTCATACAGTTATCTGAGATAGAGTTTGTTGTAGCCATTTTATGGAGGAAGAAACTGAGGCCCAAGAGCAGAGGCAGAACACCATCACATAGCTAGCTGGTAAGAGAACTGGGACAAGAAGGCTGGCTTCCAGGCCCCAATCATGGACTCTTGCCTGCATCTACACTCTGCGTTCTCCTCATGGCAGCGGCCAAGGCTTGCTCACATTCCCTGCCTTCGTGGATCAGCATTCCTTTCACAGGGCTGAGAGAGAGAGGGAAGCCAGGAAAGAGATAAAGAGGGAGGTGGGAAGAGAAGACAGGAGAGAGGAAGGGGGGCAGGCTGCATGCAGGCTGTGGAATTATATAACACTTTGAAGTTGGTTTTGTTTTTAAAGATGTTCCAGAACCTCATTAGGGAAGGTTTACAATTTCCCTAAGTGGAAATTAGAGGCTGGGGTATCCTTAGCTATTCTGAAGGAAGAGAAAATGTGGGCCCAGTGTAGGTAAACTGATTTACTGGAGTTCCTGCCCCATGAACTCACAGAACCACAGAATTTTCAAGCTGAAAGTGTTTAGTTTGGGCGTAATCTAGTCAAACCCCCCTTTTTACAAATGAGGAAACAGCCAACGAGAAGGGAAGAGACCTTCCCAAAATCAGTGAGTGTTGGAGCTGGGATGAGAACACAGGCCTCTGGTCCCAGTTCAGTTCAGAGTTTTGTTTATGAAACTTAATGAAAGAGAGAGAAGAATAATAGAAACCCAAAGGTCTGGAGAACCACTCACTGATGTTAGCCAGAGGAATCGGGGCAACCTATAAATGACCAAAAGATGTTAGACTGTGTGGGACAGGAAGGTGACCTCAGCCAAGGAAGACCCAGGCCAGAGCCTCTTCCCCCAGACTGGCCAATCACAGCAGGGTGGGAAAGAGGTTAGATGTTGATTCTGAGGGACCAGTTCCAGGAGGAGCAGAGGAGACAACTGACGTCCTCTTCCAGGCCCAGAGGCATGCACAAACATCCGGCTAGAGCTTCTGGTGACTCCAAGGAAGGATGGACATTGAATATCTTCCCATTGTTCTCTGTGGGCAATGCTAGATTAAATAAAGGAGGCTGAGATGCCTCTCAATCCATGAGGAAGGCAGCGTAGTACCATGAGAAGAACAAGGGACTTGTAGTTGGAAGACTGCAATTTGAATCCCAGATTGACTAAATTCCTAGCTGTGTGACCTTCTAGTGAGTCTCTCTGTCTCTGTCTCTGTCTCTCTGTCTCTATGTATCTCTGTGTGTGTGTCTCTCTCTCCCTCTGTCTCTCTGTGCCTCTCTGTCTCTGTCTCGCTGTCTCTTTCTCTCTCTGTCTCTTTCTGTCTCCCCATGTGTAAAAGGAAAGTGTTGGCCAAGATGAGAGGGGCATTCTTGCAGTTTCTCACACATGACATGCCATCTTCCCTCTCTGAGCACGCTGTCCTCCATGTCTGGGATTTGTCTTGGCCTACTAGAATCTCTAGCTTCTAGAGAAGTCATCTCTGACATGAGGCCCTTCCTGGTCCCAGCTGCTATTTTTACATCTTCTCCCTCCATAACCTTACCTTTATTTTATATATACTTATTTGTGTACATGTTAACTCTCCCCCCACCCTGCCCTACCCCCAATAGAATGCTTCATTTTTGTCTGTCCCACCATTACTTGGCATAGGGCCCTGGCACATAAAAGATGGCATAGGAGGGGCAACTAGGTGGCTCAGTGAATAGAGCACCGGCCCTGGAGTCAGGAGGACCTGAGTTCAAATCCAGTCTCAGACCAGACACTTAACATTGACACTTATAAGCTATGTGACCCTGAGCAAGTCACTTAACCCCAATTGCCTCGCCAAAAGAAAAAAAAAGAGATGGCATAGAACTGGACATGCGATTTCATCGATATGAGGAACTCCCAGTGAGGAGATTCCCTCTTCCAATGCAGATCAAGGAGCACCTTCTCTGCTGAGCCTTAGAATCTTAAAGGCTTGCCTGGGCTGCTAATTTGTCCAGGATCACAGGGCTAGTATGTGTTAGAGATGGGACTTGAACCCAGGTCTTCCTGGCTCTCTAGCCATTAAGTCCTGCAGCCTGGCACTTCATAAATACCTGCTGATTGATGGATAATTGAGTTCTAAAACCCCTTGGAGTTCTAAGTCTTACGATCCTCAGCATCCTCCTATCTCATTGGCTTAGTCTGCGTGCTTCAGAGAAGGGGAACTAGGTGAGAAGCTCATTTCCTTCCTGACAGTCTTGGCATTCTCTATATACTCTGTATACTGTTTAGACTGTTATAGACTACTATATATACTATAGATTATAGACAGACTACTTTATATACTGTTGACACTCTATATACTGTTTAGCATCTTCCCTTCTGGTCTTAGGACAAGGGATGTCCAAATGATTTGTCCAATTATGAAGGCCTTAAAAGGAAGGGTTAAGGAGGGGAGCAAAAATAACTGTGGAGTGGACACTTTGTAGGCCGCTAGCCAACAAAGGTTATCTATAGATACTAGATGTGTCCAGATTACTGATTTCTGCATGAGTCACACAGAGTGCAGGGCTCGTAGAGGAATGGAAATATACCAGTCATGTCCCAAGAAGTAATAATCCCACTGTATCCTCTCCTGGTCAGAACCTGTAGAAAGAGTTGTGTCCACTTCTAGGTGCCATGTTTGTAAAGGAGACGTTGACAAATTAGAGCAAATCAAGTTGAGTGAGCAGGGTGGGGGAAAGGGATTCAAATCTATATCATAAGGAATAGTTGAAGGAATCAGGGATGTTTAGTCTGGAGAGGAGAACCCTTGAGGGGAAAATAGCCACTTCTCTAATTATTTGAAGGGCAGTTATAGGGATGAGAGAGCAGATGTTTTGAGTGGTCTCAGATGCCATAACCAAGACAGATGGGTGAAAGTTACAGCAAGGCAGATACGAGGTCAATAGAGGAAAGGACTTGGTGACAGCTAGAGACAACCCATAATGCTGGTAGTGTTGAGGTAAGGGCTGGAGGCCTTCCTGTCAGGGATGCTGTGGGAGGGATTCTTGCCCTAGAACTCGGTCCTTTCCAGACCCCAGGACTCAATGATCAAGGGAGTTATCAAAGAATACACGATCCATGGGATTTAGCATCAGAAGGCCTTTAAATATCAACCAACCCAACCCCTTCATTTTACAGATGAAGAAACTGAGGCCCTGATGGGTTAAATGATTTGTCCCTAGTCACACAGGGAGTAAATAGCAGATCTAAGATTCTATGATAGGTCCCCTATTATTTATTTATTTTTCTTACTACACTATGCTGCCTCTGAAAGAGACAGAAGATCCAGTCCAAAAGTGAAGTTTTCAAAGATATCAGAGCAGGCAGAGTCTGGATAAGAGGGTACCAAAGGGGTCCTGGACTGAACAGAGAATCTCCTACGGGGTGGCAACCCTGGCTTCTAGGGGAAAATAGGGGCAATAAATCAGTAAACAGCAAATTAGCCAACAGTAAGCATTTATTAGGTACCTATTATGAGTCAAGCATTGTGCTAGGCACCAGGGTTGTGAAGACAAAAACAGAAAAGTCAGGAGAAAGCAAGGGTGGATCATTTTCAGACTCAAGTGGGAGCAGGATTTTATGATTCTAACATTCCAGGGGCAGGACAAAAATTGACATTCAGCTCTCCCCCCTCCCCAAGACCTTGTTGGCCAAAAGCTGGAGGGTCCACTTATTGCCTTGAGAGAAGGCATTTTCTGTTCTTTTTCTATTTCCCGCTAAAACCATGTTCTCTCTAAGCTATAGGGGGCAATGTCTAGAACCCCTTCACAAATCATACAGAGTGGATGGAATGGAAGAAAATGGGCAGTTGATGGCCCCTCTCACCCCAGGCTTTTCCAAATTCCCAACACACCCTCCACCTCAAAGACTTTATTCTCTTTTCCCTCACCCCCACTTCACACTCACTATCAATTCTAGTCTTTTGATCACCCCACTCTTACCTGAAACCTACACCACACCCTGTGCCCCAAGCACCCACCCCCGCGCAGTTGGCCAACCTCTCTTCCCTCCCTATGTTCACCAGGCACCTCCATTTTCCCTAAATACCTCTCCCTGCTAATTGGTGGGGTGCTGCAGCGAAGGAGGATGGCTTCCTCTCTGGTCATCCAGAGTGGCCCTGCCCTTCCACCATGGATCTTGGTGCCTGCAGGTCTGTAGACTTCTGGTCAGCTGTTTGGGCCTTTCACCTTGGAAGCCCCACAGTCATCAGACAAGGCCAGCCCTTGGGCAGTGAAACTGGGAAATCCGCCATGTCTGTCTTTGGCACCAGAACTGTAACAAGGAATTTTGGCACCTGGGAAAAATTCATTCGGGGAGAGGCCCACAGAGGACAAACAGTCCATCAAAGCAGGGGCAGTCCTGTCAAGAAACCCTAATCTCAAGGAGGAGGTAAAAAGGGGTACACATGGAGAATAGGTCTACTCTGGTCAAGTCAGATTTAGAAATAGGCCCCCGGGTTGGGGAGGAGGAAGAGGAGGACGATCTGCCCTACTTGTCTAAATGAACAGCAATAATATAACCAGCATTTATACAGGGCTAGTCTAAATCTAGCCCTCTATTCATCATAATACCTAACTGCCCTTTGTAATAATAGCTGGCATGCAAATAATCCTCTTAGATTAGAAAATACTTTTTCTACATTATCTTATTGATCTTCACAACACCTCTATGATGTACGAGCATCATTATGCACATTTTAGAGATGATGAAAGTGAAAGTGGGTGAGTATGAGCAAGCTGATCATGTGACCCATAGCTAACAAGTATCAGAGAGCCCAGGTCTCTTTGTGATTGAATGTCCAGCACTCCTTCTACTATACAACACTGCCTTACCTCCATTTTCCCTCCTCTAATGTCCTCCAATGTCTCATTGTAGCTTGAAGGTGCCCTAGGACCTTGAAAGCTCCCCCAATGGAGATGAATTTCTAGCAGATCCTGCCAAGCTAAAAAAAGAATAAAAAAACAAACTTAGAGCAGATGCCCAGTATTGGGTGTCTATTATCCAAGCACCAGCTCAGCTAAGCCCTAGGAGGTGCGTCACCAGATCAGCAGCCAGCTTCTGAATTTTATTTTGGCCAGAGAAGCCCCAGAAACCTGGCTAAACAACTTTGCTATGGTATGAAGAGTGTGCCCACATGACTGGTTCACTCATACACAGATCTTGGCAAGTCCTCGAATTTTGGACTATTCTAAGGACTTTCTGGTTTATCTTCATGCTTGACCCCCACAGCAGCCTAGTGAAGAGGTAGGCTGGCCTGCAATAATGAGAAAACAAGGTGACACCCTCACAGGCAGTGAAGGCAGGGGCCATATCTAATGCTTCTTTTCATAGACTAATGTTTTTAAATAACTGAAGCAAATGCTCAGTTTCAGCTAGAGGTTGGTGAAAACAAAGTAGTATTTTGACCGAATCACAGAATTTCAGAGTCGGGCAGGACCTCGGGGACCCAGGTTAGTCTTGTCCGTTTTCTTTTTTTGCTGGACTGGTGATTTCATCGAGGAGGGCAGTGAGCGGTTCTCAACATTTTCCCATTCCATGAATCCCTTTCATCAACAACAAAAATGAGTTGTAAACACCCAGGGTAATTTAATACACAGCTTCAAAGACTCAACAGCATGAGTATTCAATTTAAATGTCATAGGGGTTCACAACAATTTTTGAGATCATTGTTGAAATGGGTTCACAGGGCAAAAAAGAAAAAGTTGGGAACCACCATCCTAGGGAGTTGTTTGGGAGTACAAAGAGGCTGTGACTTGTCTAGGATGAAACAGCCAGTATATTAGAGGGGAGATTTGAACCCAGATCATATTAACTCCAAAGTAAACTCTCTTCTTCTTACACTATGCTGCCTCTCTGTTCAATCCATAGCTGGGCAAGGCTCCCCTTCTATAATATCCCCAGCATGTGGCTAGCCTGTCTTCAGTTAATGACTCCTCATGAGAAGGAAACATTACCTCCTAAGACTGCTCATTCCATTTTGAGATAGCACTAATTAATCATCGAGATTTTTTTTCCCTTGCCTTGAGCCAAAATCTGTCTCTCTGAAATTTCCACCCTCTGCTCCTACTTCTATCTTTTGGGGCCAATCAGAATTTATACAATCCCTCTCCCACAAGATAGCCCTCCTAATACTCCAAAGTCTTCTCTTCTCCACTAAAAAGTGGCCCTAAAAGTCTTGGTTTTGGGGGGCTAAATATTCCCAATTCCTTCAACCAATGAACACTTTTGTGGTTTGCAACATGTTTCCTAAAATATGAAGTCTACAGTTTGACACAATACTCCAGAAGTGGTCTGAGAAGAGTAGATTACAGTGCCCTGCCCATGGTAGTCACTCAATAAATGCTTTTGATTGATTGATTAAAATTAACAATAGAGTTGAGACTAGAGCCCAAGTCTTTGGTCAGCTAACTAGTCCTTTTCATGCTGAGATTTCTAGTCATCTTTTGCAAAGCCTCACCAAATGCCTTATCTTTGCACAGGTACCCTTCTCCCCTATCCCTCATTCTGGAACCATGAAACATGGTTAAATTAATCTTGCCATTGTTCCTGGATGGGGTGAGTCAATCTTTTGCTGTTGGTATTATTCAATCATTTTCAGTTGTGTTTGACTCTTCGTGATCCCATTGAGGGTTTTCTTGGCAAAGGTACTACAGTAGTTTGCCATTTCCTTCTGCATCTCATTTTACAGATGAGGCAAATAGGGTTCAATGACTTGCCTAGGGTCACATAGCTAGGAATTATCTGAAGCCAGATTTGAACTCAAGAAGATGAGTCTTCCTGATTCCAAGCCCAGTGCTCTATTTATTCTGTCACCTAGAGTCATTTTATTGCCCCAATATTGCATTCGCCATTCCTGCGATTTTCTAGACCAACTGCTCTTCCCTGGATATCACTCCACCTTGTTTGTGGTCTCCCTCATTAGAACGTAGGCTTCTTGAGAGCAAAAACTGGCTTTGTTTTTATATTTGTATCCCCAGCACTTAGCTCAGTGCTTAATACATAGTAAATGCTTAATAAATGATTTTACGTTCATTCATTCATTCATTCGTTCTCTACTCCTGAGGTAGCAAAAGGACCAATAGGAAGAAGACCTCCAGGAATTAAGATGATGCTTTCAGAACTTTCGCCCCACCTCCTTAAGCTCTTATCATCAATTTAGCTGAATAGATACTACTCCTCTGGGAGTTCAAGTAAGAGGCCTGGCCTGAATTTCCCAGGACCAGTGTCCAGGAGCCTGTGGGCAAAGTCACAACCAAGGTTGGGTGATCAGGGCTTTGCCTCAGGATTTTAAATCTGGATGGCACTGACAATACGTATAACCCTGCAACAGCCTAAAAATAACAGAAATTAGCACCTCGTTAGTAGGAATAATTAGCTAAAACAGGAAGCTACCAGATGGTGACTAGAGTGAGCTCCTCTCCTGCTCCTTTGGTCCCACTCCCGCCTCCCCCAGAAACTTCCGGCTCCGACGGCTGTCTCCTGACACACACAGCCATCTCCCTCCTTAGAGGCAGGGTCTTAGCCCTGCACTCGCCTGTGCCCAGGCACAGCCTTCCACGGGACCTCTGCTACTGTGAAACACCATCAGAAGCAAGCAAATAAATGATTTAACCACAGCCATTTGTTCTCTTGTTCCGTTTCCTTCCTTTTTGGTTTGATCAGGGCTGTAGTCATGGGTCTGTTACATCGCCCAGATCACTTCAAACCAAAGAGCAGGTTAAAGCTAGACCACATGTGTCCACGCCACAAAAGGCAGCACAGCTTAAAGGTTAGAGAGCTGGGCTTGGAGCCAGGAAGACCTGAGTACAAACCCGGCTTGAGATACTTCCTCCCTGCCCGACCCTCAGCAAGTCACTGCTCCCAGCCTCAGTTTCCCCATCTATAAAAAGGGGAAGAATAACAGTTCCTACCTCCCAGGGTTGTTGTGAGAATTAAATGGGATAATATGTGGAAAGTGCTCGCTACTATTGTTGTTGCTATTACTACCGCTATTATTATGCCTTGACAGGCAGAACCGTGGGAGTTTATTTCACTGTCCAAAGTCTCAGAGCATGTTACTGCACCATTCTTAAATAGGAAATGTTGATTATGGCAACATTGGGACCAGTCATTCTGGCTCACACACATGTACACTCATATACATACAATCCTCCCAAAGGAAGAGGAGGTAGGGAAGAAGGGAACAAGCATTTATTAAGCACTTTCTGTATTCCAGTCATGGTGCTAAGCACTTTACAAATATTATCTCATTTGATCCTCATAACAACCATGGAAGGTAGGTGCTATTATCATCTCCATTTTACAGTTAAGGAAACTGAGGCAGACGGAGATCAAGTGACTTGCCCAGGTCACCCAGTTAGTGTCTGAGGTCAAATTTAAACTCAGGTCTTTCTGACTGTAAGCCCAGTGCTCTATCCTTTGTGCCACCTGGTTTCATAGATGTATACACATCTATATGTACTTACACAAAAACATTCATGCACATAGACAGAAATCTCCACATGTACACACACCTATATCCACACAGAGAGACACTCAAATGCATTTTTACATGTGCACATACACATCTACAGACTCCTCACACATATACACTCATGCACCCTCGCACAGATAGATGCACCCTCATATACTCATTTATACCCACATACACGCCCACACAATGCACATCTACATATACATGCACACTCACACACATATGCTTATCATCTACATACATGCACACTAAAATAATATATGCATACCCACACTCATACATGAAGGCTCACTCTCTTTTGCACAAATACATGTACATCCACACATACATGCACACACATACACTCATTTACACAATACATTTGCCCCCCTACAATATATATTCATTTATACACAATGCAACCAGCATAATACATGCACACCCACACTCATGCATGTACACACTCATTTGCACAAATACATGCATACCCACACATACATGCACACACATATACACAATACATGTACACCCCACCATATTTACACACACACACAAACACACACATGCATGCACATTCACACTCATACACCTAAACATACATCCCTATCCTTGTTTTGGACCAGACATTATTTCACTGACAGAGGGTATCCTGGGGAGGACCCACCTGAAAGGCCTCAGGATCCCCTGGACAAGATCTGTGACTCTGGAGTCGGAAGTGCTGCCTCTTCACACTCTACTTGTGTGACTTTGGGCAAGTCTGAACCTCCCTAGGCCACAGTTTCCTCATCTGTAAAACGAGGGCACTGGAGCCCGTGGTCTCCAAGGTCCCTTCCAGCCCTGAGTCTGTGGTCCTGTGATGGGAGGGAAGTACGTGTTCTGCAGTGTATAGTGTGAGGAGTGCCTGGGGTCACTGAGGGGGGCGTGATGGGATCCAGGCTCCGTGTGGCAGAGGAGAGACCTAAAGTCAGGTTTGCCTAATTCTGACACCAATGTGCTCTCTCCTACACCAGGCCCTCATTTACCTACATCTAGATGGTTATCTCTTAGACATCAACACACAGACTCAGACCCCTATAGGGACACACTCACACACATACCTACATGCAGGCTTGCAGGAACAAACACACACAAACACTTACAAATGCACTGAGAGGAAGCTGCCCAGCTGTGGGGAGGTGGGGAGGTGGGGAGGAGGGGAGAGCCCTGCTGGACCTCAGCAGCCCCTCTTCCTGTCTCCAGACCTCCCCAAGTTGTCTTTGATGTCTCAGCTGTTTTCTCTCTGCTCAGCAAAGCCTCCGTGGCAGGACCAAGAGAACCCTGGAGTCGGGAGACCAGAGGAGGCAGTGGTTGTGTGACCCTAACCTTTGGGATCCCTCTCATCTATAAGGAAATATATCTTTTGTATCACCTTTCAAATCACCTTTCCCCATTAGAATGTAAGCTCCTTGAGGGCAGGGACTGTCTCTTTTTTTCTTTTGTTTATATCCTCACTATTCAGCACCGTGCCTGGCACATAGTAATTTTTTTTTTTATAAAGGCTTGATCTGCCTATCTAGATGTGTGTGTATACATACACACATACGTGTGTGTATGGAGGGAGGGGGGAAAAAAAGGAGAAGAAGGGAGAGACAGGAAAAAAGGAGGGAGAGGGGAGGGAGAAAAGGGAGGGGGAAGAGAGGGAGGAAAGAGAGAAGAGGATGGGAAGAAAAAGAGGGGGAAGGAAGGGGAGAAGCAGCTAGGAGGTGAAGTAGATGCAGCACTGGATGAAATGCTCATTTTTAAAAGCGCTTTGCGAACGTTAAAACGCAATACAAAACGAGAGCTATTATTATTCTCTAGCTCGTTACAAAATGAGGGTGATGTTAGCTGTGCCCACCTCACTGTGCTTGCTGGGTGAGGACTAAACGAGATAGCGCGTGCCCAGCTCTTCGTAACCATAAAAGATAAGTATCGATGGCGGGGGAGGAAAGCCGAGAGGCAGCTGTGGCCCCCTGGGGGTGGCACGTGTTGGGGGATGCAAGGCCCACCGGGGCACCTGGCGGCCACACAAAGGTCTGTGATCAGTGAGGGTTCCAGCTCTTTTCAAGCAGACCCACTTGGGGTTGCCATGGCAACCGCTTGCGGCAAGTGCTGCCTCACACTGCAAGATGTGCACGGGGGACAGAATCTTCTTTCTATATTTTCTTTAACCAAAAAAAAATGTATTTTTAGGGCAACCACAGATCTGCAGGTAGAGCAACTGATTGTCCCTCCATGTGGTTCAGTCCTGCTTAAATAGAAACCAATTAACCTCAACCATCAGCTAACCAGGTCTTTGCTTCTCTACCCATCCTTTGCAGGAGAAAGAAAGCACTTACTCGGAAAGAAGCCAAGGTCAGTGGGTCAGAATGAAGAATGATGGAACTGGCAGAGGGCTTAGACTATAAAAGGTGGACTATCAGAACTGGAAAGAACCAATCAACAAGCACCTAGCACATACCAGGCACTAGGTAAGACACTGGGGACACAATGACAAAAATTAGAATCCTTGCAACCAAAGGACCTCATGGGAGATGATACATATACGAAATATGGAAGAATATACAAAATAAAAATATGCCAAAAAAAAACAAGGAAATGTGTTAGGGAGGCATTAGTAGCTGGGGAGGGGATGAAGGAGGAATCTGGAAAAATGACTTATGAAAGAGGTATCACTTAAGGTGAGCTTTGAACTGAAGAGGCAGTCCTTTCCAGGTATATGCAGAGACACAGAGAGTAGAGCTGGGATACTGCAAGGAAGAAAAAGAAAGAAAGAAAGAAAGAAAGAAAGAAAGAAAGAAAGAAAGAAA